>NW_026606155.1:91390000-91738812 GCF_029834395.1 Sorex fumeus
ACCAGCCTTCAGAAATCATTGGGATCTCCACTACAGACTGTTCCATTCATTCACTGCGATTCTGCAATTCATCTGACTCTCCGCTCCAGGCAGGTTTTCATTACAGCACTGGTGAATGACCAAGTAATCCAATGCTGGTTTTCAGCCGCCTTTTCACACTCGCAGTGTGCTGTTCAATTGTCTATCCACTCAAACCTGGTCAGCCTTTCATTTTCTTTTCCACAATATCAGACTTCAGAAATCATTGGAATCGCCAGTACAGAATGTTCCATTCATTCACTGCCAATCTGGAATTCATCTGAATCTGCACTCCAGGTAGGCTTTCATTACACCACTTATGAATGTCCAAGTAACACAATGCTGGTTTTCAGCGGTCTGTTCACACTCTAAGCCCTGCTTTTTACTGGGTATCCACACAACTGTGGTCAGCTCTTCATTTTCATGTCCAAACAATCCAGACTTGAGAAATCATTGCAATCTCCAGTACAGAATGTTCCATTCATTCACTGCGAATCTGGAATTCAACTGAATCTCCACTACCTGCAGATTTATCTTACACCACTTGTGAATGTCCAAGTAAAACAATGCTGGTTTTCAGAGGCCTGTTCATGTTCGCAGTCGTGCTGTTCAATTGGCTATCCACTCAACCTGTTTTGCTCCTCATTTTCCTGTGCACACAACCCAGCCTTCAGAAATCATTGTAATCTCCACTACAGGATGTTCCATTCATTCACTGGGAATCTGGAATTCATCTGAATCTGCACTCCACGCAGGCTTTCGTTACACCACTGCTGAAAGTCGAAGTAATGCAATACTGGTTTTCAGTGGTCTGTTCACATTCGAAGCCGAGGCTTTTTACAGGCTATCCACTCAACACTGGTCAGCTCTTCATTTTCGTGTCCCCACAATCCAGATTTCAGAAATCATTGCAATCTCCACTACAGAATGTTCCATTCATTCACTGCGAGTCTGGAGTTTATCTGATTCTCCACTCCCGCCTGGTTAACATTACACCACTTGTGAATGTCCAAGTAAGCCAATGCTGGTTTTCAGAGGCCTGTTCATACTCGCAGCCGTGCTGTTTAATTGACAATTCACTCCACCCTGTTCAGCTCTTCATTGTCCCACCACACTACCAGCCTTCAGAAATCTTTGTTATCTCCACTACAGAATGTTCCATTCATTCACTGCGAATCTGGAATTCATCTGACTCTCAACTCCACGCAGGTTTTCATTACACCACTGTTGAATGTCCAAGTAACCCAATGCTGGTTTTCAGCGGCCTGTTCATATTCGCAGCCCTGCTGTTTACTTGGCTATCGATTCAAGCCTGGTCAGCTCTTCATTTTCCTGTCCACACAACACAGGCTTCAGAAATCATTGGAATCTCCTCTACAGAATGTTCCATTCATTCACTGCGAATGTGGAATTCAACTGACTCTCCACTCCATGCAGGTTTTCCTTACACCACTGATGAATGTCCAAGTAACCCAATGCTGGTTTTCAGCTGCATGTTCACACTCGCAGCCATGCTATACAATTGGCTTTCCACTAAATCCTGATTAGTTCTTGATGTTCCTTCCACACGACCCAGCCTTCAGAAATCATTGGAATCTCCACTAGAGAATGTTCCATTCATTCACTGCGAATCTGGAATTCCTCTGAACCTCCACTCCCGGCAGGTTTTCGTTACACCACTGTTGAATGTCCAAGTAACCCAATGTTTTAAGTGTTTTCTTCACAAGCGCAGTGGTGCTGTTCAATTGGCTATCCACTCAACCCTGGCCAGCTCTACATTTTCCTGTCCACACCACAGAGACTGGAGAAATCATTGTTATCTCCACTACAGAATGTTCCATTCATTCACAGCGAATCTGGAATTCATCTGAATCTCCACTCCCGGCAGGTTTTCGTGACACCACTGGTAAATATCCAAGTAAGCCAATGCTGGTTTTAAGTGGCCTGCTCATACTCTCAGCCGTGCTGTTCAATTTGCTATCCACTCAACCCTCTTCAGCTCCATTTTCCTGTCCACATAACCCAAACTTCAGAAACAATTGGTATCTCCTCCACAGAATGTTCCATTCATTGACTGCAAATCTGAAATTCATCTAATTCTCAACTCCCGTCAGGTTTTCGTTACACCACTTGTGAATGTCCAATTAAGCCAAAGCTGGTTTTCAGTGGCCTGTTCTTACTACGAGACGTGCTGTTCATTTGGCTATCCATTCCACCCTGTTCAGCTCTACATTTTCGTGTCCACAAAACCCAGCCTTCAGAAATCATTGGAATCACCACTAGAGAATGTTCCATTCATTCACTGCGAATCTGGAATTCATCTGAATCTCCACTCCCGGCAGGTTTTCATTGCACCACTGCTGAATGTTCAAGTAACGCAATGATGGTTTTCAGCGGTCTATTCACACTCGAACCCGTGCTGTTCACGGTCTAGCGACTCAACACTGGTGAGTTCTTCTTTTTCCAGTTCAGACAATACAAACCTCAGAAACCATTGCAATCTACACTACAGAATGTTTCATTCATTCACGCGAATCTTGAATTCATCTTGTTCTCCACTCCCAGCAGGTTTTCGTTTCACCACTGGTGAATGTCCAAGCAACCCAAGGCTGGTTTCAGCTGCGTGTTAACACTCGCAGCCGTGCTGTTCAATTGGCTATCCAGTGAACGCTGGTTAGCTCTTGATTTTCCTTCCACACACCGAGCCTTCAGAAATCATTCTTATCTCCACTTCAGAATGTTCCATTCGTTCCCTGCGAATCTGGAATTCCTCTGACTCTCCACACCAGGCAGATTTTCCTAACAACACTGGTGAATGACCAGGTAATCCAATGCTGGTTTTCAGCGGCTGTTCACACTCACAGCCTTGCTGTTCAATTGGCAATCCAGTCAAACCTAGTCAGCTCTTCATTTTCCTGTCCACACAACCCAGCGTTCAGAAATCATTGGAATCTCTACTACAGAAATTTCCATTCATTCACTGTGAATCTGGAAATAATCTGAATCTGCATTCCAGGAAGGCTTTCGTTACACCACTGATGAATGTCCAAGTAATGCAATGCTGCTTCTTAGTGGTCTGTTCACACTCGAAACCGTGCTGTTCACTGGCTATCCACTCAACATTGGTCAGCTCTTCAATATCCTGTCCAGACTATCCAGATTTCTAAATCTTGGCAATCTCCACTACAGAATGTTCCATTCAATCACGCGAATCTGGAATTCATCAGAGTCTCCACTCCCGGCAGGTTTTCGTGACACCACTGGTATATGTCCAAGGAAGCCAATGCTGGTTTTAAGCCGCCTGCTTATACTCTCAGCCGTGCTGTTCAATTTGCTATCCACCCAACCCTATTCAGCTCTACATTTTCCTGTCCTCATAACCCAACCTTCAGAAATAATTGGTATCTCCTCCACAGAATGTTCCGTTCATTCACTGCGAATCTTAAATTCATCTGACTCTCAACTCCCGGCGGGTTATCGTTACACCACTTGTGAATGTCCAAGTAAGCCAATGCTGGTTTTCAGTGGCCTGTTCATACTAAGAGACGTGCTGTTCATTTGGCTATCCACTCCACCCTGTTCAGCTCTACATTTTCGTGTCCACAAAACCCAGCCTTCAGAAATCATTGGAATCACCACTAGAGAATGTTCCATTCATTCACTGCGAATCTGGAATTCATCTGAACCTCCACTCCCGGCAGGTTTTCGTTACGCCACTGGTGAATGTCCAAGTAACTCAATACTGGTTTTCAGAGGCATGTTCAACTCGCAGAAGTGCTGTTCAATGGGCTATCCACTCAATATTGGTCAGCTCTTCATTTTCCTCTCCACACAAACCAGCCTTCAGAAATCATTGGGATCTCCACTACAGACTGTTCCATTCATTCACTGCGATTCTGCAATTCATCTGACTCTCCGCTCCAGGCAGGTTTTCATTACAGCACTGGTGAATGACCAAGTAATCCAATGCTGGTTTTCAGCCGCCTTTTCACACTCGCAGTGTGCTGTTCAATTGTCTATCCACTCAAACCTGGTCAGCCTTTCATTTTCTTTTCCACAATATCAGACTTCAGAAATCATTGGAATCGCCAGTACAGAATGTTCCATTCATTCACTGCCAATCTGGAATTCATCTGAATCTGCACTCCAGGTAGGCTTTCATTACACCACTTATGAATGTCCAAGTAACACAATGCTGGTTTTCAGCGGTCTGTTCACACTCTAAGCCCTGCTTTTTACTGGGTATCCACACAACTGTGGTCAGCTCTTCATTTTCATGTCCAAACAATCCAGACTTGAGAAATCATTGCAATCTCCAGTACAGAATGTTCCATTCATTCACTGCGAATCTGGAATTCAACTGAATCTCCACTACCTGCAGATTTATCTTACACCACTTGTGAATGTCCAAGTAAAACAATGCTGGTTTTCAGAGGCCTGTTCATGTTCGCAGTCGTGCTGTTCAATTGGCTATCCACTCAAGCTGTTTTGCTCCTCATTTTCCTGTGCACACAACCCAGCCTTCAGAAATCATTGTAATCTCCACTACAGGATGTTCCATTCATTCACTGGGAATCTGGAATTCATCTGAATCTGCACTCCACGCAGGCTTTCGTTACACCACTGCTGAAAGTCGAAGTAATGCAATACTGGTTTTCAGTGGTCTGTTCACATTCGAAGCCGAGGCTTTTTACAGGCTATCCACTCAACACTGGTCAGCTCTTCATTTTCGTGTCCCCACAATCCAGATTTCAGAAATCATTGCAATCTCCACTACAGAATGTTCCATTCATTCACTGCGAGTCTGGAGTTTATCTGATTCTCCACTCCCGCCTGGTTAACATTACACCACTTGTGAATGTCCAAGTAAGCCAATGCTGGTTTTCAGAGGCCTGTTCATACTCGCAGCCGTGCTGTTTAATTGACAATTCACTCCACCCTGTTCAGCTCTTCATTGTCCCACCACACTACCAGCCTTCAGAAATCTTTGTTATCTCCACTACAGAATGTTCCATTCATTCACTGCGAATCTGGAATTCATCTGACTCTCAACTCCACGCAGGTTTTCATTACACCACTGTTGAATGTCCAAGTAACCCAATGCTGGTTTTCAGCGGCCTGTTCATATTCGCAGCCCTGCTGTTTACTTGGCTATCGATTCAAGCCTGGTCAGCTCTTCATTTTCCTGTCCACACAACACAGGCTTCAGAAATCATTGGAATCTCCTCTACAGAATGTTCCATTCATTCACTGCGAATGTGGAATTCAACTGACTCTCCACTCCATGCAGGTTTTCCTTACACCACTGATGAATGTCCAAGTAACCCAATGCTGGTTTTCAGCTGCATGTTCACACTCGCAGCCATGCTATACAATTGGCTTTCCACTAAATCCTGATTAGTTCTTGATGTTCCTTCCACACGACCCAGCCTTCAGAAATCATTGGAATCTCCACTAGAGAATGTTCCATTCATTCACTGCGAATCTGGAATTCCTCTGAACCTCCACTCCCGGCAGGTTTTCGTTACACCACTGTTGAATGTCCAAGTAACCCAATGTTTTAAGTGTTTTCTTCACAAGCGCAGTGGTGCTGTTCAATTGGCTATCCACTCAACCCTGGCCAGCTCTACATTTTCCTGTCCACACCACAGAGACTGGAGAAATCATTGTTATCTCCACTACAGAATGTTCCATTCATTCACAGCGAATCTGGAATTCATCTGAATCTCCACTCCCGGCAGGTTTTCGTGACACCACTGGTAAATATCCAAGTAAGCCAATGCTGGTTTTAAGTGGCCTGCTCATACTCTCAGCCGTGCTGTTCAATTTGCTATCCACTCAACCCTCTTCAGCTCCATTTTCCTGTCCACATAACCCAAACTTCAGAAACAATTGGTATCTCCTCCACAGAATGTTCCATTCATTGACTGCAAATCTGAAATTCATCTAATTCTCAACTCCCGTCAGGTTTTCGTTACACCACTTGTGAATGTCCAATTAAGCCAAAGCTGGTTTTCAGTGGCCTGTTCTTACTACGAGACGTGCTGTTCATTTGGCTATCCATTCCACCCTGTTCAGCTCTACATTTTCGTGTCCACAAAACCCAGCCTTCAGAAATCATTGGAATCACCACTAGAGAATGTTCCATTCATTCACTGCGAATCTGGAATTCATCTGAATCTCCACTCCCGGCAGGTTTTCATTGCACCACTGCTGAATGTTCAAGTAACGCAATGATGGTTTTCAGCGGTCTATTCACACTCGAACCCGTGCTGTTCACGGTCTAGCGACTCAACACTGGTGAGTTCTTCTTTTTCCAGTTCAGACAATACAAACCTCAGAAACCATTGCAATCTACACTACAGAATGTTTCATTCATTCACGCGAATCTTGAATTCATCTTGTTCTCCACTCCCAGCAGGTTTTCGTTTCACCACTGGTGAATGTCCAAGCAACCCAAGGCTGGTTTCAGCTGCGTGTTAACACTCGCAGCCGTGCTGTTCAATTGGCTATCCAGTGAACGCTGGTTAGCTCTTGATTTTCCTTCCACACACCGAGCCTTCAGAAATCATTCTTATCTCCACTTCAGAATGTTCCATTCGTTCCCTGCGAATCTGGAATTCCTCTGACTCTCCACACCAGGCAGATTTTCCTAACAACACTGGTGAATGACCAGGTAATCCAATGCTGGTTTTCAGCGGCTGTTCACACTCACAGCCTTGCTGTTCAATTGGCAATCCAGTCAAACCTAGTCAGCTCTTCATTTTCCTGTCCACACAACCCAGCGTTCAGAAATCATTGGAATCTCTACTACAGAAATTTCCATTCATTCACTGTGAATCTGGAAATAATCTGAATCTGCATTCCAGGAAGGCTTTCATTACACCACTGATGAATGTCCAAGTAAGCCAATGCTGTTTTTCAGTGGCCTGTTCATACTAAGAGACGTGCTGTTCATTTGGCTATCCACTCCACCCTGTTCCGCTCTACATTTTCGTGTCCACAAAACCCAGCCTTCAGAAATCATTGGAATCACCACTAGAGAATGTTCCATTCATTCACTGCGAATCTGGAATTCATCTGAACCTCCACTCCCGGCAGGTTTTCGTTACGCCACTGGTGAATGTCCAAGTAACTCAATACTGGTTTTCAGAGGCATGTTCAACTCGCAGAAGTGCTGTTCAATGGGCTATCCACTCAATATTGGTCAGCTCTTCATTTTCCTCTCCACACAATCCAGCCTTCAGAAATCATTGGGATCTCCACTACAGACTGTTCCATTCATTCACTGCGATTCTGCAATTCATCTGACTCTCCGCTCCAGGCAGGTTTTCATTACAGCACTGGTGAATGACCAAGTAATCCAATGCTGGTTTTCAGCCGCCTTTTCACACTCGCAGTGTGCTGTTCAATTGTCTATCCACTCAAACCTGGTCAGCCTTTCATTTTCTTTTCCACAATATCAGACTTCAGAAATCATTGGAATCGCCAGTACAGAATGTTCCATTCATTCACTGCCAATCTGGAATTCATCTGAATCTGCACTCCAGGTAGGCTTTCATTACACCACTTATGAATGTCCAAGTAACACAATGCTGGTTTTCAGCGGTCTGTTCACACTCTAAGCCCTGCTTTTTACTGGGTATCCACACAACTGTGGTCAGCTCTTCATTTTCATGTCCAAACAATCCAGACTTGAGAAATCATTGCAATCTCCAGTACAGAATGTTCCATTCATTCACTGCGAATCTGGAATTCAACTGAATCTCCACTACCTGCAGATTTATCTTACACCACTTGTGAATGTCCAAGTAAAACAATGCTGGTTTTCAGAGGCCTGTTCATGTTCGCAGTCGTGCTGTTCAATTGGCTATCCACTCAACCTGTTTTGCTCCTCATTTTCCTGTGCACACAACCCAGCCTTCAGAAATCATTGTAATCTCCACTACAGGATGTTCCATTCATTCACTGGGAATCTGGAATTCATCTGAATCTGCACTCCACGCAGGCTTTCGTTACACCACTGCTGAAAGTCGAAGTAATGCAATACTGGTTTTCAGTGGTCTGTTCACATTCGAAGCCGAGGCTTTTTACAGGCTATCCACTCAACACTGGTCAGCTCTTCATTTTCGTGTCCCCACAATCCAGATTTCAGAAATCATTGCAATCTCCACTACAGAATGTTCCATTCATTCACTGCGAGTCTGGAGTTTATCTGATTCTCCACTCCCGCCTGGTTAACATTACACCACTTGTGAATGTCCAAGTAAGCCAATGCTGGTTTTCAGAGGCCTGTTCATACTCGCAGCCGTGCTGTTTAATTGACAATTCACTCCACCCTGTTCAGCTCTTCATTGTCCCACCACACTACCAGCCTTCAGAAATCTTTGTTATCTCCACTACAGAATGTTCCATTCATTCACTGCGAATCTGGAATTCATCTGACTCTCAACTCCACGCAGGTTTTCATTACACCACTGTTGAATGTCCAAGTAACCCAATGCTGGTTTTCAGCGGCCTGTTCATATTCGCAGCCCTGCTGTTTACTTGGCTATCGATTCAAGCCTGGTCAGCTCTTCATTTTCCTGTCCACACAACACAGGCTTCAGAAATCATTGGAATCTCCTCTACAGAATGTTCCATTCATTCACTGCGAATGTGGAATTCAACTGACTCTCCACTCCATGCAGGTTTTCCTTACACCACTGATGAATGTCCAAGTAACCCAATGCTGGTTTTCAGCTGCATGTTCACACTCGCAGCCATGCTATACAATTGGCTTTCCACTAAATCCTGATTAGTTCTTGATTTTCCTTCCACACGACCCAGCCTTCAGAAATCATTGGAATCTCCACTAGAGAATGTTCCATTCATTCACTGCGAATCTGGAATTCCTCTGAACCTCCACTCCCGGCAGGTTTTCGTTACACCACTGTTGAATGTCCAAGTAACCCAATGTTTTAAGTGTTTTCTTCACAAGCGCAGTGGTGCTGTTCAATTGGCTATCCACTCAACCCTGGCCAGCTCTACATTTTCCTGTCCACACCACAGAGACTGGAGAAATCATTGTTATCTCCACTACAGAATGTTCCATTCATTCACAGCGAATCTGGAATTCATCTGAATCTCCACTCCCGGCAGGTTTTCGTGACACCACTGGTAAATATCCAAGTAAGCCAATGCTGGTTTTAAGTGGCCTGCTCATACTCTCAGCCGTGCTGTTCAATTTGCTATCCACTCAACCCTCTTCAGCTCCATTTTCCTGTCCACATAACCCAAACTTCAGAAACAATTGGTATCTCCTCCACAGAATGTTCCATTCATTGACTGCAAATCTGAAATTCATCTAATTCTCAACTCCCGTCAGGTTTTCGTTACACCACTTGTGAATGTCCAATTAAGCCAAAGCTGGTTTTCAGTGGCCTGTTCTTACTACGAGACGTGCTGTTCATTTGGCTATCCATTCCACCCTGTTCAGCTCTACATTTTCGTGTCCACAAAACCCAGCCTTCAGAAATCATTGGAATCACCACTAGAGAATGTTCCATTCATTCACTGCGAATCTGGAATTCATCTGAATCTCCACTCCCGGCAGGTTTTCATTGCACCACTGCTGAATGTTCAAGTAACGCAATGATGGTTTTCAGCGGTCTATTCACACTCGAACCCGTGCTGTTCACGGTCTAGCGACTCAACACTGGTGAGTTCTTCTTTTTCCAGTTCAGACAATACAAACCCCAGAAACCATTGCAATCTACACTACAGAATGTTTCATTCATTCACGCGAATCTTGAATTCATCTTGTTCTCCACTCCCAGCAGGTTTTCGTTTCACCACTGGTGAATGTCCAAGCAACCCAAGGCTGGTTTCAGCTGCGTGTTAACACTCGCAGCCGTGCTGTTCAATTGGCTATCCAGTGAACGCTGGTTAGCTCTTGATTTTCCTTCCACACACCGAGCCTTCAGAAATCATTCTTATCTCCACTTCAGAATGTTCCATTCGTTCCCTGCGAATCTGGAATTCCTCTGACTCTCCACACCAGGCAGATTTTCCTAACAACACTGGTGAATGACCAGGTAATCCAATGCTGGTTTTCAGCGGCTGTTCACACTCACAGCCTTGCTGTTCAATTGGCAATCCAGTCAAACCTAGTCAGCTCTTCATTTTCCTGTCCACACAACCCAGCGTTCAGAAATCATTGGAATCTCTACTACAGAAATTTCCATTCATTCACTGTGAATCTGGAAATAATCTGAATCTGCATTCCAGGAAGGCTTTCGTTACACCACTGATGAATGTCCAAGTAATGCAATGCTGCTTCTTAGTGGTCTGTTCACACTCGAAACCGTGCTGTTCACTGGCTATCCACTCAACATTGGTCAGCTCTTCAATATCCTGTCCAGACTATCCAGATTTCTAAATCTTGGCAATCTCCACTACAGAATGTTCCATTCAATCACGCGAATCTGGAATTCATCAGAGTCTCCACTCCCGGCAGGTTTTCGTGACACCACTGGTATATGTCCAAGGAAGCCAATGCTGGTTTTAAGCCGCCTGCTTATACTCTCAGCGGTGCTGTTCAATTTGCTATCCACCCAACCCTATTCAGCTCTACATTTTCCTGTCCTCATAACCCAACCTTCAGAAATAATTGGTATCTCCTCCACAGAATGTTCCGTTCATTCACTGCGAATCTTAAATTCATCTGACTCTCAACTCCCGGCGGGTTATCGTTACACCACTTGTGAATGTCCAAGTAAGCCAATGCTGGTTTTCAGTGGCCTGTTCATACTAAGAGACGTGCTGTTCATTTGGCTATCCACTCCACCCTGTTCAGCTCTACATTTTCGTGTCCACAAAACCCAGCCTTCAGAAATCATTGGAATCACCACTAGAGAATGTTCCATTCATTCACTGCGAATCTGGAATTCATCTGAACCTCCACTCCCGGCAGGTTTTCGTTACGCCACTGGTGAATGTCCAAGTAACTCAATACTGGTTTTCAGAGGCATGTTCAACTCGCAGAAGTGCTGTTCAATGGGCTATCCACTCAATATTGGTCAGCTCTTCATTTTCCTCTCCACACAAACCAGCCTTCAGAAATCATTGGGATCTCCACTACAGACTGTTCCATTCATTCACTGCGATTCTGCAATTCATCTGACTCTCCGCTCCAGGCAGGTTTTCATTACAGCACTGGTGAATGACCAAGTAATCCAATGCTGGTTTTCAGCCGCCTTTTCACACTCGCAGTGTGCTGTTCAATTGTCTATCCACTCAAACCTGGTCAGCCTTTCATTTTCTTTTCCACAATATCAGACTTCAGAAATCATTGGAATCGCCAGTACAGAATGTTCCATTCATTCACTGCCAATCTGGAATTCATCTGAATCTGCACTCCAGGTAGGCTTTCATTACACCACTTATGAATGTCCAAGTAACACAATGCTGGTTTTCAGCGGTCTGTTCACACTCTAAGCCCTGCTTTTTACTGGGTATCCACACAACTGTGGTCAGCTCTTCATTTTCATGTCCAAACAATCCAGACTTGAGAAATCATTGCAATCTCCAGTACAGAATGTTCCATTCATTCACTGCGAATCTGGAATTCAACTGAATCTCCACTACCTGCAGATTTATCTTACACCACTTGTGAATGTCCAAGTAAAACAATGCTGGTTTTCAGAGGCCTGTTCATGTTCGCAGTCGTGCTGTTCAATTGGCTATCCACTCAACCTGTTTTGCTCCTCATTTTCCTGTGCACACAACCCAGCCTTCAGAAATCATTGTAATCTCCACTACAGGATGTTCCATTCATTCACTGGGAATCTGGAATTCATCTGAATCTGCACTCCACGCAGGCTTTCGTTACACCACTGCTGAAAGTCGAAGTAATGCAATACTGGTTTTCAGTGGTCTGTTCACATTCGAAGCCGAGGCTTTTTACAGGCTATCCACTCAACACTGGTCAGCTCTTCATTTTCGTGTCCCCACAATCCAGATTTCAGAAATCATTGCAATCTCCACTACAGAATGTTCCATTCATTCACTGCGAGTCTGGAGTTTATCTGATTCTCCACTCCCGCCTGGTTAACATTACACCACTTGTGAATGTCCAAGTAAGCCAATGCTGGTTTTCAGAGGCCTGTTCATACTCGCAGCCGTGCTGTTTAATTGACAATTCACTCCACCCTGTTCAGCTCTTCATTGTCCCACCACACTACCAGCCTTCAGAAATCTTTGTTATCTCCACTACAGAATGTTCCATTCATTCACTGCGAATCTGGAATTCATCTGACTCTCAACTCCACGCAGGTTTTCATTACACCACTGTTGAATGTCCAAGTAACCCAATGCTGGTTTTCAGCGGCCTGTTCATATTCGCAGCCCTGCTGTTTACTTGGCTATCGATTCAAGCCTGGTCAGCTCTTCATTTTCCTGTCCACACAACACAGGCTTCAGAAATCATTGGAATCTCCTCTACAGAATGTTCCATTCATTCACTGCGAATGTGGAATTCAACTGACTCTCCACTCCATGCAGGTTTT
Organism: Sorex fumeus; assembly: GCF_029834395.1. Lineage (NCBI taxonomy): Eukaryota > Metazoa > Chordata > Mammalia > Eulipotyphla > Soricidae > Sorex > Sorex fumeus. The sequence continues at coordinate 91,402,567 of NW_026606155.1, forward strand.
CCTTACACCACTGATGAATGTCCAAGTAACCCAATGCTGGTTTTCAGCTGCATGTTCACACTCGCAGCCATGCTATACAATTGGCTTTCCACTAAATCCTGATTAGTTCTTGATGTTCCTTCCACACGACCCAGCCTTCAGAAATCATTGGAATCTCCACTAGAGAATGTTCCATTCATTCACTGCGAATCTGGAATTCCTCTGAACCTCCACTCCCGGCAGGTTTTCGTTACACCACTGTTGAATGTCCAAGTAACCCAATGTTTTAAGTGTTTTCTTCACAAGCGCAGTGGTGCTGTTCAATTGGCTATCCACTCAACCCTGGCCAGCTCTACATTTTCCTGTCCACACCACAGAGACTGGAGAAATCATTGTTATCTCCACTACAGAATGTTCCATTCATTCACAGCGAATCTGGAATTCATCTGAATCTCCACTCCCGGCAGGTTTTCGTGACACCACTGGTAAATATCCAAGTAAGCCAATGCTGGTTTTAAGTGGCCTGCTCATACTCTCAGCCGTGCTGTTCAATTTGCTATCCACTCAACCCTCTTCAGCTCCATTTTCCTGTCCACATAACCCAAACTTCAGAAACAATTGGTATCTCCTCCACAGAATGTTCCATTCATTGACTGCAAATCTGAAATTCATCTAATTCTCAACTCCCGTCAGGTTTTCGTTACACCACTTGTGAATGTCCAATTAAGCCAAAGCTGGTTTTCAGTGGCCTGTTCTTACTACGAGACGTGCTGTTCATTTGGCTATCCATTCCACCCTGTTCAGCTCTACATTTTCGTGTCCACAAAACCCAGCCTTCAGAAATCATTGGAATCACCACTAGAGAATGTTCCATTCATTCACTGCGAATCTGGAATTCATCTGAATCTCCACTCCCGGCAGGTTTTCATTGCACCACTGCTGAATGTTCAAGTAACGCAATGATGGTTTTCAGCGGTCTATTCACACTCGAACCCGTGCTGTTCACGGTCTAGCGACTCAACACTGGTGAGTTCTTCTTTTTCCAGTTCAGACAATACAAACCCCAGAAACCATTGCAATCTACACTACAGAATGTTTCATTCATTCACGCGAATCTTGAATTCATCTTGTTCTCCACTCCCAGCAGGTTTTCGTTTCACCACTGGTGAATGTCCAAGCAACCCAAGGCTGGTTTCAGCTGCGTGTTAACACTCGCAGCCGTGCTGTTCAATTGGCTATCCAGTGAACGCTGGTTAGCTCTTGATTTTCCTTCCACACACCGAGCCTTCAGAAATCATTCTTATCTCCACTTCAGAATGTTCCATTCGTTCCCTGCGAATCTGGAATTCCTCTGACTCTCCACACCAGGCAGATTTTCCTAACAACACTGGTGAATGACCAGGTAATCCAATGCTGGTTTTCAGCGGCTGTTCACACTCACAGCCTTGCTGTTCAATTGGCAATCCAGTCAAACCTAGTCAGCTCTTCATTTTCCTGTCCACACAACCCAGCGTTCAGAAATCATTGGAATCTCTACTACAGAAATTTCCATTCATTCACTGTGAATCTGGAAATAATCTGAATCTGCATTCCAGGAAGGCTTTCGTTACACCACTGATGAATGTCCAAGTAATGCAATGCTGCTTCTTAGTGGTCTGTTCACACTCGAAACCGTGCTGTTCACTGGCTATCCACTCAACATTGGTCAGCTCTTCAATATCCTGTCCAGACTATCCAGATTTCTAAATCTTGGCAATCTCCACTACAGAATGTTCCATTCAATCACGCGAATCTGGAATTCATCAGAGTCTCCACTCCCGGCAGGTTTTCGTGACACCACTGGTATATGTCCAAGGAAGCCAATGCTGGTTTTAAGCCGCCTGCTTATACTCTCAGCCGTGCTGTTCAATTTGCTATCCACCCAACCCTATTCAGCTCTACATTTTCCTGTCCTCATAACCCAACCTTCAGAAATAATTGGTATCTCCTCCACAGAATGTTCCGTTCATTCACTGCGAATCTTAAATTCATCTGACTCTCAACTCCCGGCGGGTTATCGTTACACCACTTGTGAATGTCCAAGTAAGCCAATGCTGGTTTTCAGTGGCCTGTTCATACTAAGAGACGTGCTGTTCATTTGGCTATCCACTCCACCCTGTTCAGCTCTACATTTTCGTGTCCACAAAACCCAGCCTTCAGAAATCATTGGAATCACCACTAGAGAATGTTCCATTCATTCACTGCGAATCTGGAATTCATCTGAACCTCCACTCCCGGCAGGTTTTCGTTACACCACTGGTGAATGTCCAAGTAACTCAATACTGGTTTTCAGAGGCATGTTCAACTCGCAGAAGTGCTGTTCAATGGGCTATCCACTCAATATTGGTCAGCTCTTCATTTTCCTCTCCACACAAACCAGCCTTCAGAATTCATTGGGATCTCCACTACAGACTGTTCCATTCATTCACTGCGATTCTGCAATTCATCTGACTCTCCGCTCCAGGCAGGTTTTCATTACAGCACTGGTGAATGACCAAGTAATCCAATGCTGGTTTTCAGCCGCCTTTTCACACTCGCAGTGTGCTGTTCAATTGTCTATCCACTCAAACCTGGTCAGCCTTTCATTTTCTTTTCCACAATATCAGACTTCAGAAATCATTGGAATCGCCAGTACAGAATGTTCCATTCATTCACTGCCAATCTGGAATTCATCTGAATCTGCACTCCAGGTAGGCTTTCATTACACCACTTATGAATGTCCAAGTAACACAATGCTGGTTTTCAGCGGTCTGTTCACACTCTAAGCCCTGCTTTTTACTGGGTATCCACACAACTGTGGTCAGCTCTTCATTTTCATGTCCAAACAATCCAGACTTGAGAAATCATTGCAATCTCCAGTACAGAATGTTCCATTCATTCACTGCGAATCTGGAATTCAACTGAATCTCCACTACCTGCAGATTTATCTTACACCACTTGTGAATGTCCAAGTAAAACAATGCTGGTTTTCAGAGGCCTGTTCATGTTCGCAGTCGTGCTGTTCAATTGGCTATCCACTCAACCTGTTTTGCTCCTCATTTTCCTGTGCACACAACCCAGCCTTCAGAAATCATTGTAATCTCCACTACAGGATGTTCCATTCATTCACTGGGAATCTGGAATTCATCTGAATCTGCACTCCACGCAGGCTTTCGTTACACCACTGCTGAAAGTCGAAGTAATGCAATACTGGTTTTCAGTGGTCTGTTCACATTCGAAGCCGAGGCTTTTTACAGGCTATCCACTCAACACTGGTCAGCTCTTCATTTTCGTGTCCCCACAATCCAGATTTCAGAAATCATTGCAATCTCCACTACAGAATGTTCCATTCATTCACTGCGAGTCTGGAGTTTATCTGATTCTCCACTCCCGCCTGGTTAACATTACACCACTTGTGAATGTCCAAGTAAGCCAATGCTGGTTTTCAGAGGCCTGTTCATACTCGCAGCCGTGCTGTTTAATTGACAATTCACTCCACCCTGTTCAGCTCTTCATTGTCCCACCACACTACCAGCCTTCAGAAATCTTTGTTATCTCCACTACAGAATGTTCCATTCATTCACTGCGAATCTGGAATTCATCTGACTCTCAACTCCACGCAGGTTTTCATTACACCACTGTTGAATGTCCAAGTAACCCAATGCTGGTTTTCAGCGGCCTGTTCATATTCGCAGCCCTGCTGTTTACTTGGCTATCGATTCAAGCCTGGTCAGCTCTTCATTTTCCTGTCCACACAACACAGGCTTCAGAAATCATTGGAATCTCCTCTACAGAATGTTCCATTCATTCACTGCGAATGTGGAATTCAACTGACTCTCCACTCCATGCAGGTTTTCCTTACACCACTGATGAATGTCCAAGTAACCCAATGCTGGTTTTCAGCTGCATGTTCACACTCGCAGCCATGCTATACAATTGGCTTTCCACTAAATCCTGATTAGTTCTTGATGTTCCTTCCACACGACCCAGCCTTCAGAAATCATTGGAATCTCCACTAGAGAATGTTCCATTCATTCACTGCGAATCTGGAATTCCTCTGAACCTCCACTCCCGGCAGGTTTTCGTTACACCACTGTTGAATGTCCAAGTAACCCAATGTTTTAAGTGTTTTCTTCACAAGCGCAGTGGTGCTGTTCAATTGGCTATCCACTCAACCCTGGCCAGCTCTACATTTTCCTGTCCACACCACAGAGACTGGAGAAATCATTGTTATCTCCACTACAGAATGTTCCATTCATTCACAACGAATCTGGAATTCATCTGAATCTCCACTCCCGGCAGGTTTTCGTGACACCACTGGTAAATATCCAAGTAAGCCAATGCTGGTTTTAAGTGGCCTGCTCATACTCTCAGCCGTGCTGTTCAATTTGCTATCCACTCAACCCTCTTCAGCTCCATTTTCCTGTCCACATAACCCAAACTTCAGAAACAATTGGTATCTCCTCCACAGAATGTTCCATTCATTGACTGCAAATCTGAAATTCATCTAATTCTCAACTCCCGTCAGGTTTTCGTTACACCACTTGTGAATGTCCAATTAAGCCAAAGCTGGTTTTCAGTGGCCTGTTCTTACTACGAGACGTGCTGTTCATTTGGCTATCCATTCCACCCTGTTCAGCTCTACATTTTCGTGTCCACAAAACCCAGCCTTCAGAAATCATTGGAATCACCACTAGAGAATGTTCCATTCATTCACTGCGAATCTGGAATTCATCTGAATCTCCACTCCCGGCAGGTTTTCATTGCACCACTGCTGAATGTTCAAGTAACGCAATGATGGTTTTCAGCGGTCTATTCACACTCGAACCCGTGCTGTTCACGGTCTAGCGACTCAACACTGGTGAGTTCTTCTTTTTCCAGTTCAGACAATACAAACCTCAGAAACCATTGCAATCTACACTACAGAATGTTTCATTCATTCACGCGAATCTTGAATTCATCTTGTTCTCCACTCCCAGCAGGTTTTCGTTTCACCACTGGTGAATGTCCAAGCAACCCAAGGCTGGTTTCAGCTGCGTGTTAACACTCGCAGCCGTGCTGTTCAATTGGCTATCCAGTGAACGCTGGTTAGCTCTTGATTTTCCTTCCACACACCGAGCCTTCAGAAATCATTCTTATCTCCACTTCAGAATGTTCCATTCGTTCCCTGCGAATCTGGAATTCCTCTGACTCTCCACACCAGGCAGATTTTCCTAACAACACTGGTGAATGACCAGGTAATCCAATGCTGGTTTTCAGCGGCTGTTCACACTCACAGCCTTGCTGTTCAATTGGCAATCCAGTCAAACCTAGTCAGCTCTTCATTTTCCTGTCCACACAACCCAGCGTTCAGAAATCATTGGAATCTCTACTACAGAAATTTCCATTCATTCACTGTGAATCTGGAAATAATCTGAATCTGCATTCCAGGAAGGCTTTCGTTACACCACTGATGAATGTCCAAGTAATGCAATGCTGCTTCTTAGTGGTCTGTTCACACTCGAAACCGTGCTGTTCACTGGCTATCCACTCAACATTGGTCAGCTCTTCAATATCCTGTCCAGACTATCCAGATTTCTAAATCTTGGCAATCTCCACTACAGAATGTTCCATTCAATCACGCGAATCTGGAATTCATCAGAGTCTCCACTCCCGGCAGGTTTTCGTGACACCACTGGTATATGTCCAAGGAAGCCAATGCTGGTTTTAAGCCGCCTGCTTATACTCTCAGCCGTGCTGTTCAATTTGCTATCCACCCAACCCTATTCAGCTCTACATTTTCCTGTCCTCATAACCCAACCTTCAGAAATAATTGGTATCTCCTCCACAGAATGTTCCGTTCATTCACTGCGAATCTTAAATTCATCTGACTCTCAACTCCCGGCGGGTTATCGTTACACCACTTGTGAATGTCCAAGTAAGCCAATGCTGGTTTTCAGTGGCCTGTTCATACTAAGAGACGTGCTGTTCATTTGGCTATCCACTCCACCCTGTTCAGCTCTACATTTTCGTGTCCACAAAACCCAGCCTTCAGAAATCATTGGAATCACCACTAGAGAATGTTCCATTCATTCACTGCGAATCTGGAATTCATCTGAACCTCCACTCCCGGCAGGTTTTCGTTACGCCACTGGTGAATGTCCAAGTAACTCAATACTGGTTTTCAGAGGCATGTTCAACTCGCAGAAGTGCTGTTCAATGGGCTATCCACTCAATATTGGTCAGCTCTTCATTTTCCTCTCCACACAAACCAGCCTTCAGAAATCATTGGGATCTCCACTACAGACTGTTCCATTCATTCACTGCGATTCTGCAATTCATGTGACTCTCCGCTCCAGGCAGGTTTTCATTACAGCACTGGTGAATGACCAAGTAATCCAATGCTGGTTTTCAGCCGCCTTTTCACACTCGCAGTGTGCTGTTCAATTGTCTATCCACTCAAACCTGGTCAGCCTTTCATTTTCTTTTCCACAATATCAGACTTCAGAAATCATTGGAATCGCCAGTACAGAATGTTCCATTCATTCACTGCCAATCTGGAATTCATCTGAATCTGCACTCCAGGTAGGCTTTCATTACACCACTTATGAATGTCCAAGTAACACAATGCTGGTTTTCAGCGGTCTGTTCACACTCTAAGCCCTGCTTTTTACTGGGTATCCACACAACTGTGGTCAGCTCTTCATTTTCATGTCCAAACAATCCAGACTTGAGAAATCATTGCAATCTCCAGTACAGAATGTTCCATTCATTCACTGCGAATCTGGAATTCAACTGAATCTCCACTACCTGCAGATTTATCTTACACCACTTGTGAATGTCCAAGTAAAACAATGCTGGTTTTCAGAGGCCTGTTCATGTTCGCAGTCGTGCTGTTCAATTGGCTATCCACTCAAGCTGTTTTGCTCCTCATTTTCCTGTGCACACAACCCAGCCTTCAGAAATCATTGTAATCTCCACTACAGGATGTTCCATTCATTCACTGGGAATCTGGAATTCATCTGAATCTGCACTCCACGCAGGCTTTCGTTACACCACTGCTGAAAGTCGAAGTAATGCAATACTGGTTTTCAGTGGTCTGTTCACATTCGAAGCCGAGGCTTTTTACAGGCTATCCACTCAACACTGGTCAGCTCTTCATTTTCGTGTCCCCACAATCCAGATTTCAGAAATCATTGCAATCTCCACTACAGAATGTTCCATTCATTCACTGCGAGTCTGGAGTTTATCTGATTCTCCACTCCCGCCTGGTTAACATTACACCACTTGTGAATGTCCAAGTAAGCCAATGCTGGTTTTCAGAGGCCTGTTCATACTCGCAGCCGTGCTGTTTAATTGACAATTCACTCCACCCTGTTCAGCTCTTCATTGTCCCACCACACTACCAGCCTTCAGAAATCTTTGTTATCTCCACTACAGAATGTTCCATTCATTCACTGCGAATCTGGAATTCATCTGACTCTCAACTCCACGCAGGTTTTCATTACACCACTGTTGAATGTCCAAGTAACCCAATGCTGGTTTTCAGCGGCCTGTTCATATTCGCAGCCCTGCTGTTTACTTGGCTATCGATTCAAGCCTGGTCAGCTCTTCATTTTCCTGTCCACACAACACAGGCTTCAGAAATCATTGGAATCTCCTCTACAGAATGTTCCATTCATTCACTGCGAATGTGGAATTCAACTGACTCTCCACTCCATGCAGGTTTTCCTTACACCACTGATGAATGTCCAAGTAACCCAATGCTGGTTTTCAGCTGCATGTTCACACTCGCAGCCATGCTATACAATTGGCTTTCCACTAAATCCTGATTAGTTCTTGATGTTCCTTCCACACGACCCAGCCTTCAGAAATCATTGGAATCTCCACTAGAGAATGTTCCATTCATTCACTGCGAATCTGGAATTCCTCTGAACCTCCACTCCCGGCAGGTTTTCGTTACACCACTGTTGAATGTCCAAGTAACCCAATGTTTTAAGTGTTTTCTTCACAAGCGCAGTGGTGCTGTTCAATTGGCTATCCACTCAACCCTGGCCAGCTCTACATTTTCCTGTCCACACCACAGAGACTGGAGAAATCATTGTTATCTCCACTACAGAATGTTCCATTCATTCACAGCGAATCTGGAATTCATCTGAATCTCCACTCCCGGCAGGTTTTCGTGACACCACTGGTAAATATCCAAGTAAGCCAATGCTGGTTTTAAGTGGCCTGCTCATACTCTCAGCCGTGCTGTTCAATTTGCTATCCACTCAACCCTCTTCAGCTCCATTTTCCTGTCCACATAACCCAAACTTCAGAAACAATTGGTATCTCCTCCACAGAATGTTCCATTCATTGACTGCAAATCTGAAATTCATCTAATTCTCAACTCCCGTCAGGTTTTCGTTACACCACTTGTGAATGTCCAATTAAGCCAAAGCTGGTTTTCAGTGGCCTGTTCTTACTACGAGACGTGCTGTTCATTTGGCTATCCATTCCACCCTGTTCAGCTCTACATTTTCGTGTCCACAAAACCCAGCCTTCAGAAATCATTGGAATCACCACTAGAGAATGTTCCATTCATTCACTGCGAATCTGGAATTCATCTGAATCTCCACTCCCGGCAGGTTTTCATTGCACCACTGCTGAATGTTCAAGTAACGCAATGATGGTTTTCAGCGGTCTATTCACACTCGAACCCGTGCTGTTCACGGTCTAGCGACTCAACACTGGTGAGTTCTTCTTTTTCCAGTTCAGACAATACAAACCTCAGAAACCATTGCAATCTACACTACAGAATGTTTCATTCATTCACGCGAATCTTGAATTCATCTTGTTCTCCACTCCCAGCAGGTTTTCGTTTCACCACTGGTGAATGTCCAAGCAACCCAAGGCTGGTTTCAGCTGCGTGTTAACACTCGCAGCCGTGCTGTTCAATTGGCTATCCAGTGAACGCTGGTTAGCTCTTGATTTTCCTTCCACACACCGAGCCTTCAGAAATCATTCTTATCTCCACTTCAGAATGTTCCATTCGTTCCCTGCGAATCTGGAATTCCTCTGACTCTCCACACCAGGCAGATTTTCCTAACAACACTGGTGAATGACCAGGTAATCCAATGCTGGTTTTCAGCGGCTGTTCACACTCACAGCCTTGCTGTTCAATTGGCAATCCAGTCAAACCTAGTCAGCTCTTCATTTTCCTGTCCACACAACCCAGCGTTCAGAAATCATTGGAATCTCTACTACAGAAATTTCCATTCATTCACTGTGAATCTGGAAATAATCTGAATCTGCATTCCAGGAAGGCTTTCATTACACCACTGATGAATGTCCAAGTAAGCCAATGCTGTTTTTCAGTGGCCTGTTCATACTAAGAGACGTGCTGTTCATTTGGCTATCCACTCCACCCTGGTCCGCTCTACATTTTCGTGTCCACAAAACCCAGCCTTCAGAAATCATTGGAATCACCACTAGAGAATGTTCCATTCATTCACTGCGAATCTGGAATTCATCTGAACCTCCACTCCCGGCAGGTTTTCGTTACGCCACTGGTGAATGTCCAAGTAACTCAATACTGGTTTTCAGAGGCATGTTCAACTCGCAGAAGTGCTGTTCAATGGGCTATCCACTCAATATTGGTCAGCTCTTCATTTTCCTCTCCACACAATCCAGCCTTTAGAAATCATTGGGATCTCCACTACAGACTGTTCCATTCATTCACTGCGATTCTGCAATTCATCTGACTCTCCGCTCCAGGCAGGTTTTCATTACAGCACTGGTGAATGACCAAGTAATCCAATGCTGGTTTTCAGCCGCCTTTTCACACTCGCAGTGTGCTGTTCAATTGTCTATCCACTCAAACCTGGTCAGCCTTTCATTTTCTTTTCCACAATATCAGACTTCAGAAATCATTGGAATCGCCAGTACAGAATGTTCCATTCATTCACTGCCAATCTGGAATTCATCTGAATCTGCACTCCAGGTAGGCTTTCATTACACCACTTATGAATGTCCAAGTAACACAATGCTGGTTTTCAGCGGTCTGTTCACACTCTAAGCCCTGCTTTTTACTGGGTATCCACACAACTGTGGTCAGCTCTTCATTTTCATGTCCAAACAATCCAGACTTGAGAAATCATTGCAATCTCCAGTACAGAATGTTCCATTCATTCACTGCGAATCTGGAATTCAACTGAATCTCCACTACCTGCAGATTTATCTTACACCACTTGTGAATGTCCAAGTAAAACAATGCTGGTTTTCAGAGGCCTGTTCATGTTCGCAGTCGTGCTGTTCAATTGGCTATCCACTCAAGCTGTTTTGCTCCTCATTTTCCTGTGCACACAACCCAGCCTTCAGAAATCATTGTAATCTCCACTACAGGATGTTCCATTCATTCACTGGGAATCTGGAATTCATCTGAATCTGCACTCCACGCAGGCTTTCGTTACACCACTGCTGAAAGTCGAAGTAATGCAATACTGGTTTTCAGTGGTCTGTTCACATTCGAAGCCGAGGCTTTTTACAGGCTATCCACTCAACACTGGTCAGCTCTTCATTTTCGTGTCCCCACAATCCAGATTTCAGAAATCATTGCAATCTCCACTACAGAATGTTCCATTCATTCACTGCGAGTCTGGAGTTTATCTGATTCTCCACTCCCGCCTGGTTAACATTACACCACTTGTGAATGTCCAAGTAAGCCAATGCTGGTTTTCAGAGGCCTGTTCATACTCGCAGCCGTGCTGTTTAATTGACAATTCACTCCACCCTGTTCAGCTCTTCATTGTCCCACCACACTACCAGCCTTCAGAAATCTTTGTTATCTCCACTACAGAATGTTCCATTCATTCACTGCGAATCTGGAATTCATCTGACTCTCAACTCCACGCAGGTTTTCATTACACCACTGTTGAATGTCCAAGTAACCCAATGCTGGTTTTCAGCGGCCTGTTCATATTCGCAGCCCTGCTGTTTACTTGGCTATCGATTCAAGCCTGGTCAGCTCTTCATTTTCCTGTCCACACAACACAGGCTTCAGAAATCATTGGAATCTCCTCTACAGAATGTTCCATTCATTCACTGCGAATGTGGAATTCAACTGACTCTCCACTCCATGCAGGTTTTCCTTACACCACTGATGAATGTCCAAGTAACCCAATGCTGGTTTTCAGCTGCATGTTCACACTCGCAGCCATGCTATACAATTGGCTTTCCACTAAATCCTGATTAGTTCTTGATGTTCCTTCCACACGACCCAGCCGTCAGAAATCATTGGAATCTCCACTAGAGAATGTTCCATTCATTCACTGCGAATCTGGAATTCCTCTGAACCTCCACTCCCGGCAGGTTTTCGTTACACCACTGTTGAATGTCCAAGTAACCCAATGTTTTAAGTGTTTTCTTCACAAGCGCAGTGGTGCTGTTCAATTGGCTATCCACTCAACCCTGGCCAGCTCTACATTTTCCTGTCCACACCACAGAGACTGGAGAAATCATTGTTATCTCCACTACAGAATGTTCCATTCATTCACAGCGAATCTGGAATTCATCTGAATCTCCACTCCCGGCAGGTTTTCGTGACACCACTGGTAAATATCCAAGTAAGCCAATGCTGGTTTTAAGTGGCCTGCTCATACTCTCAGCCGTGCTGTTCAATTTGCTATCCACTCAACCCTCTTCAGCTCCATTTTCCTGTCCACATAACCCAAACTTCAGAAACAATTGGTATCTCCTCCACAGAATGTTCCATTCATTGACTGCAAATCTGAAATTCATCTAATTCTCAACTCCCGTCAGGTTTTCGTTACACCACTTGTGAATGTCCAATTAAGCCAAAGCTGGTTTTCAGTGGCCTGTTCTTACTACGAGACGTGCTGTTCATTTGGCTATCCATTCCACCCTGTTCAGCTCTACATTTTCGTGTCCACAAAACCCAGCCTTCAGAAATCATTGGAATCACCACTAGAGAATGTTCCATTCATTCACTGCGAATCTGGAATTCATCTGAATCTCCACTCCCGGCAGGTTTTCATTGCACCACTGCTGAATGTTCAAGTAACGCAATGATGGTTTTCAGCGGTCTATTCACACTCGAACCCGTGCTGTTCACGGTCTAGCGACTCAACACTGGTGAGTTCTTCTTTTTCCAGTTCAGACAATACAAGCCTCAGAAACCATTGCAATCTACACTACAGAATGTTTCATTCATTCACGCGAATCTTGAATTCATCTTGTTCTCCACTCCCAGCAGGTTTTCGTTTCACCACTGGTGAATGTCCAAGCAACCCAAGGCTGGTTTCAGCTGCGTGTTAACACTCGCAGCCGTGCTGTTCAATTGGCTATCCAGTGAACGCTGGTTAGCTCTTGATTTTCCTTCCACACACCGAGCCTTCAGAAATCATTCTTATCTCCACTTCAGAATGTTCCATTCGTTCCCTGCGAATCTGGAATTCCTCTGACTCTCCACACCAGGCAGATTTTCCTAACAACACTGGTGAATGACCAGGTAATCCAATGCTGGTTTTCAGCGGCTGTTCACACTCACAGCCTTGCTGTTCAATTGGCAATCCAGTCAAACCTAGTCAGCTCTTCATTTTCCTGTCCACACAACCCAGCGTTCAGAAATCATTGGAATCTCTACTACAGAAATTTCCATTCATTCACTGTGAATCTGGAAATAATCTGAATCTGCATTCCAGGAAGGCTTTCGTTACACCACTGAAGAATGTCCAAGTAAGCCAATGCTGGTTTTCAGTGGCCTGTTCATACTAAGAGACGTGCTGTTCATTTGGCTATCCACTCCACCCTGTTCAGCTCTACATTTTCGTGTCCACAAAACCCAGCCTTCAGAAATCATTGGAATCACCTCTAGAGAATGTTCCATTCATTCACTGCGAATCTGGAATTCATCTGAACCTCCACTCCCGGCAGGTTTTCGTTACGCCACTGGTGAATGTCCAAGTAACTCAATACTGGTTTTCAGAGGCATGTTCAACTCGCAGAAGTGCTGTTCAATGGGCTTTCCACTCAATATTGGTCAGCTCTTCATTTTCCTCTCCACACAAACCAGCCTTCAGAAATCATTGGGATCTCCACTACAGACTGTTCCTTTCATTCACTGCGATTCTGCAATTCATCTGACTCTCCGCTCCAGGCAGGTTTTCATTACAGCACTGGTGAATGACCAAGTAATCCAATGCTGGTTTTCAGCCGCCTTTTCACACTCGCAGTGTGCTGTTCAATTGTCTATCCACTCAAACCTGGTCAGCCTTTCATTTTCTTTTCCACAATATCAGACTTCAGAAATCATTGGAATCGCCAGTACAGAATGTTCCATTCATTCACTGCCAATCTGGAATTCATCTGAATCTGCACTCCAGGTAGGCTTTCATTACACCACTTATGAATGTCCAAGTAACACAATGCTGGTTTTCAGCGGTCTGTTCACACTCTAAGCCCTGCTTTTTACTGGGTATCCACACAACTGTGGTCAGCTCTTCATTTTCATGTCCAAACAATCCAGACTTGAGAAATCATTGCAATCTCCAGTACAGAATGTTCCATTCATTCACTGCGAATCTGGAATTCAACTGAATCTCCACTACCTGCAGATTTATCTTACACCACTTGTGAATGTCCAAGTAAAACAATGCTGGTTTTCAGAGGCCTGTTCATGTTCGCAGTCGTGCTGTTCAATTGGCTATCCACTCAACCTGTTTTGCTCCTCATTTTCCTGTGCACACAACCCAGCCTTCAGAAATCATTGTAATCTCCACTACAGGATGTTCCATTCATTCACTGGGAATCTGGAATTCATCTGAATCTGCACTCCACGCAGGCTTTCGTTACACCACTGCTGAAAGTCGAAGTAATGCAATACTGGTTTTCAGTGGTCTGTTCACATTCGAAGCCGAGGCTTTTTACAGGCTATCCACTCAACACTGGTCAGCTCTTCATTTTCGTGTCCCCACAATCCAGATTTCAGAAATCATTACAATCTCCACTACAGAATGTTCCATTCATTCTCTGCGAGTCTGGAGTTTATCTGATTCTCCACTCCCGCCTGGTTAACATTACACCACTTGTGAATGTCCAAGTAAGCCAATGCTGGTTTTCAGAGGCCTGTTCATACTCGCAGCCGTGCTGTTTAATTGACAATTCACTCCACCCTGTTCAGCTCTTCATTGTCCCACCACACTACCAGCCTTCAGAAATCTTTGTTATCTCCACTACAGAATGTTCCATTCATTCACTGCGAATCTGGAATTCATCTGACTCTCAACTCCACGCAGGTTTTCATTACACCACTGTTGAATGTCCAAGTAACCCAATGCTGGTTTTCAGCGGCCTGTTCATATTCGCAGCCCTGCTGTTTACTTGGCTATCGATTCAAGCCTGGTCAGCTCTTCATTTTCCTGTCCACACAACACAGGCTTCAGAAATCATTGGAATCTCCTCTACAGAATGTTCCATTCATTCACTGCGAATGTGGAATTCAACTGACTCTCCACTCCATGCAGGTTTTCCTTACACCACTGATGAATGTCCAAGTAACCCAATGCTGGTTTTCAGCTGCATGTTCACACTCGCAGCCATGCTATACAATTGGCTTTCCACTAAATCCTGATTAGTTCTTGATTTTCCTTCCACACGACCCAGCCTTCAGAAATCATTGGAATCTCCACTAGAGAATGTTCCATTCATTCACTGCGAATCTGGAATTCCTCTGAACCTCCACTCCCGGCAGGTTTTCGTTACACCACTGTTGAATGTCCAAGTAACCCAATGTTTTAAGTGTTTTCTTCACAAGCGCAGTGGTGCTGTTCAATTGGCTATCCACTCAACCCTGGCCAGCTCTACATTTTCCTGTCCACACCACAGAGACTGGAGAAATCATTGTTATCTCCACTACAGAATGTTCCATTCATTCACAGCGAATCTGGAATTCATCTGAATCTCCACTCCCGGCAGGTTTTCGTGACACCACTGGTAAATATCCAAGTAAGCCAATGCTGGTTTTAAGTGGCCTGCTCATACTCTCAGCCGTGCTGTTCAATTTGCTATCCACTCAACCCTCTTCAGCTCCATTTTCCTGTCCACATAACCCAAACTTCAGAAACAATTGGTATCTCCTCCACAGAATGTTCCAGTCATTGACTGCAAATCTGAAATTCATCTAATTCTCAACTCCCGTCAGGTTTTCGTTACACCACTTGTGAATGTCCAATTAAGCCAAAGCTGGTTTTCAGTGGCCTGTTCTTACTACGAGACGTGCTGTTCATTTGGCTATCCATTCCACCCTGTTCAGCTCTACATTTTCGTGTCCACAAAACCCAGCCTTCAGAAATCATTGGAATCACCACTAGAGAATGTTCCATGCATTCACTGCGAATCTGGAATTCATCTGAATCTCCACTCCCGGCAGGTTTTCATTGCACCACTGCTGAATGTTCAAGTAACGCAATGATGGTTTTCAGCGGTCTATTCACACTCGAACCCGTGCTGTTCACGGTCTAGCGACTCAACACTGGTGAGTTCTTCTTTTTCCAGTTCAGACAATACAAACCTCAGAAACCATTGCAATCTACACTACAGAATGTTTCATTCATTCACGCGAATCTTGAATTCATCTTGTTCTCCACTCCCAGCAGGTTTTCGTTTCACCACTGGTGAATGTCCAAGCAACCCAAGGCTGGTTTCAGCTGCGTGTTAACACTCGCAGACGTGCTGTTCAATTGGCTATCCAGTGAACGCTGGTTAGCTCTTGATTTTCCTTCCACACACCGAGCCTTCAGAAATCATTCTTATCTCCACTTCAGAATGTTCCATTCGTTCCCTGCGAATCTGGAATTCCTCTGACTCTCCACACCAGGCAGATTTTCCTAACAACACTGGTGAATGACCAGGTAATCCAATGCTGGTTTTCAGCGGCTGTTCACACTCACAACCTTGCTGTTCAATTGGCAATCCAGTCAAACCTAGTCAGCTCTTCATTTTCCTGTCCACACAACCCAGCGTTCAGAAATCATTGGAATCTCTACTACAGAAATTTCCATTCATTCACTGTGAATCTGGAAATAATCTGAATCTGCATTCCAGGAAGGCTTTCGTTACACCACTGATGAATGTCCAAGTAATGCAATGCTGCTTCTTAGTGGTCTGTTCACACTCGAAACCGTGCTGTTCATTGGCTATCCACTCAATATCGGTCAGCTCTTCAATATCCTGTCCAGACTATCCAGATTTCTAAATGTTGGCAATCACCACTACAGAATGTTCCATTCAATCACGCGAATCTGGAATTCATCAGAGTCTCCACTCCTGGAAGGTTTTCGTGACACCACTGGTAAATGTCCAAGGAAGACAATGCTGGTTTTAAGCCACCTGCTAACACACTCAGCCGTGCTGTTCATTTGGCTATCCACCCAACCCTATTCAGCTCTACATTTTCCTGTCCACAAAACCCAGCCTTCATAAATCATTGGAATCACACTAGAGAATGTTCCATTCATTCACTGCGAATCTGGAATTCATCTGAACCTCCACTCCTGGCAGGTTTTCGTTACGCCACTGGTGAATTTCCAAGTAACTCAATACTGGTTTTCAGAGGCATGTTCAACTCGCAGAAGTGCTGTTCAATGGGCTATCCACTCAATATTGGTCAGCTCTTCATTTTCCTCTCCACACAAACCAGCCTTCAGAAATCATTGGGATCTCCACTACAGACTGTTCCATTCATTCACTGCGATTCTGCAATTCATCTTACTCTCCACTCCAGGCAGGTTTTCATTACAGCACTGGTGAATGACCAAGTAATCCAATGCTGGTTTTCAGCCGCCTTTTCACACTCGCAGTGTGCTGTTCAATTGTCTATCCACTCAAACCTGGTCAGCCTTTCATTTTCTTTTCCACAATATCAGACTTCAGAAATCATTGGAATCGCCAGTACAGAATGTTCCATTCATTCACTGCCAATCTGGAATTCATCTGAATCTGCACTCCAGGTAGGCTTTCATTACACCACTTATGAATGTCCAAGTAACACAATGCTGGTTTTCAGCGGTCTGTTCACACTCTAAGCCCTGCTTTTTACTGGGTATCCACACAACTGTGGTCAGCTCTTCATTTTCATGTCCAAACAATCCAGACTTGAGAAATCATTGCAATCTCCAGTACAGAATGTTCCATTCATTCACTGCGAATCTGGAATTCAACTGAATCTCCACTACCTGCAGATTTATCTTACACCACTTGTGAATGTCCAAGTAAAACAATGCTGGTTTTCAGAGGCCTGTTCATATTCGCAGTCGTGCTGTTCAATTGGCTATCCACTCAACCTGTTTTGCTCCTCATTTTCCTGTGCACACAACCCAGCCTTCAGAAATCATTGTAATCTCCACTACAGGATGTTCCATTCATTCACTGGGAATCTGGAATTCATCTGAATCTGCACTCCACGCAGGCTTTCGTTACACCACTGCTGAAAGTCGAAGTAATGCAATACTGGTTTTCAGTGGTCTGTTCACATTCGAAGCCGAGGCTTTTTACAGGCTATCCACTCAACACTGGTCAGCTCTTCATTTTCGTGTCCCCACAATCCAGATTTCAGAAATCATTGCAATCTCCACTACAGAATGTTCCATTCATTCTCTGCGAGTCTGGAGTTTATCTGATTCTCCACTCCCGCCTGGTTAACATTACACCACTTGTGAATGTCCAAGTAAGCCAATGCTGGTTTTCAGAGGCCTGTTCATACTCGCAGCCGTGCTGTTTAATTGACAATTCACTCCACCCTGTTCAGCTCTTCATTGTCCCACCACACTACCAGCCTTCAGAAATCTTTGTTATCTCCACTACAGAATGTTCCATTCATTCACTGCGAATCTGGAATTCATCTGACTCTCAACTCCACGCAGGTTTTCATTACACCACTGTTGAATGTCCAAGTAACCCAATGCTGGTTTTCAGCGGCCTGTTCATATTCGCAGCCCTGCTGTTTACTTGGCTATCGATTCAAGCCTGGTCAGCTCTTCATTTTCCTGTCCACACAACACAGGCTTCAGAAATCATTGGAATCTCCTCTACAGAATGTTCCATTCATTCACTGCGAATGTGGAATTCAACTGACTCTCCACTCCATGCAGGTTTTCCTTACACCACTGATGAATGTCCAAGTAACCCAATGCTGGTTTTCAGCTGCATGTTCACACTCGCAGCCATGCTATACAATTGGCTTTCCACTAAATCCTGATTAGTTCTTGATTTTCCTTCCACACGACCCAGCCTTCAGAAATCATTGGAATCTCCACTAGAGAATGTTCCATTCATTCACTGCGAATCTGGAATTCCTCTGAACCTCCACTCCCGGCAGGTTTTCGTTACACCACTGTTGAATGTCCAAGTAACCCAATGTTTTAAGTGTTTTCTTCACAAGCGCAGTGGTGCTGTTCAATTGGCTATCCACTCAACCCTGGCCAGCTCTACATTTTCCTGTCCACACCACAGAGACTGGAGAAATCATTGTTATCTCCACTACAGAATGTTCCATTCATTCACAGCGAATCTGGAATTCATCTGAATCTCCACTCCCGGCAGGTTTTCGTGACACCACTGGTAAATATCCAAGTAAGCCAATGCTGGTTTTAAGTGGCCTGCTCATACTCTCAGCCGTGCTGTTCAATTTGCTATCCACTCAACCCTCTTCAGCTCCATTTTCCTGTCCACATAACCCAAACTTCAGAAACAATTGGTATCTCCTCCACAGAATGTTCCATTCATTGACTGCAAATCTGAAATTCATCTAATTCTCAACTCCCGTCAGGTTTTCGTTACACCACTTGTGAATGTCCAATTAAGCCAAAGCTGGTTTTCAGTGGCCTGTTCTTACTACGAGACGTGCTGTTCATTTGGCTATCCATTCCACCCTGTTCAGCTCTACATTTTCGTGTCCACAAAACCCAGCCTTCAGAAATCATTGGAATCACCACTAGAGAATGTTCCATGCATTCACTGCGAATCTGGAATTCATCTGAATCTCCACTCCCGGCAGGTTTTCATTGCACCACTGCTGAATGTTCAAGTAACGCAATGATGGTTTTCAGCGGTCTATTCACACTTGAACCCGTGCTGTTCACGGTCTAGCGACTCAACACTGGTGAGTTCTTCTTTTTCCAGTTCAGACAATACAAACCTCAGAAACCATTGCAATCTACACTACAGAATGTTTCATTCATTCACGCGAATCTTGAATTCATCTTGTTCTCCACTCCCAGCAGGTTTTCGTTTCACCACTGGTGAATGTTCAAGCAACCCAAGGCTGGTTTCAGCTGCGTGTTAACACTCGCAGCCGTGCTGTTCAATTGGCTATCCAGTGAACGCTGGTTAGCTCTTGATTTTCCTTCCACACACCGAGCCTTCAGAAATCATTCTTATCTCCACTTCAGAATGTTCCATTCGTTCCCTGCGAATCTGGAATTCCTCTGACTCTCCACACCAGGCAGATTTTCCTAACAACACTGGTGAATGACCAGGTAATCCAATGCTGGTTTTCAGCGGCTGTTCACACTCACAGCCTTGCTGTTCAATTGGCAATCCAGTCAAACCTAGTCAGCTCTTCATTTTCCTGTCCACACAACCCAGCGTTCAGAAGTCATTGGAATCTCTACTACAGAAATTTCCATTCATTCACTGTGAATCTGGAAATAATCTGAATCTGCATTCCAGGAAGGCTTTCGTTACACCACTGATGAATGTCCAAGTAATGCAATGCTGCTTCTTAGTGGTCTGTTCACACTCGAAACCGTGCTGTTCATTGGCTATCCACTCAATATCGGTCAGCTCTTCAATATCCTGTCCAGACTATCCAGATTTCTAAATGTTGGCAATCACCACTACAGAATGTTCCATTCAATCACGCGAATCTGGAATTCATCAGAGTCTCCACTCCTGGAAGGTTTTCGTGACACCACTGGTAAATGTCCAAGGAAGACAATGCTGGTTTTAAGCCGCCTGCTAACACACTCAGCCGTGCTGTTCATTTGGCTATCCACCCAACCCTATTCAGCTCTACATTTTCCTGTCCACAAAACCCAGCCTTCATAAATCATTGGAATCACCACTAGAGAATGTTCCATTCATTCACTGCGAATCTGGAATTCATCTGAACCTCCACTCCTGGCAGGTTTTCGTTACGCCACTGGTGAATGTCCAAGTAACTCAATACTGGTTTTCAGAGGCATGTTCAACTCGCAGAAGTGCTGTTCAATGGGCTATCCACTCAATATTGGTCAGCTCTTCATTTTCCTCTCCACACAAACCAGCCTTCAGAAATCATTGGGATCTCCACTACAGACTGTTCCATTCATTCACTGCGATTCTGCAATTCATCTGACTCTCCACTCCAGGCAGGTTTTCATTACAGCACTGGTGAATGACCAAGTAATCCAATGCTGGTTTTCAGCCGCCTTTTCACACTCGCAGTGTGCTGTTCAATTGTCTATCCACTCAAACCTGGTCAGCCTTTCATTTTCTTTTCCACAATATCAGACTTCAGAAATCATTGGAATCGCCAGTACAGAATGTTCCATTCATTCACTGCCAATCTGGAATTCATCTGAATCTGCACTCCAGGTAGGCTTTCATTACACCACTTATGAATGTCCAAGTAACACAATGCTGGTTTTCAGCGGTCTGTTCACACTCTAAGCCCTGCTTTTTACTGGGTATCCACACAACTGTGGTCAGCTCTTCATTTTCATGTCCAAACAATCCAGACTTGAGAAATCATTGCAATCTCCAGTACAGAATGTTCCATTCATTCACTGCGAATCTGGAATTCAACTGAATCTCCACTACCTGCAGATTTATCTTACACCACTTGTGAATGTCCAAGTAAAACAATGCTGGTTTTCAGAGGCCTGTTCATATTCGCAGTCGTGCTGTTCAAATGGCTATCCACTCAACCTGTTTTGCTCCTCATTTTCCTGTGCACACAACCCAGCCTTCAGAAATCATTGTAATCTCCACTACAGGATGTTCCATTCATTCACTGGGAATCTGGAATTCATCTGAATCTGCACTCCACGCAGGCTTTCGTTACACCACTGCTGAAAGTCGAAGTAATGCAATACTGGTTTTCAGTGGTCTGTTCACATTCGAAGCCGAGGCTTTTTACAGGCTATCCACTCAACACTGGTCAGCTCTTCATTTTCGTGTCCCCACAATCCAGATTTCAGAAATCATTGCAATCTCCACTACAGAATGTTCCATTCATTCTCTGCGAGTCTGGAGTTTATCTGATTCTCCACTCCCGCCTGGTTAACATTACACCACTTGTGAATGTCCAAGTAAGCCAATGCTGGTTTTCAGAGGCCTGTTCATACTCGCAGCCGTGCTGTTTAATTGACAATTCACTCCACCCTGTTCAGCTCTTCATTGTCCCACCACACTACCAGCCTTCAGAAATCTTTGTTATCTCCACTACAGAATGTTCCATTCATTCACTGCGAATCTGGAATTCATCTGACTCTCAACTCCACGCAGGTTTTCATTACACCACTGTTGAATGTCCAAGTAACCCAATGCTGGTTTTCAGCGGCCTGTTCATATTCGCAGCCCTGCTGTTTACTTGGCTATCGATTCAAGCCTGGTCAGCTCTTCATTTTCCTGTCCACACAACACAGGCTTCAGAAATCATTGGAATCTCCTCTACAGAATGTTCCATTCATTCACTGCGAATGTGGAATTCAACTGACTCTCCACTCCATGCAGGTTTTCCTTACACCACTGATGAATGTCCAAGTAACCCAATGCTGGTTTTCAGCTGCATGTTCACACTCGCAGCCATGCTATACAATTGGCTTTCCACTAAATCCTGATTAGTTCTTGATTTTCCTTCCACACGACCCAGCCTTCAGAAATCATTGGAATCTCCACTAGAGAATGTTCCATTCATTCACTGCGAATCTGGAATTCCTCTGAACCTCCACTCCCGGCAGGTTTTCGTTACACCACTGTTGAATGTCCAAGTAACCCAATGTTTTAAGTGTTTTCTTCACAAGCGCAGTGGTGCTGTTCAATTGGCTATCCACTCAACCCTGGCCAGCTCTACATTTTCCTGTCCACACCACAGAGACTGGAGAAATCATTGTTATCTCCACTACAGAATGTTCCATTCATTCACAGCGAATCTGGAATTCATCTGAATCTCCACTCCCGGCAGGTTTTCGTGACACCACTGGTAAATATCCAAGTAAGCCAATGCTGGTTTTAAGTGGCCTGCTCATACTCTCAGCCGTGCTGTTCAATTTGCTATCCACTCAACCCTCTTCAGCTCCATTTTCCTGTCCACATAACCCAAACTTCAGAAACAATTGGTATCTCCTCCACAGAATGTTCCATTCATTGACTGCAAATCTGAAATTCATCTAATTCTCAACTCCCGTCAGGTTTTCGTTACACCACTTGTGAATGTCCAATTAAGCCAAAGCTGGTTTTCAGTGGCCTGTTCTTACTACGAGACGTGCTGTTCATTTGGCTATCCATTCCACCCTGTTCAGCTCTACATTTTCGTGTCCACAAAACCCAGCCTTCAGAAATCATTGGAATCACCACTAGAGAATGTTCCATGCATTCACTGCGAATCTGGAATTCATCTGAATCTCCACTCCCGGCAGGTTTTCATTGCACCACTGCTGAATGTTCAAGTAACGCAATGATGGTTTTCAGCGGTCTATTCACACTCGAACCCGTGCTGTTCACGGTCTAGCGACTCAACACTGGTGAGTTCTTCTTTTTCCAGTTCAGACAATACAAACCTCAGAAACCATTGCAATCTACACTACAGAATGTTTCATTCATTCACGCGAATCTTGAATTCATCTTGTTCTCCACTCCCAGCAGGTTTTCGTTTCACCACTGGTGAATGTTCAAGCAACCCAAGGCTGGTTTCAGCTGCGTGTTAACACTCGCAGCCGTGCTGTTCAATTGGCTATCCAGTGAACGCTGGTTAGCTCTTGATTTTCCTTCCACACACCGAGCCTTCAGAAATCATTCTTATCTCCACTTCAGAATGTTCCATTCGTTCCCTGCGAATCTGGAATTCCTCTGACTCTCCACACCAGGCAGATTTTCCTAACAACACTGGTGAATGACCAGGTAATCCAATGCTGGTTTTCAGCGGCTGTTCACACTCACAGCCTTGCTGTTCAATTGGCAATCCAGTCAAACCTAGTCAGCTCTTCATTTTCCTGTCCACACAACCCAGCGTTCAGAAGTCATTGGAATCTCTACTACAGAAATTTCCATTCATTCACTGTGAATCTGGAAATAATCTGAATCTGCATTCCAGGAAGGCTTTCGTTACACCACTGATGAATGTCCAAGTAATGCAATGCTGCTTCTTAGTGGTCTGTTCACACTCGAAACCGTGCTGTTCATTGGCTATCCACTCAATATCGGTCAGCTCTTCAATATCCTGTCCAGACTATCCAGATTTCTAAATGTTGGCAATCACCACTACAGAATGTTCCATTCAATCACGCGAATCTGGAATTCATCAGAGTCTCCACTCCTGGAAGGTTTTCGTGACACCACTGGTAAATGTCCAAGGAAGACAATGCTGGTTTTAAGCCGCCTGCTAACACACTCAGCCGTGCTGTTCATTTGGCTATCCACCCAACCCTATTCAGCTCTACATTTTCCTGTCCACAAAACCCAGCCTTCATAAATCATTGGAATCACCACTAGAGAATGTTCCATTCATTCACTGCGAATCTGGAATTCATCTGAACCTCCACTCCTGGCAGGTTTTCGTTACGCCACTGGTGAATGTCCAAGTAACTCAATACTGGTTTTCAGAGGCATGTTCAACTCGCAGAAGTGCTGTTCAATGGGCTATCCACTCAATATTGGTCAGCTCTTCATTTTCCTCTCCACACAAACCAGCCTTCAGAAATCATTGGGATCTCCACTACAGACTGTTCCATTCATTCACTGCGATTCTGCAATTCATCTGACTCTCCACTCCAGGCAGGTTTTCATTACAGCACTGGTGAATGACCAAGTAATCCAATGCTGGTTTTCAGCCGCCTTTTCACACTCGCAGTGTGCTGTTCAATTGTCTATCCACTCAAACCTGGTCAGCCTTTCATTTTCTTTTCCACAATATCAGACTTCAGAAATCATTGGAATCGCCAGTACAGAATGTTCCATTCATTCACTGCCAATCTGGAATTCATCTGAATCTGCACTCCAGGTAGGCTTTCATTACACCACTTATGAATGTCCAAGTAACACAATGCTGGTTTTCAGCGGTCTGTTCACACTCTAAGCCCTGCTTTTTACTGGGTATCCACACAACTGTGGTCAGCTCTTCATTTTCATGTCCAAACAATCCAGACTTGAGAAATCATTGCAATCTCCAGTACAGAATGTTCCATTCATTCACTGCGAATCTGGAATTCAACTGAATCTCCACTACCTGCAGATTTATCTTACACCACTTGTGAATGTCCAAGTAAAACAATGCTGGTTTTCAGAGGCCTGTTCATATTCGCAGTCGTGCTGTTCAAATGGCTATCCACTCAACCTGTTTTGCTCCTCATTTTCCTGTGCACACAACCCAGCCTTCAGAAATCATTGTAATCTCCACTACAGGATGTTCCATTCATTCACTGGGAATCTGGAATTCATCTGAATCTGCACTCCACGCAGGCTTTCGTTACACCACTGCTGAAAGTCGAAGTAATGCAATACTGGTTTTCAGTGGTCTGTTCACATTCGAAGCCGAGGCTTTTTACAGGCTATCCACTCAACACTGGTCAGCTCTTCATTTTCGTGTCCCCACAATCCAGATTTCAGAAATCATTGCAATCTCCACTACAGAATGTTCCATTCATTCTCTGCGAGTCTGGAGTTTATCTGATTCTCCACTCCCGCCTGGTTAACATTACACCACTTGTGAATGTCCAAGTAAGCCAATGCTGGTTTTCAGAGGCCTGTTCATACTCGCAGCCGTGCTGTTTAATTGACAATTCACTCCACCCTGTTCAGCTCTTCATTGTCCCACCACACTACCAGCCTTCAGAAATCTTTGTTATCTCCACTACAGAATGTTCCATTCATTCACTGCGAATCTGGAATTCATCTGACTCTCAACTCCACGCAGGTTTTCATTACACCACTGTTGAATGTCCAAGTAACCCAATGCTGGTTTTCAGCGGCCTGTTCATATTCGCAGCCCTGCTGTTTACTTGGCTATCGATTCAAGCCTGGTCAGCTCTTCATTTTCCTGTCCACACAACACAGGCTTCAGAAATCATTGGAATCTCCTCTACAGAATGTTCCATTCATTCACTGCGAATGTGGAATTCAACTGACTCTCCACTCCATGCAGGTTTTCCTTACACCACTGATGAATGTCCAAGTAACCCAATGCTGGTTTTCAGCTGCATGTTCACACTCGCAGCCATGCTATACAATTGGCTTTCCACTAAATCCTGATTAGTTCTTGATTTTCCTTCCACACGACCCAGCCTTCAGAAATCATTGGAATCTCCACTAGAGAATGTTCCATTCATTCACTGCGAATCTGGAATTCCTCTGAACCTCCACTCCCGGCAGGTTTTCGTTACACCACTGTTGAATGTCCAAGTAACCCAATGTTTTAAGTGTTTTCTTCACAAGCGCAGTGGTGCTGTTCAATTGGCTATCCACTCAACCCTGGCCAGCTCTACATTTTCCTGTCCACACCACAGAGACTGGAGAAATCATTGTTATCTCCACTACAGAATGTTCCATTCATTCACAGCGAATCTGGAATTCATCTGAATCTCCACTCCCGGCAGGTTTTCGTGACACCACTGGTAAATATCCAAGTAAGCCAATGCTGGTTTTAAGTGGCCTGCTCATACTCTCAGCCGTGCTGTTCAATTTGCTATCCACTCAACCCTCTTCAGCTCCATTTTCCTGTCCACATAACCCAAACTTCAGAAACAATTGGTATCTCCTCCACAGAATGTTCCATTCATTGACTGCAAATCTGAAATTCATCTAATTCTCAACTCCCGTCAGGTTTTCGTTACACCACTTGTGAATGTCCAATTAAGCCAAAGCTGGTTTTCAGTGGCCTGTACGAGACGTGCTGTTCATTTGGCTATCCATTCCACCCTGTTCAGCTCTACATTTTCGTGTCCACAAAACCCAGCCTTCAGAAATCATTGGAATCACCACTAGAGAATGTTCCATTCATTCACTGCGAATCTGGAATTCATCTGAATCTCCACTCCCGGCAGGTTTTCATTGCACCACTGCTGAATGTTCAAGTAACGCAATGATGGTTTTCAGCGGTCTATTCACACTCGAACCCGTGCTGTTCACGGTCTAGCGACTCAACACTGGTGAGTTCTTCTTTTTCCAGTTCAGACAATACAAACCCCAGAAACCATTGCAATCTACACTACAGAATGTTTCATTCATTCACGCGAATCTTGAATTCATCTTGTTCTCCACTCCCAGCAGGTTTTCGTTTCACCACTGGTGAATGTCCAAGCAACCCAAGGCTGGTTTCAGCTGCGTGTTAACACTCGCAGCCGTGCTGTTCAATTGGCTATCCAGTGAACGCTGGTTAGCTCTTGATTTTCCTTCCACACACCGAGCCTTCAGAAATCATTCTTATCTCCACTTCAGAATGTTCCATTCGTTCCCTGCGAATCTGGAATTCCTCTGACTCTCCACACCAGGCAGATTTTCCTAACAACACTGGTGAATGACCAGGTAATCCAATGCTGGTTTTCAGCGGCTGTTCACACTCACAGCCTTGCTGTTCAATTGGCAATCCAGTCAAACCTAGTCAGCTCTTCATTTTCCTGTCCACACAACCCAGCGTTCAGAAATCATTGGAATCTCTACTACAGAAATTTCCATTCATTCACTGTGAATCTGGAAATAATCTGAATCTGCATTCCAGGAAGGCTTTCGTTACACCACTGATGAATGTCCAAGTAATGCAATGCTGCTTCTTAGTGGTCTGTTCACACTCGAAACCGTGCTGTTCACTGGCTATCCACTCAACATTGGTCAGCTCTTCAATATCCTGTCCAGACTATCCAGATTTCTAAATCTTGGCAATCTCCACTACAGAATGTTCCATTCAATCACGCGAATCTGGAATTCATCAGAGTCTCCACTCCCGGCAGGTTTTCGTGACACCACTGGTATATGTCCAAGGAAGCCAATGCTGGTTTTAAGCCGCCTGCTTATACTCTCAGCGGTGCTGTTCAATTTGCTATCCACCCAACCCTATTCAGCTCTACATTTTCCTGTCCTCATAACCCAACCTTCAGAAATAATTGGTATCTCCTCCACAGAATGTTCCGTTCATTCACTGCGAATCTTAAATTCATCTGACTCTCAACTCCCGGCGGGTTATCGTTACACCACTTGTGAATGTCCAAGTAAGCCAATGCTGGTTTTCAGTGGCCTGTTCATACTAAGAGACGTGCTGTTCATTTGGCTATCCACTCCACCCTGTTCAGCTCTACATTTTCGTGTCCACAAAACCCAGCCTTCAGAAATCATTGGAATCACCACTAGAGAATGTTCCATTCATTCACTGCGAATCTGGAATTCATCTGAACCTCCACTCCCGGCAGGTTTTCGTTACGCCACTGGTGAATGTCCAAGTAACTCAATACTGGTTTTCAGAGGCATGTTCAACTCGCAGAAGTGCTGTTCAATGGGCTATCCACTCAATATTGGTCAGCTCTTCATTTTCCTCTCCACACAAACCAGCCTTCAGAAATCATTGGGATCTCCACTACAGACTGTTCCATTCATTCACTGCGATTCTGCAATTCATCTGACTCTCCGCTCCAGGCAGGTTTTCATTACAGCACTGGTGAATGACCAAGTAATCCAATGCTGGTTTTCAGCCGCCTTTTCACACTCGCAGTGTGCTGTTCAATTGTCTATCCACTCAAACCTGGTCAGCCTTTCATTTTCTTTTCCACAATATCAGACTTCAGAAATCATTGGAATCGCCAGTACAGAATGTTCCATTCATTCACTGCCAATCTGGAATTCATCTGAATCTGCACTCCAGGTAGGCTTTCATTACACCACTTATGAATGTCCAAGTAACACAATGCTGGTTTTCAGCGGTCTGTTCACACTCTAAGCCCTGCTTTTTACTGGGTATCCACACAACTGTGGTCAGCTCTTCATTTTCATGTCCAAACAATCCAGACTTGAGAAATCATTGCAATCTCCAGTACAGAATGTTCCATTCATTCACTGCGAATCTGGAATTCAACTGAATCTCCACTACCTGCAGATTTATCTTACACCACTTGTGAATGTCCAAGTAAAACAATGCTGGTTTTCAGAGGCCTGTTCATATTCGCAGTCGTGCTGTTCAATTGGCTATCCACTCAACCTGTTTTGCTCCTCATTTTCCTGTGCACACAACCCAGCCTTCAGAAATCATTGTAATCTCCACTACAGGATGTTCCATTCATTCACTGGGAATCTGGAATTCATCTGAATCTGCACTCCACGCAGGCTTTCGTTACACCACTGCTGAAAGTCGAAGTAATGCAATACTGGTTTTCAGTGGTCTGTTCACATTCGAAGCCGAGGCTTTTTACAGGCTATCCACTCAACACTGGTCAGCTCTTCATTTTCGTGTCCCCACAATCCAGATTTCAGAAATCATTGCAATCTCCACTACAGAATGTTCCATTCATTCACTGCGAGTCTGGAGTTTATCTGATTCTCCACTCCCGCCTGGTTAACATTACACCACTTGTGAATGTCCAAGTAAGCCAATGCTGGTTTTCAGAGGCCTGTTCATACTCGCAGCCGTGCTGTTTAATTGACAATTCACTCCACCCTGTTCAGCTCTTCATTGTCCCACCACACTACCAGCCTTCAGAAATCTTTGTTATCTCCACTACAGAATGTTCCATTCATTCACTGCGAATCTGGAATTCATCTGACTCTCAACTCCACGCAGGTTTTCATTACACCACTGTTGAATGTCCAAGTAACCCAATGCTGGTTTTCAGCGGCCTGTTCATATTCGCAGCCCTGCTGTTTACTTGGCTATCGATTCAAGCCTGGTCAGCTCTTCATTTTCCTGTCCACACAACACAGGCTTCAGAAATCATTGGAATCTCCTCTACAGAATGTTCCATTCATTCACTGCGAATGTGGAATTCAACTGACTCTCCACTCCATGCAGGTTTTCCTTACACCACTGATGAATGTCCAAGTAACCCAATGCTGGTTTTCAGCTGCATGTTCACACTCGCAGCCATGCTATACAATTGGCTTTCCACTAAATCCTGATTAGTTCTTGATTTTCCTTCCACACGACCCAGCCTTCAGAAATCATTGGAATCTCCACTAGAGAATGTTCCATTCATTCACTGCGAATCTGGAATTCCTCTGAACCTCCACTCCCGGCAGGTTTTCGTTACACCACTGTTGAATGTCCAAGTAACCCAATGTTTTAAGTGTTTTCTTCACAAGCGCAGTGGTGCTGTTCAATTGGCTATCCACTCAACCCTGGCCAGCTCTACATTTTCCTGTCCACACCACAGAGACTGGAGAAATCATTGTTATCTCCACTACAGAATGTTCCATTCATTCACAGCGAATCTGGAATTCATCTGAATCTCCACTCCCGGCAGGTTTTCGTGACACCACTGGTAAATATCCAAGTAAGCCAATGCTGGTTTTAAGTGGCCTGCTCATACTCTCAGCCGTGCTGTTCAATTTGCTATCCACTCAACCCTCTTCAGCTCCATTTTCCTGTCCACATAACCCAAACTTCAGAAACAATTGGTATCTCCTCCACAGAATGTTCCATTCATTGACTGCAAATCTGAAATTCATCTAATTCTCAACTCCCGTCAGGTTTTCGTTACACCACTTGTGAATGTCCAATTAAGCCAAAGCTGGTTTTCAGTGGCCTGTTCTTACTACGAGACGTGCTGTTCATTTGGCTATCCATTCCACCCTGTTCAGCTCTACATTTTCGTGTCCACAAAACCCAGCCTTCAGAAATCATTGGAATCACCACTAGAGAATGTTCCATTCATTCACTGCGAATCTGGAATTCATCTGAATCTCCACTCCCGGCAGGTTTTCATTGCACCACTGCTGAATGTTCAAGTAACGCAATGATGGTTTTCAGCGGTCTATTCACACTCGAACCCGTGCTGTTCACGGTCTAGCGACTCAACACTGGTGAGTTCTTCTTTTTCCAGTTCAGACAATACAAACCCCAGAAACCATTGCAATCTACACTACAGAATGTTTCATTCATTCACGCGAATCTTGAATTCATCTTGTTCTCCACTCCCAGCAGGTTTTCGTTTCACCACTGGTGAATGTCCAAGCAACCCAAGGCTGGTTTCAGCTGCGTGTTAACACTCGCAGACGTGCTGTTCAATTGGCTATCCAGTGAACGCTGGTTAGCTCTTGATTTTCCTTCCACACACCGAGCCTTCAGAAATCATTCTTATCTCCACTTCAGAATGTTCCATTCGTTCCCTGCGAATCTGGAATTCCTCTGACTCTCCACACCAGGCAGATTTTCCTAACAACACTGGTGAATGACCAGGTAATCCAATGCTGGTTTTCAGCGGCTGTTCACACTCACAGCCTTGCTGTTCAATTGGCAATCCAGTCAAACCTAGTCAGCTCTTCATTTTCCTGTCCACACAACCCAGCGTTCAGAAATCATTGGAATCTCTACTACAGAAATTTCCATTCATTCACTGTGAATCTGGAAATAATCTGAATCTGCATTCCAGGAAGGCTTTCGTTACACCACTGATGAATGTCCAAGTAATGCAATGCTGCTTCTTAGTGGTCTGTTCACACTCGAAACCGTGCTGTTCATTGGCTATCCACTCAATATCGGTCAGCTCTTCAATATCCTGTCCAGATTATCCAGATTTCTAAATGTTGGCAATCACCACTACAGAATGTTCCATTCAATCACGCGAATCTGGAATTCATCAGAGTCTCCACTCCTGGAAGGTTTTCGTGACACCACTGGTAAATGTCCAAGGAAGACAATGCTGGTTTTAAGCCGCCTGCTAACACACTCAGCCGTGCTGTTCATTTGGCTATCCACCCAACCCTATTCAGCTCTACATTTTCCTGTCCACAAAACCCAGCCTTCAGAAATCATTGGAATCACCACTAGAGAATGTTCCATTCATTCACTGCGAATCTGGAATTCATCTGAACCTCCACTCCTGGCAGGTTTTCGTTACGCCACTGGTGAATGTCCAAGTAAGCCAATGCTGGTTTTCAGTGGCCTGTTCAACTCGCAGAAGTGCTGTTCAATGGGCTATCCACTCAATATTGGTCAGCTCTTCATTTTCCTCTCCACACAAACCAGCCTTCAGAAATCATTGGGATCTCCACTACAGACTGTTCCATTCATTCACTGCGATTCTGCAATTCATCTGACTCTCCACTCCAGGCAGGTTTTCATTACAGCACTGGTGAATGACCAAGTAATCCAATGCTGGTTTTCAGCCGCCTTTTCACACTCGCAGTGTGCTGTTCAATTGTCTATCCACTCAAACCTGGTCAGCCTTTCATTTTCTTTTCCACAATATCAGACTTCAGAAATCATTGGAATCGCCAGTACAGTATGTTCCATTCATTCACTGCCAATCTGGAATTCATCTGAATCTGCACTCCAGGTAGGCTTTCATTACACCACTTATGAATGTCCAAGTAACACAATGCTGGTTTTCAGCGGTCTGTTCACACTCTAAGCCCTGCTTTTTACTGGGTATCCACACAACTGTGGTCAGCTCTTCATTTTCATGTCCAAACAATCCAGACTTGAGAAATCATTGCAATCTCCAGTACAGAATGTTCCATTCATTCACTGCGAATCTGGAATTCAACTGAATCTCCACTACCTGCAGATTTATCTTACACCACTTGTGAATGTCCAAGTAAAACAATGCTGGTTTTCAGAGGCCTGTTCATATTCGCAGTCGTGCTGTTCAAATGGCTATCCACTTAACCTGTTTTGCTCCTCATTTTCCTGTGCACACAACCCAGCCTTCAGAAATCATTGTAATCTCCACTACAGGATGTTCCATTCATTCACTGGGAATCTGGAATTCATCTGAATCTGCACTCCACGCAGGCTTTCGTTACACCACTGCTGAAAGTCGAAGTAATGCAATACTGGTTTTCAGTGGTCTGTTCACATTCGAAGCCGAGGCTTTTTACAGGCTATCCACTCAACACTGGTCAGCTCTTCATTTTCGTGTCCCCACAATCCAGATTTCAGAAATCATTGCAATCTCCACTACAGAATGTTCCATTCATTCACTACGAGTCTGGAGTTTATCTGATTCTCCACTCCCGCCTGGTTAACATTACACCACTTGTGAATGTCCAAGTAAGCCAATGCTGGTTTTCAGAGGCCTGTTCATACTCGCAGCCGTGCTGTTTAATTGACAATTCACTCCACCCTGTTCAGCTCTTCATTGTCCCACCACACTACCAGCCTTCAGACATCTTTGTTATCTCCACTACAGAATGTTCCATTCATTCACTGCGAATCTGGAATTCATCTGACTCTCAACTCCACGCAGGTTTTCATTACACCACTGTTGAATGTCCAAGTAACCCAATGCTGGTTTTCAGCGGCCTGTTCATATTCGCAGCCCTGCTGTTTACTTGGCTATCGATTCAAGCCTGGTCAGCTCTTCATTTTCCTGTCCACACAACACAGGCTTCAGAAATCATTGGAATCTCCTCTACAGAATGTTCCATTCATTCACTGCGAATGTGGAATTCAACTGACTCTCCACTCCATGCAGGTTTTCCTTACACCACTGATGAATGTCCAAGTAACCCAATGCTGGTTTTCAGCTGCATGTTCACACTCGCAGCCATGCTATACAATTGGCTTTCCACTAAATCCTGATTAGTTCTTGATTTTCCTTCCACACGACCCAGCCTTCAGAAATCATTGGAATCTCCACTAGAGAATGTTCCATTCATTCACTGCGAATCTGGAATTCCTCTGAACCTCCACTCCCGGCAGGTTTTCGTTACACCACTGTTGAATGTCCAAGTAACCCAATGTTTTAAGTGTTTTCTTCACAAGCGCAGTGGTGCTGTTCAATTGGCTATCCACTCAACCCTGGCCAGCTCTACATTTTCCTGTCCACACCACAGAGACTGGAGAAATCATTGTTATCTCCACTACAGAATGTTCCATTCATTCACAGCGAATCTGGAATTCATCTGAATCTCCACTCCCGGCAGGTTTTCGTGACACCACTGGTAAATATCCAAGTAAGCCAATGCTGGTTTTAAGTGGCCTGCTCATACTCTCAGCCGTGCTGTTCAATTTGCTATCTACTCAACCCTCTTCAGCTCCATTTTCCTGTCCACATAACCCAAACTTCAGAAACAATTGGTATCTCCTCCACAGAATGTTCCATTCATTGACTGCAAATCTGAAATTCATCTAATTCTCAACTCCCGTCAGGTTTTCGTTACACCACTTGTGAATGTCCAATTAAGCCAAAGCTGGTTTTCAGTGGCCTGTTCTTACTACGAGACGTGCTGTTCATTTGGCTATCCATTCCACCCTGTTCAGCTCTACATTTTCGTGTCCACAAAACCCAGCCTTCAGAAATCATTGGAATCACCACTAGAGAATGTTCCATTCATTCACTGCGAATCTGGAATTCATCTGAATCTCCACTCCCGGCAGGTTTTCATTGCACCACTGCTGAATGTTCAAGTAACGCAATGATGGTTTTCAGCGGTCTATTCACACTCGAACCCGTGCTGTTCACGGTCTAGCGACTCAACACTGGTGAGTTCTTCTTTTTCCAGTTCAGACAATACAAACCCCAGAAACCATTGCAATCTACACTACAGAATGTTTCATTCATTCACGCGAATCTTGAATTCATCTTGTTCTCCACTCCCAGCAGGTTTTCGTTTCACCACTGATGAATGTCCAAGCAACCCAAGGCTGGTTTCAGCTGCGTGTTAACACTCGCAGCCGTGCTGTTCAATTGGCTATCCAGTGAACGCTGGTTAGCTCTTGATTTTCCTTCCACACACCGAGCCTTCAGAAATCATTCTTATCTCCACTTCAGAATGTTCCATTCGTTCCCTGCGAATCTGGAATTCCTCTGACTCTCCACACCAGGCAGATTTTCCTAACAACACTGGTGAATGACCAGGTAATCCAATGCTGGTTTTCAGCGGCTGTTCACACTCACAGCCTTGCTGTTCAATTGGCAATCCAGTCAAACCTAGTCAGCTCTTCATTTTCCTGTCCACACAACCCAGCGTTCAGAAATCATTGGAATCTCTACTACAGAAATTTCCATTCATTCGCTGTGAATCTGGAAATAATCTGAATCTGCATTCCAGGAAGGCTTTCGTTACACCACTGATGAATGTCCAAGTAATGCAATGCTGCTTCTTAGTGGTCTGTTCACACTCGAAACCGTGCTGTTCACTGGCTATCCACTCAACATTGGTCAGCTCTTCAATATCCTGTCCAGACTATCCAGATTTCTAAATCTTGGCAATCTCCACTACAGAATGTTCCATTCAATCACGCGAATCTGGAATTCATCAGAGTCTCCACTCCCGGCAGGTTTTCGTGACACCACTGGTATATGTCCAAGGAAGCCAATGCTGGTTTTAAGCCGCCTGCTTATACTCTCAGCCGTGCTGTTCAATTTGCTATCCACCCAACCCTATTCAGCTCTACATTTTCCTGTCCTCATAACCCAACCTTCAGAAATAATTGGTATCTCCTCCACAGAATGTTCCGTTCATTCACTGCGAATCTTAAATTCATCTGACTCTCAACTCCCGGCGGGTTATCGTTACACCACTTGTGAATGTCCAAGTAAGCCAATGCTGGTTTTCAGTGGCCTGTTCATACTAAGAGACGTGCTGTTCATTTGGCTATCCACTCCACCCTGTTCAGCTCTACATTTTCGTGTCCACAAAACCCAGCCTTCAGAAATCATTGGAATCACCACTAGAGAATGTTCCATTCATTCACTGCGAATCTGGAATTCATCTGAACCTCCACTCCCGGCAGGTTTTCGTTACGCCACTGGTGAATGTCCAAGTAACTCAATACTGGTTTTCAGAGGCATGTTCAACTCGCAGAAGTGCTGTTCAATGGGCTATCCACTCAATATTGGTCAGCTCTTCATTTTCCTCTCCACACAAACCAGCCTTCAGAAATCATTGGGATCTCCACTACAGACTGTTCCATTCATTCACTGCGATTCTGCAATTCATCTGACTCTCCGCTCCAGGCAGGTTTTCATTACAGCACTGGTGAATGACCAAGTAATCCAATGCTGGTTTTCAGCCGCCTTTTCACACTCGCAGTGTGCTGTTCAATTGTCTATCCACTCAAACCTGGTCAGCCTTTCATTTTCTTTTCCACAATATCAGACTTCAGAAATCATTGGAATCGCCAGTACAGAATGTTCCATTCATTCACTGCCAATCTGGAATTCATCTGAATCTGCACTCCAGGTAGGCTTTCATTACACCACTTATGAATGTCCAAGTAACACAATGCTGGTTTTCAGCGGTCTGTTCACACTCTAAGCCCTGCTTTTTACTGGGTATACACACAACTGTGGTCAGCTCTTCATTTTCATGTCCAAACAATCCAGACTTGAGAAATCATTGCAATCTCCAGTACAGAATGTTCCATTCATTCACTGAGAATCTGGAATTCAACTGAATCTCCACTACCTGCAGATTTATCTTACACCACTTGTGAATGTCCAAGTAAAACAATGCTGGTTTTCAGAGGCCTGTTCATGTTCGCAGTCGTGCTGTTCAATTGGCTATCCACTCAACCTGTTTTGCTCCTCATTTTCCTGTGCACACAACCCAGCCTTCAGAAATCATTGTAATCTCCACTACAGGATGTTCCATTCATTCACTGGGAATCTGGAATTCATCTGAATCTGCACTCCACGCAGGCTTTCGTTACACCACTGCTGAAAGTCGAAGTAATGCAATACTGGTTTTCAGTGGTCTGTTCACATTCAAAGCCGAGGCTTTTTACAGGCTATCCACTCAACACTGGTCAGCTCTTCATTTTCGTGTCCCCACAATCCAGATTTCAGAAATCATTGCAATCTCCACTACAGAATGTTCCATTCATTCACTGCGAGTCTGGAGTTTATCTGATTCTCCACTCCCGCCTGGTTAACATTACACCACTTGTGAATGTCCAAGTAAGCCAATGCTGGTTTTCAGAGGCCTGTTCATACTCGCAGCCGTGCTGTTTAATTGACAATTCACTCCACCCTGTTCAGCTCTTCATTGTCCCACCACACTACCAGCCTTCAGAAATCTTTGTTATCTCCACTACAGAATGTTCCATTCATTCACTGCGAATCTGGAATTCATCTGACTCTCAACTCCACGCAGGTTTTCATTACACCACTGTTGAATGTCCAAGTAACCCAATGCTGGTTTTCAGCGGCCTGTTCATATTCGCAGCCCTGCTGTTTACTTGGCTATCGATTCAAGCCTGGTCAGCTCTTCATTTTCCTGTCCACACAACACAGGCTTCAGAAATCATTGGAATCTCCTCTACAGAATGTTCCATTCATTCACTGCGAATGTGGAATTCAACTGACTCTCCACTCCATGCAGGTTTTCCTTACACCACTGATGAATGTCCAAGTAACCCAATGCTGGTTTTCAGCTGCATGTTCACACTCGCAGCCATGCTATACAATTGGCTTTCCACTAAATCCTGATTAGTTCTTGATTTTCCTTCCACACGACCCAGCCTTCAGAAATCATTGGAATCTCCACTAGAGAATGTTCCATTCATTCACTGCGAATCTGGAATTCCTCTGAACCTCCACTCCCGGCAGGTTTTCGTTACACCACTGTTGAATGTCCAAGTAACCCAATGTTTTAAGTGTTTTCTTCACAAGCGCAGTGGTGCTGTTCAATTGGCTATCCACTCAACCCTGGCCAGCTCTACATTTTCCTGTCCACACCACAGAGACTGGAGAAATCATTGTTATCTCCACTACAGAATGTTCCATTCATTCACAGCGAATCTGGAATTCATCTGAATCTCCACTCCCGGCAGGTTTTCGTGACACCACTGGTAAATATCCAAGTAAGCCAATGCTGGTTTTAAGTGGCCTGCTCATACTCTCAGCCGTGCTGTTCAATTTGCTATCTACTCAACCCTCTTCAGCTCCATTTTCCTGTCCACATAACCCAAACTTCAGAAACAATTGGTATCTCCTCCACAGAATGTTCCATTCATTGACTGCAAATCTGAAATTCATCTAATTCTCAACTCCCGTCAGGTTTTCGTTACACCACTTGTGAATGTCCAATTAAGCCAAAGCTGGTTTTCAGTGGCCTGTTCTTACTACGAGACGTGCTGTTCATTTGGCTATCCATTCCACCCTGTTCAGCTCTACATTTTCGTGTCCACAAAACCCAGCCTTCAGAAATCATTGGAATCACCACTAGAGAATGTTCCATTCATTCACTGCGAATCTGGAATTCATCTGAATCTCCACTCCCGGCAGGTTTTCATTGCACCACTGCTGAATGTTCAAGTAACGCAATGATGGTTTTCAGCGGTCTATTCACACTCGAACCCGTGCTGTTCACGGTCTAGCGACTCAACACTGGTGAGTTCTTCTTTTTCCAGTTCAGACAATACAAACCCCAGAAACCATTGCAATCTACACTACAGAATGTTTCATTCATTCACGCGAATCTTGAATTCATCTTGTTCTCCACTCCCAGCAGGTTTTCGTTTCACCACTGGTGAATGTCCAAGCAACCCAAGGCTGGTTTCAGCTGCGTGTTAACACTCGCAGCCGTGCTGTTCAATTGGCTATCCAGTGAACGCTGGTTAGCTCTTGATTTTCCTTCCACACACCGAGCCTTCAGAAATCATTCTTATCTCCACTTCAGAATGTTCCATTCGTTCCCTGCGAATCTGGAATTCCTCTGACTCTCCACACCAGGCAGATTTTCCTAACAACACTGGTGAATGACCAGGTAATCCAATGCTGGTTTTCAGCGGCTGTTCACACTCACAGCCTTGCTGTTCAATTGGCAATCCAGTCAAACCTAGTCAGCTCTTCATTTTCCTGTCCACACAACCCAGCGTTCAGAAATCATTGGAATCTCTACTACAGAAATTTCCATTCATTCACTGTGAATCTGGAAATAATCTGAATCTGCATTCCAGGAAGGCTTTCGTTACACCACTGATGAATGTCCAAGTAATGCAATGCTGCTTCTTAGTGGTCTGTTCACACTCGAAACCGTGCTGTTCACTGGCTATCCACTCAACATTGGTCAGCTCTTCAATATCCTGTCCAGACTATCCAGATTTCTAAATCTTGGCAATCTCCACTACAGAATGTTCCATTCAATCACGCGAATCTGGAATTCATCAGAGTCTCCACTCCCGGCAGGTTTTCGTGACACCACTGGTATATGTCCAAGGAAGCCAATGCTGGTTTTAAGCCGCCTGCTTATACTCTCAGCCGTGCTGTTCAATTTGCTATCCACCCAACCCTATTCAGCTCTACATTTTCCTGTCCTCATAACCCAACCTTCAGAAATAATTGGTATCTCCTCCACAGAATGTTCCGTTCATTCACTGCGAATCTTAAATTCATCTGACTCTCAACTCCCGGCGGGTTATCGTTACACCACTTATGAATGTCCAAGTAAGCCAATGCTGGTTTTCAGTGGCCTGTTCATACTAAGAGACGTGCTGTTCATTTGGCTATCCACTCCACCCTGTTCAGCTCTACATTTTCGTGTCCAC
Source organism: Sorex fumeus (assembly GCF_029834395.1). NCBI lineage: Eukaryota > Metazoa > Chordata > Mammalia > Eulipotyphla > Soricidae > Sorex > Sorex fumeus. Next base: position 91,441,433 of record NW_026606155.1, read on the forward strand.
AAAACCCAGCCTTCAGAAATCATTGGAATCACCACTAGAGAATGTTCCATTCATTCACTGCGAATCTGGAATTCATCTGAACCTCCACTCCCGGCAGGTTTTCGTTACGCCACTGGTGAATGTCCAAGTAACTCAATACTGGTTTTCAGAGGCATGTTCAACTCGCAGAAGTGCTGTTCAATGGGCTATCCACTCAATATTGGTCAGCTCTTCATTTTCCTCTCCACACAAACCAGCCTTCAGAAATCATTGGGATCTCCACTACAGACTGTTCCATTCATTCACTGCGATTCTGCAATTCATCTGACTCTCCGCTCCAGGCAGGTTTTCATTACAGCACTGGTGAATGACCAAGTAATCCAATGCTGGTTTTCAGCCGCCTTTTCACACTCGCAGTGTGCTGTTCAATTGTCTATCCACTCAAACCTGGTCAGCCTTTCATTTTCTTTTCCACAATATCAGACTTCAGAAATCATTGGAATCGCCAGTACAGAATGTTCCATTCATTCACTGCCAATCTGGAATTCATCTGAATCTGCACTCCAGGTAGGCTTTCATTACACCACTTATGAATGTCCAAGTAACACAATGCTGGTTTTCAGCGGTCTGTTCACACTCTAAGCCCTGCTTTTTACTGGGTATCCACACAACTGTGGTCAGCTCTTCATTTTCATGTCCAAACAATCCAGACTTGAGAAATCATTGCAATCTCCAGTACAGAATGTTCCATTCATTCACTGCGAATCTGGAATTCAACTGAATCTCCACTACCTGAAGATTTATCTTACACCACTTGTGAATGTCCAAGTAAAACAATGCTGGTTTTCAGAGGCCTGTTCATGTTCGCAGTCGTGCTGTTCAATTGGCTATCCACTCAACCTGTTTTGCTCCTCATTTTCCTGTGCACACAACCCAGCCTTCAGAAATCATTGTAATCTCCACTACAGGATGTTCCATTCATTCACTGGGAATCTGGAATTCATCTGAATCTGCACTCCACGCAGGCTTTCGTTACACCACTGCTGAAAGTCGAAGTAATGCAATACTGGTTTTCAGTGGTCTGTTCACATTCGAAGCCGAGGCTTTTTACAGGCTATCCACTCAACACTGGTCAGCTCTTCATTTTCGTGTCCCCACAATCCAGATTTCAGAAATCATTGCAATCTCCACTACAGAATGTTCCATTCATTCACTGCGAGTCTGGAGTTTATCTGATTCTCCACTCCCGCCTGGTTAACATTACACCACTTGTGAATGTCCAAGTAAGCCAATGCTGGTTTTCAGAGGCCTGTTCATACTCGCAGCCGTGCTGTTTAATTGACAATTCACTCCACCCTGTTCAGCTCTTCATTGTCCCACCACACTACCAGCCTTCAGAAATCTTTGTTATCTCCACTACAGAATGCTCCATTCATTCACTGCGAATCTGGAATTCATCTGACTCTCAACTCCACGCAGGTTTTCATTACACCACTGTTGAATGTCCAAGTAACCCAATGCTGGTTTTCAGCGGCCTGTTCATATTCGCAGCCCTGCTGTTTACTTGGCTATCGATTCAAGCCTGGTCAGCTCTTCATTTTCCTGTCCACACAACACAGGCTTCAGAAATCATTGGAATCTCCTCTACAGAATGTTCCATTCATTCACTGCGAATGTGGAATTCAACTGACTCTCCACTCCATGCAGGTTTTCCTTACACCACTGATGAATGTCCAAGTAACCCAATGCTGGTTTTCAGCTGCATGTTCACACTCGCAGCCATGCTATACAATTGGCTTTCCACTAAATCCTGATTAGTTCTTGATTTTCCTTCCACACGACCCAGCCTTCAGAAATCATTGGAATCTCCACTAGAGAATGTTCCATTCATTCACTGCGAATCTGGAATTCCTCTGAACCTCCACTCCCGGCAGGTTTTCGTTACACCACTGTTGAATGTCCAAGTAACCCAATGTTTTAAGTGTTTTCTTCACAAGCGCAGTGGTGCTGTTCAATTGGCTATCCACTCAACCCTGGCCAGCTCTACATTTTCCTGTCCACACCACAGAGACTGGAGAAATCATTGTTATCTCCACTACAGAATGTTCCATTCATTCACAGCGAATCTGGAATTCATCTGAATCTCCACTCCCGGCAGGTTTTCGTGACACCACTGGTAAATATCCAAGTAAGCCAATGCTGGTTTTAAGTGGCCTGCTCATACTCTCAGCCGTGCTGTTCAATTTGCTATCTACTCAACCCTCTTCAGCTCCATTTTCCTGTCCACATAACCCAAACTTCAGAAACAATTGGTATCTCCTCCACAGAATGTTCCATTCATTGACTGCAAATCTGAAATTCATCTAATTCTCAACTCCCGTCAGGTTTTCGTTACACCACTTGTGAATGTCCAATTAAGCCAAAGCTGGTTTTCAGTGGCCTGTTCTTACTACGAGACGTGCTGTTCATTTGGCTATCCATTCCACCCTGTTCAGCTCTACATTTTCGTGTCCACAAAACCCAGCCTTCAGAAATCATTGGAATCACCACTAGAGAATGTTCCATTCATTCACTGCGAATCTGGAATTCATCTGAATCTCCACTCCCGGCAGGTTTTCATTGCACCACTGCTGAATGTTCAAGTAACGCAATGATGGTTTTCAGCGGTCTATTCACACTCGAACCCGTGCTGTTCACGGTCTAGCGACTCAACACTGGTGAGTTCTTCTTTTTCCAGTTCAGACAATACAAACCCCAGAAACCATTGCAATCTACACTACAGAATGTTTCATTCATTCACGCGAATCTTGAATTCATCTTGTTCTCCACTCCCAGCAGGTTTTCGTTTCACCACTGGTGAATGTCCAAGCAACCCAAGGCTGGTTTCAGCTGCGTGTTAACACTCGCAGCCGTGCTGTTCAATTGGCTATCCAGTGAACGCTGGTTAGCTCTTGATTTTCCTTCCACACACCGAGCCTTCAGAAATCATTCTTATCTCCACTTCAGAATGTTCCATTCGTTCCCTGCGAATCTGGAATTCCTCTGACTCTCCACACCAGGCAGATTTTCCTAACAACACTGGTGAATGACCAGGTAATCCAATGCTGGTTTTCAGCGGCTGTTCACACTCACAGCCTTGCTGTTCAATTGGCAATCCAGTCAAACCTAGTCAGCTCTTCATTTTCCTGTCCACACAACCCAGCGTTCAGAAATCATTGGAATCTCTACTACAGAAATTTCCATTCATTCACTGTGAATCTGGAAATAATCTGAATCTGCATTCCAGGAAGGCTTTCGTTACACCACTGATGAATGTCCAAGTAATGCAATGCTGCTTCTTAGTGGTCTGTTCACACTCGAAACCGTGCTGTTCACTGGCTATCCACTCAACATTGGTCAGCTCTTCAATATCCTGTCCAGACTATCCAGATTTCTAAATCTTGGCAATCTCCACTACAGAATGTTCCATTCAATCACGCGAATCTGGAATTCATCAGAGTCTCCACTCCCGGCAGGTTTTCGTGACACCACTGGTATATGTCCAAGGAAGCCAATGCTGGTTTTAAGCCGCCTGCTTATACTCTCAGCCGTGCTGTTCAATTTGCTATCCACCCAACCCTATTCAGCTCTACATTTTCCTGTCCTCATAACCCAACCTTCAGAAATAATTGGTATCTCCTCCACAGAATGTTCCGTTCATTCACTGCGAATCTTAAATTCATCTGACTCTCAACTCCCGGCGGGTTATCGTTACACCACTTATGAATGTCCAAGTAAGCCAATGCTGGTTTTCAGTGGCCTGTTCATACTAAGAGACGTGCTGTTCATTTGGCTATCCACTCCACCCTGTTCAGCTCTACATTTTCGTGTCCACAAAACCCAGCCTTCAGAAATCATTGGAATCACCACTAGAGAATGTTCCATTCATTCACTGCGAATCTGGAATTCATCTGAACCTCCACTCCCGGCAGGTTTTCGTTACGCCACTGGTGAATGTCCAAGTAACTCAATACTGGTTTTCAGAGGCATGTTCAACTCGCAGAAGTGCTGTTCAATGGGCTATCCACTCAATATTGGTCAGCTCTTCATTTTCCTCTCCACACAAACCAGCCTTCAGAAATCATTGGGATCTCCACTACAGACTGTTCCATTCATTCACTGCGATTCTGCAATTCATCTGACTCTCCGCTCCAGGCAGGTTTTCATTACAGCACTGGTGAATGACCAAGTAATCCAATGCTGGTTTTCAGCCGCCTTTTCACACTCGCAGTGTGCTGTTCAATTGTCTATCCACTCAAACCTGGTCAGCCTTTCATTTTCTTTTCCACAATATCAGACTTCAGAAATCATTGGAATCGCCAGTACAGAATGTTCCATTCATTCACTGCCAATCTGGAATTCATCTGAATCTGCACTCCAGGTAGGCTTTCATTACACCACTTATGAATGTCCAAGTAACACAATGCTGGTTTTCAGCGGTCTGTTCACACTCTAAGCCCTGCTTTTTACTGGGTATCCACACAACTGTGGTCAGCTCTTCATTTTCATGTCCAAACAATCCAGACTTGAGAAATCATTGCAATCTCCAGTACAGAATGTTCCATTCATTCACTGCGAATCTGGAATTCAACTGAATCTCCACTACCTGAAGATTTATCTTACACCACTTGTGAATGTCCAAGTAAAACAATGCTGGTTTTCAGAGGCCTGTTCATGTTCGCAGTCGTGCTGTTCAATTGGCTATCCACTCAACCTGTTTTGCTCCTCATTTTCCTGTGCACACAACCCAGCCTTCAGAAATCATTGTAATCTCCACTACAGGATGTTCCATTCATTCACTGGGAATCTGGAATTCATCTGAATCTGCACTCCACGCAGGCTTTCGTTACACCACTGCTGAAAGTCGAAGTAATGCAATACTGGTTTTCAGTGGTCTGTTCACATTCGAAGCCGAGGCTTTTTACAGGCTATCCACTCAACACTGGTCAGCTCTTCATTTTCGTGTCCCCACAATCCAGATTTCAGAAATCATTGCAATCTCCACTACAGAATGTTCCATTCATTCACTGCGAGTCTGGAGTTTATCTGATTCTCCACTCCCGCCTGGTTAACATTACACCACTTGTGAATGTCCAAGTAAGCCAATGCTGGTTTTCAGAGGCCTGTTCATACTCGCAGCCGTGCTGTTTAATTGACAATTCACTCCACCCTGTTCAGCTCTTCATTGTCCCACCACACTACCAGCCTTCAGAAATCTTTGTTATCTCCACTACAGAATGTTCCATTCATTCACTGAGAATCTGGAATTCATCTGACTCTCAACTCCACGCAGGTTTTCATTACACCACTGTTGAATGTCCAAGTAACCCAATGCTGGTTTTCAGCGGCCTGTTCATATTCGCAGCCCTGCTATTTACTTGGCTATCGATTCAAGCCTGGTCAGCTCTTCATTTTCCTGTCCACACAACACAGGCTTCAGAAATCATTGGAATCTCCTCTACAGAATGTTCCATTCATTCACTGCGAATGTGGAATTCAACTGACTCTCCACTCCATGCAGGTTTTCCTTACACCACTGATGAATGTCCAAGTAACCCAATGCTGGTTTTCAGCTGCATGTTCACACTCGCAGCCATGCTATACAATTGGCTTTCCACTAAATCCTGATTAGTTCTTGATTTTCCTTCCACACGACCCAGCCTTCAGAAATCATTGGAATCTCCACTAGAGAATGTTCCATTCATTCACTGCGAATCTGGAATTCCTCTGAACCTCCACTCCCGGCAGGTTTTCGTTACACCACTGTTGAATGTCCAAGTAACCCAATGTTTTAAGTGTTTTCTTCACAAGCGCAGTGGTGCTGTTCAATTGGCTATCCACTCAACCCTGGCCAGCTCTACATTTTCCTGTCCACACCACAGAGACTGGAGAAATCATTGTTATCTCCACTACAGAATGTTCCATTCATTCACAGCGAATCTGGAATTCATCTGAATCTCCACTCCCGGCAGGTTTTCGTGACACCACTGGTAAATATCCAAGTAAGCCAATGCTGGTTTTAAGTGGCCTGCTCATACTCTCAGCCGTGCTGTTCAATTTGCTATCTACTCAACCCTCTTCAGCTCCATTTTCCTGTCCACATAACCCAAACTTCAGAAACAATTGGTATCTCCTCCACAGAATGTTCCATTCATTGACTGCAAATCTGAAATTCATCTAATTCTCAACTCCCGTCAGGTTTTCGTTACACCACTTGTGAATGTCCAATTAAGCCAAAGCTGGTTTTCAGTGGCCTGTTCTTACTACGAGACGTGCTGTTCATTTGGCTATCCATTCCACCCTGTTCAGCTCTACATTTTCGTGTCCACAAAACCCAGCCTTCAGAAATCATTGGAATCACCACTAGAGAATGTTCCATTCATTCACTGCGAATCTGGAATTCATCTGAATCTCCACTCCCGGCAGGTTTTCATTGCACCACTGCTGAATGTTCAAGTAACGCAATGATGGTTTTCAGCGGTCTATTCACACTCGAACCCGTGCTGTTCACGGTCTAGCGACTCAACACTGGTGAGTTCTTCTTTTTCCAGTTCAGACAATACAAACCCCAGAAACCATTGCAATCTACACTACAGAATGTTTCATTCATTCACGCGAATCTTGAATTCATCTTGTTCTCCACTCCCAGCAGGTTTTCGTTTCACCACTGGTGAATGTCCAAGCAACCCAAGGCTGGTTTCAGCTGCGTGTTAACACTCGCAGCCGTGCTGTTCAATTGGCTATCCAGTGAACGCTGGTTAGCTCTTGATTTTCCTTCCACACACCGAGCCTTCAGAAATCATTCTTATCTCCACTTCAGAATGTTCCATTCGTTCCCTGCGAATCTGGAATTCCTCTGACTCTCCACACCAGGCAGATTTTCCTAACAACACTGGTGAATGACCAGGTAATCCAATGCTGGTTTTCAGCGGCTGTTCACACTCACAGCCTTGCTGTTCAATTGGCAATCCAGTCAAACCTAGTCAGCTCTTCATTTTCCTGTCCACACAACCCAGCGTTCAGAAATCATTGGAATCTCTACTACAGAAATTTCCATTCATTCACTGTGAATCTGGAAATAATCTGAATCTGCATTCCAGGAAGGCTTTCGTTACACCACTGATGAATGTCCAAGTAATGCAATGCTGCTTCTTAGTGGTCTGTTCACACTCGAAACCGTGCTGTTCACTGGCTATCCACTCAACATTGGTCAGCTCTTCAATATCCTGTCCAGACTATCCAGATTTCTAAATCTTGGCAATCTCCACTACAGAATGTTCCATTCAATCACGCGAATCTGGAATTCATCAGAGTCTCCACTCCCGGCAGGTTTTCGTGACACCACTGGTATATGTCCAAGGAAGCCAATGCTGGTTTTAAGCCGCCTGCTTATACTCTCAGCCGTGCTGTTCAATTTGCTATCCACCCAACCCTATTCAGCTCTACATTTTCCTGTCCTCATAACCCAACCTTCAGAAATAATTGGTATCTCCTCCACAGAATGTTCCGTTCATTCACTGCGAATCTTAAATTCATCTGACTCTCAACTCCCGGCGGGTTATCGTTACACCACTTGTGAATGTCCAAGTAAGCCAATGCTGGTTTTCAGTGGCCTGTTCATACTAAGAGACGTGCTGTTCATTTGGCTATCCACTCCACCCTGTTCAGCTCTACATTTTCGTGTCCACAAAACCCAGCCTTCAGAAATCATTGGAATCACCACTAGAGAATGTTCCATTCATTCACTGCGAATCTGGAATTCATCTGAACCTCCACTCCCGGCAGGTTTTCGTTACACCACTGGTGAATGTCCAAGTAACTCAATACTGGTTTTCAGAGGCATGTTCAACTCGCAGAAGTGCTGTTCAATGGGCTATCCACTCAATATTGGTCAGCTCTTCATTTTCCTCTCCACACAAACCAGCCTTCAGAAATCATTGGGATCTCCACTACAGACTGTTCCATTCATTCACTGCGATTCTGCAATTCATCTGACTCTCCGCTCCAGGCAGGTTTTCATTACAGCACTGGTGAATGACCAAGTAATCCAATGCTGGTTTTCAGCCGCCTTTTCACACTCGCAGTGTGCTGTTCAATTGTCTATCCACTCAAACCTGGTCAGCCTTTCATTTTCTTTTCCACAATATCAGACTTCAGAAATCATTGGAATCGCCAGTACAGAATGTTCCATTCATTCACTGCCAATCTGGAATTCATCTGAATCTGCACTCCAGGTAGGCTTTCATTACACCACTTATGAATGTCCAAGTAACACAATGCTGGTTTTCAGCGGTCTGTTCACACTCTAAGCCCTGCTTTTTACTGGGTATCCACACAACTGTGGTCAGCTCTTCATTTTCATGTCCAAACAATCCAGACTTGAGAAATCATTGCAATCTCCAGTACAGAATGTTCCATTCATTCACTGCGAATCTGGAATTCAACTGAATCTCCACTACCTGCAGATTTATCTTACACCACTTGTGAATGTCCAAGTAAAACAATGCTGGTTTTCAGAGGCCTGTTCATGTTCGCAGTCGTGCTGTTCAATTGGCTATCCACTCAACCTGTTTTGCTCCTCATTTTCCTGTGCACACAACCCAGCCTTCAGAAATCATTGTAATCTCCACTACAGGATGTTCCATTCATTCACTGGGAATCTGGAATTCATCTGAATCTGCACTCCACGCAGGCTTTCGTTACACCACTGCTGAAAGTCGAAGTAATGCAATACTGGTTTTCAGTGGTCTGTTCACCTTCGAAGCCGAGGCTTTTTACAGGCTATCCACTCAACACTGGTCAGCTCTTCATTTTCGTGTCCCCACAATCCAGATTTCAGAAATCATTGCAATCTCCACTACAGAATGTTCCATTCATTCACTGCGAGTCTGGAGTTTATCTGATTCTCCACTCCCGCCTGGTTAACATTACACCACTTGTGAATGTCCAAGTAAGCCAATGCTGGTTTTCAGAGGCCTGTTCATACTCGCAGCAGTGCTGTTTAATTGACAATTCACTCCACCCTGTTCAGCTCTTCATTGTCCCACCACACTACCAGCCTTCAGAAATCTTTGTTATCTCCACTACAGAATGTTCCATTCATTCACTGCGAATCTGGAATTCATCTGACTCTCAACTCCACGCAGGTTTTCATTACACCACTGTTGAATGTCCAAGTAACCCAATGCTGGTTTTCAGCGGCCTGTTCATATTCGCAGCCCTGCTGTTTACTTGGCTATCGATTCAAGCCTGGTCAGCTCTTCATTTTCCTGTCCACACAACACAGGCTTCAGAAATCATTGGAATCTCCTCTACAGAATGTTCCATTCATTCACTGCGAATGTGGAATTCAACTGACTCTCCACTCCATGCAGGTTTTCCTTACACCACTGATGAATGTCCAAGTAACCCAATGCTGGTTTTCAGCTGCATGTTCACACTCGCAGCCATGCTATACAATTGGCTTTCCACTAAATCCTGATTAGTTCTTGATTTTCCTTCCACACGACCCAGCCTTCAGAAATCATTGGAATCTCCACTAGAGAATGTTCCATTCATTCACTGCGAATCTGGAATTCCTCTGAACCTCCACTCCCGGCAGGTTTTCGTTACACCACTGTTGAATGTCCAAGTAACCCAATGTTTTAAGTGTTTTCTTCACAAGCGCAGTGGTGCTGTTCAATTGGCTATCCACTCAACCCTGGCCAGCTCTACATTTTCCTGTCCACACCACAGAGACTGGAGAAATCATTGTTATCTCCACTACAGAATGTTCCATTCATTCACAGCGAATCTGGAATTCATCTGAATCTCCACTCCCGGCAGGTTTTCGTGACACCACTGGTAAATATCCAAGTAAGCCAATGCTGGTTTTAAGTGGCCTGCTCATACTCTCAGCCGTGCTGTTCAATTTGCTATCCACTCAACCCTCTTCAGCTCCATTTTCCTGTCCACATAACCCAAACTTCAGAAACAATTGGTATCTCCTCCACAGAATGTTCCATTCATTGACTGCAAATCTGAAATTCATCTAATTCTCAACTCCCGTCAGGTTTTCGTTACACCACTTGTGAATGTCCAATTAAGCCAAAGCTGGTTTTCAGTGGCCTGTTCTTACTACGAGACGTGCTGTTCATTTGGCTATCCATTCCACCCTGTTCAGCTCTACATTTTCGTGTCCACAAAACCCAGCCTTCAGAAATCATTGGAATCACCACTAGAGAATGTTCCATTCATTCACTGCGAATCTGGAATTCATCTGAATCTCCACTCCCGGCAGGTTTTCATTGCACCACTGCTGAATGTTCAAGTAACGCAATGATGGTTTTCAGCGGTCTATTCACACTCGAACCCGTGCTGTTCACGGTCTAGCGACTCAACACTGGTGAGTTCTTCTTTTTCCAGTTCAGACAATACAAACCTCAGAAACCATTGCAATCTACACTACAGAATGTTTCATTCATTCACGCGAATCTTGAATTCATCTTGTTCTCCACTCCCAGCAGGTTTTCGTTTCACCACTGGTGAATGTCCAAGCAACCCAAGGCTGGTTTCAGCTGCGTGTTAACACTCGCAGCCGTGCTGTTCAATTGGCTATCCAGTGAACGCTGGTTAGCTCTTGATTTTCCTTCCACACACCGAGCCTTCAGAAATCATTCTTATCTCCACTTCAGAATGTTCCATTCGTTCCCTGCGAATCTGGAATTCCTCTGACTCTCCACACCAGGCAGATTTTCCTAACAACACTGGTGAATGACCAGGTAATCCAATGCTGGTTTTCAGCGGCTGTTCACACTCACAGCCTTGCTGTTCAATTGGCAATCCAGTCAAACCTAGTCAGCTCTTCATTTTCCTGTCCACACAACCCAGCGTTCAGAAATCATTGGAATCTCTACTACAGAAATTTCCATTCATTCACTGTGAATCTGGAAATAATCTGAATCTGCATTCCAGGAAGGCTTTCGTTACACCACTGATGAATGTCCAAGTAATGCAATGCTGCTTCTTAGTGGTCTGTTCACACTCGAAACCGTGCTGTTCATTGGCTATCCACTCAATATCGGTCAGCTCTTCAATATCCTGTCCAGACTATCCAGATTTCTAAATGTTGGCAATCACCACTACAGAATGTTCCATTCAGTCACGCGAATCTGGAATTCATCAGAGTCTCCACTCCTGGAAGGTTTTCGTGACACCACTGGTAAATGTCCAAGGAAGACAATTCTGGTTTTAAGCCGCCTGCTAACACACTCAGCCGTGCTGTTCAATTTGCTATCCACCCAACCCTATTCAGCTCTACATTTTCCTGTCCTCATAACCCAACCTTCAGAAATAATTGGTATCTCCTCCACAGAATGTTCCGTTCATTCACTGCGAATCTTAAATTCATCTGACTCTCAACTCCCGGCGGGTTATCGTTACACCACTTGTGAATGTCCAAGTAAGCCAATGCTGGTTTTCAGTGGCCTGTTCATACTAAGAGACGTGCTGTTCATTTGGCTATCCACTCCACCCTGTTCAGCTCTACATTTTCGTGTCCACAAAACCCAGCCTTCAGAAATCATTGGAATCACCACTAGAGAATGTTCCATTCATTCACTGCGAATCTGGAATTCATCTGAACCTCCACTCCCGGCAGGTTTTCGTTACACCACTGGTGAATGTCCAAGTAACTCAATACTGGTTTTCAGAGGCATGTTCAACTCGAAGAAGTGCTGTTCAATGGGCTATCCACTCAATATTGGTCAGCTCTTCATTTTCCTCTCCACACAAACCAGCCTTCAGAAATCATTGGGATCTCCACTACAGACTGTTCCATTCATTCACTGCGATTCTGCAATTCATCTGACTCTCCGCTCCAGGCAGGTTTTCATTACAGCACTGGTGAATGACCAAGTAATCCAATGCTGGTTTTCAGCCGCCTTTTCACACTCGCAGTGTGCTGTTCAATTGTCTATCCACTCAAACCTGGTCAGCCTTTCATTTTCTTTTCCACAATATCAGACTTCAGAAATCATTGGAATCGCCAGTACAGAATGTTCCATTCATTCACTGCCAATCTGGAATTCATCTGAATCTGCACTCCAGGTAGGCTTTCATTACACCACTTATGAATGTCCAAGTAACACAATGCTGGTTTTCAGCGGTCTGTTCACACTCTAAGCCCTGCTTTTTACTGGGTATCCACACAACTGTGGTCAGCTCTTCATTTTCATGTCCAAACAATCCAGACTTGAGAAATCATTGCAATCTCCAGTACAGAATGTTCCATTCATTCACTGCGAATCTGGAATTCAACTGAATCTCCACTACCTGCAGATTTATCTTACACCACTTGTGAATGTCCAAGTAAAACAATGCTGGTTTTCAGAGGCCTGTTCATGTTCGCAGTCGTGCTGTTCAATTGGCTATCCACTCAACCTGTTTTGCTCCTCATTTTCCTGTGCACACAACCCAGCCTTCAGAAATCATTGTAATCTCCACTACAGGATGTTCCATTCATTCACTGGGAATCTGGAATTCATCTGAATCTGCACTCCACGCAGGCTTTCGTTACACCACTGCTGAAAGTCGAAGTAATGCAATACTGGTTTTCAGTGGTCTGTTCACATTCGAAGCCGAGGCTTTTTACAGGCTATCCACTCAACACTGGTCAGCTCTTCATTTTCGTGTCCCCACAATCCAGATTTCAGAAATCATTGCAATCTCCACTACAGAATGTTCCATTCATTCACTGCGAGTCTGGACTTTATCTGATTCTCCACTCCCGCCTGGTTAACATTACACCACTTGTGAATGTCCAAGTAAGCAAATGCTGGTTTTCAGAGGCCTGTTCATACTCGCAGCCGTGCTGTTTAATTGACAATTCACTCCACCCTGTTCAGCTCTTCATTGTCCCACCACACTACCAGCCTTCAGAAATCTTTGTTATCTCCACTACAGAATGTTCCATTCATTCACTGCGAATCTGGAATTCATCTGACTCTCAACTCCACGCAGGTTTTCATTACACCACTGTTGAATGTCCAAGTAACCCAATGCTGGTTTTCAGCGGCCTGTTCATATTCGCAGCCCTGCTGTTTACTTGGCTATCGATTCAAGCCTGGTCAGCTCTTCATTTTCCTGTCCACACAACACAGGCTTCAGAAATCATTGGAATCTCCTCTACAGAATGTTCCATTCATTCACTGCGAATGTGGAATTCAACTGACTCTCCACTCCATGCAGGTTTTCCTTACACCACTGATGAATGTCCAAGTAACCCAATGCTGGTTTTCAGCTGCATGTTCACACTCGCAGCCATGCTATACAATTGGCTTTCCACTAAATCCTGATTAGTTCTTGATTTTCCTTCCACACGACCCAGCCTTCAGAAATCATTGGAATCTCCACTAGAGAATGTTCCATTCATTCACTGCGAATCTGGAATTCCTCTGAACCTCCACTCCCGGCAGGTTTTCGTTACACCACTGTTGAATGTCCAAGTAACCCAATGTTTTAAGTGTTCTCTTCACAAGCGCAGTGGTGCTGTTCAATTGGCTATCCACTCAACCCTGGCCAGCTCTACATTTTCCTGTCCACACCACAGAGACTGGAGAAATCATTGTTATCTCCACTACAGAATGTTCCATTCATTCACAGCGAATCTGGAATTCATCTGAATCTCCACTCCCGGCAGGCTTTCGTGACACCACTGGTAAATATCCAAGTAAGCCAATGCTGGTTTTAAGTGGCCTGCTCATACTCTCAGCCGTGCTGTTCAATTTGCTATCTACTCAACCCTCTTCAGCTCCATTTTCCTGTCCACATAACCCAAACTTCAGAAACAATTGGTATCTCCTCCACAGAATGTTCCATTCATTGACTGCAAATCTGAAATTCATCTAATTCTCAACTCCCGTCAGGTTTTCGTTACACCACTTGTGAATGTCCAATTAAGCCAAAGCTGGTTTTCAGTGGCCTGTTCTTACTACGAGACGTGCTGTTCATTTGGCTATCCATTCCACCCTGTTCAGCTCTACATTTTCGTGTCCACAAAACCCAGCCTTCAGAAATCATTGGAATCACCACTAGAGAATGTTCCATGCATTCACTGCGAATCTGGAATTCATCTGAATCTCCACTCCCGGCAGGTTTTCATTGCACCACTGCTGAATGTTCAAGTAACGCAATGATGGTTTTCAGCGGTCTATTCACACTCGAACCCGTGTTGTTTACGGTCTAGCGACTCAACACTGGTGAGTTCTTCTTTTTCCAGTTCAGACAATACAAACCCCAGAAACCATTGCAATCTACACTACAGAATGTTTCATTCATTCACGCGAATCTTGAATTCATCTTGTTCTCCACTCCCAGCAGGTTTTCGTTTCACCACTGGTGAATGTCCAAGCAACCCAAGGCTGGTTTCAGCTGCGTGTTAACACTCGCAGCCGTGCTGTTCAATTGGCTATCCAGTGAACGCTGGTTAGCTCTTGATTTTCCTTCCACACACCGAGCCTTCAGAAATCATTCTTATCTCCACTTCAGAATGTTCCATTCGTTCCCTGCGAATCTGGAATTCCTCTGACTCTCCACACCAGGCAGATTTTCCTAACAACACTGGTGAATGACCAGGTAATCCAATGCTGGTTTTCAGCGGCTGTTCACACTCACAGCCTTGCTGTTCAATTGGCAATCCAGTCAAACCTAGTCAGCTCTTCATTTTCCTGTCCACACAACCCAGCGTTCAGAAATCATTGGAATCTCTACTACAGAAATTTCCATTCATTCACTGTGAATCTGGAAATAATCTGAATCTGCATTCCAGGAAGGCTTTCGTTACACCACTGATGAATGTCCAAGTAATGCAATGCTGCTTCTTAGTGGTCTGTTCACACTCGAAACCGTGCTGTTCACTGGCTATCCACTCAACATTGGTCAGCTCTTCAATATCCTGTCCAGACTATCCAGATTTCTAAATGTTGGCAATCACCACTACAGAATGTTCCATTCAGTCACGCGAATCTGGAATTCATCAGAGTCTCCACTCCTGGAAGGTTTTCGTGACACCACTGGTAAATGTCCAAGGAAGACAATGCTGGTTTTAAGCCGCCTGCTAACACACTCAGCCGTGCTGCTCAATTTGCTATCCACCCAACCCTATTCAGCTCTACATTTTCCTGTCCTCATAACCCAACCTTCAGAAATAATTGGTATCTCCTCCACAGAATGTTCCGTTCATTCACTGCGAATCTTAAATTCATCTGACTCTCAACTCCCGGCGGGTTATCGTTACACCACTTGTGAATGTCCAAGTAAGCCAATGCTGGTTTTCAGTGGCCTGTTCATACTAAGAGACGTGCTGTTCATTTGGCTATCCACTCCACCCTGTTCAGCTCTACATTTTCGTGTCCACAAAACCCAGCCTTCAGAAATCATTGGAATCACCACTAGAGAATGTTCCATTCATTCACTGCGAATCTGGAATTCATCTGAACCTCCACTCCCGGCAGGTTTTCGTTACACCACTGGTGAATGTCCAAGTAACTCAATACTGGTTTTCAGAGGCATGTTCAACTCGCAGAAGTGCTGTTCAATGGGCTATCCACTCAATATTGGTCAGCTCTTCATTTTCCTCTCCACACAAACCAGCCTTCAGAAATCATTGGGATCTCCACTACAGACTGTTCCATTCATTCACTGCGATTCTGCAATTCATCTGACTCTCCGCTCCAGGCAGGTTTTCATTACAGCACTGGTGAATGACCAAGTAATCCAATGCTGGTTTTCAGCCGCCTTTTCACACTCGCAGTGTGCTGTTCAATTGTCTATCCACTCAAACCTGGTCAGCCTTTCATTTTCTTTTCCACAATATCAGACTTCAGAAATCATTGGAATCGCCAGTACAGAATGTTCCATTCATTCACTGCCAATCTGGAATTCATCTGAATCTGCACTCCAGGTAGGCTTTCATTACACCACTTATGAATGTCCAAGTAACACAATGCTGGTTTTCAGCGGTCTGTTCACACTCTAAGCCCTGCTTTTTACTGGGTATCCACACAACTGTGGTCAGCTCTTCATTTTCATGTCCAAACAATCCAGACTTGAGAAATCATTGCAATCTCCAGTACAGAATGTTCCATTCATTCACTGCGAATCTGGAATTCAACTGAATCTCCACTACCTGCAGATTTATCTTACACCACTTGTGAATGTCCAAGTAAAACAATGCTGGTTTTCAGAGGCCTGTTCATGTTCGCAGTCGTGCTGTTCAATTGGCTATCCACTCAACCTTTTTTGCTCCTCATTTTCCTGTGCACACAACCCAGCCTTCAGAAATCATTGTAATCTCCACTACAGGATGTTCCATTCATTCACTGGGAATCTGGAATTCATCTGAATCTGCACTCCACGCAGGCTTTCGTTACACCACTGCTGAAAGTCGAAGTAATGCAATACTGGTTTTCAGTGGTCTGTTCACATTCGAAGCCGAGGCTTTTTACAGGCTATCCACTCAACACTGGTCAGCTCTTCATTTTCGTGTCCCCAAAATCCAGATTTCAGAAATCATTGCAATCTCCACTACAGAATGTTCCATTCATTCACTGCGAGTCTGGAGTTTATCTGATTCTCCACTCCCGCCTGGTTAACATTACACCACTTGTGAATGTCCAAGTAAGCCAATGCTGGTTTTCAGAGGCCTGTTCATACTCGCAGCCGTGCTGTTTAATTGACAATTTACTCCACCCTGTTCAGCTCTTCATTGTCCCACCACACTACCAGCCTTCAGAAATCTTTGTTATCTCCACTACAGAATGTTCCATTCATTCACTGCGAATCTGGAATTCATCTGACTCTCAACTCCACGCAGGTTTTCATTACACCACTGTTGAATGTCCAAGTAACCCAATGCTGGTTTTCAGCGGCCTGTTCATATTCGCAGCCCTGCTGTTTACTTGGCTATCGATTCAAGCCTGGTCAGCTCTTCATTTTCCTGTCCACACAACACAGGCTTCAGAAATCATTGGAATCTCCTCTACAGAATGTTCCATTCATTCACTGCGAATGTGGAATTCAACTGACTCTCCACTCCATGCAGGTTTTCCTTACACCACTGATGAATGTCCAAGTAACCCAATGCTGGTTTTCAGCTGCATGTTCACACTCGCAGCCATGCTATACAATTGGCTTTCCACTAAATCCTGATTAGTTCTTGATTTTCCTTCCACACGACCCAGCCTTCAGAAATCATTGGAATCTCCACTAGAGAATGTTCCATTCATTCACTGCGAATCTGGAATTCCTCTGAACCTCCACTCCCGGCAGGTTTTCGTTACACCACTGTTGAATGTCCAAGTAACCCAATGTTTTAAGTGTTTTCTTCACAAGCGCAGTGGTGCTGTTCAATTGGCTATCCACTCAACCCTGGCCAGCTCTACATTTTCCTGTCCACACCACAGAGACTGGAGAAATCATTGTTATCTTCATTACAGAATGTTCCATTCATTCACAGCGAATCTGGAATTCATCTGAATCTCCACTCCCGGCAGGTTTTCGTGACACCACTGGTAAATATCCAAGTAAGCCAATGCTGGTTTTAAGTGGCCTGCTCATACTCTCAGCCGTGCTGTTCAATTTGCTATCCACTCAACCCTCTTCAGCTCCATTTTCCTGTCCACATAACCCAAACTTCAGAAACAATTGGTATCTCCTCCACAGAATGTTCCATTCATTGACTGCAAATCTGAAATTCATCTAATTCTCAACTCCCGTCAGGTTTTCGTTACACCACTTGTGAATGTCCAATTAAGCCAAAGCTGGTTTTCAGTGGCCTGTTCTTACTACGAGACGTGCTGTTCATTTGGCTAACCATTCCACCCTGTTCAGCTCTACATTTTCGTGTCCACAAAACCCAGCCTTCAGAAATCATTGGAATCACCACTAGAGAATGTTCCATTCATTCACTGCGAATCTGGAATTCATCTGAATCTCCACTCCCGGCAGGTTTTCATTGCACCACTGCTGAATGTTCAAGTAACGCAATGATGGTTTTCAGCGGTCTATTCACACTCGAACCCGTGCTGTTCACGGTCTAGCGACTCAACACTGGTGAGTTCTTCTTTTTCCAGTTCAGACAATACAAACCCCAGAAACCATTGCAATCTACACTACAGAATGTTTCATTCATTCACGCGAATCTTGAATTCATCTTGTTCTCCACTCCCAGCAGGTTTTCGTTTCACCACTGGTGAATGTCCAAGCAACCCAAGGCTGGTTTCAGCTGCGTATTAACACTCGCAGCCGTGCTGTTCATTTGGCTATCCAGTGAACGCTGGTTAGCTCTTGATTTTCCTTCCACACACCGAGCCTTCAGAAATCATTCTTATCTCCACTTCAGAATGTTCCATTCGTTCCCTGCGAATCTGGAATTCCTCTGACTCTCCACACCAGGCATATTTTCCTAACAACACTGGTGAATGACCAGGTAATCCAATGCTGGTTTTCAGCGGCTGTTCACACTCACAGCCTTGCTGTTCAATTGGCAATCCAGTCAAACCTAGTCAGCTCTTCATTTTCCTGTCCACACAACCCAGCGTTCAGAAATCATTGGAATCTCTACTACAGAAATTTCCATTCATTCACTGTGAATCTGGAAATAATCTGAATCTGCATTCCAGGAAGGCTTTCGTTACACCACTGATGAATGTCCAAGTAATGCAATGCTGCTTCTTAGTGGTCTGTTCACACTCGAAACCGTGCTGTTCATTGGCTATCCACTCAATATCGGTCAGCTCTTCAATATCCTGTCCAGACTATCCAGATTTCTAAATGTTGGCAATCACCACTACAGAATGTTCCATTCAGTCACGCGAATCTGGAATTCATCAGAGTCTCCACTCCTGGAAGGTTTTCGTGACACCACTGGTAAATGTCCAAGGAAGACAATGCTGGTTTTAAGCCGCCTGCTAACACACTCAGCCGTGCTGCTCAATTTGCTATCCACCCAACCCTATTCAGCTCTACATTTTCCTGTCCTCATAACCCAACCTTCAGAAATAATTGGTATCTCCTCCACAGAATGTTCCGTTCATTCACTGCGAATCTTAAATTCATCTGACTCTCAACTCCCGGCGGGTTATCGTTACACCACTTGTGAATGTCCAAGTAAGCCAATGCTGGTTTTCAGTGGCCTGTTCATACTAAGAGACGTGCTGTTCATTTGGCTATCCACTCCACCCTGTTCAGCTCTACATTTTCGTGTCCACAAAACCCAGCCTTCAGAAATCATTGGAATCACCACTAGAGAATGTTCCATTCATTCACTGCGAATCTGGAATTCATCTGAACCTCCACTCCCGGCAGGTTTTCGTTACACCACTGGTGAATGTCCAAGTAACTCAATACTGGTTTTCAGAGGCATGTTCAACTCGCAGAAGTGCTGTTCAATGGGCTATCCACTCAATATTGGTCAGCTCTTCATTTTCCTCTCCACACAAACCAGCCTTCAGAAATCATTGGGATCTCCACTACAGACTGTTCCATTCATTCACTGCGATTCTGCAATTCATCTGACTCTCCGCTCCAGGCAGGTTTTCATTACAGCACTGGTGAATGACCAAGTAATCCAATGCTGGTTTTCAGCTGCCTTTTCACACTCGCAGTGTGCTGTTCAATTGTCTATCCACTCAAACCTGGTCAGCCTTTCATTTTCTTTTCCACAATATCAGACTTCATAAATCATTGGAATCGCCAGTACAGAATGTTCCATTCATTCACTGCCAATCTGGAATTCATCTGAATCTGCACTCCAGGTAGGCTTTCATTACACCACTTATAAATGTCCAAGTAACACAATGCTGGTTTTCAGCGGTCTGTTCACACTCTAAGCCCTGCGTTTTACTGGGTATCCACACAACTGTGGTCAGCTCTTCATTTTCATGTCCAAACAATCCAGACTTGAGAAATCATTGCAATCTCCAGTACAGAATGTTCCATTCATTCACTGCGAATCTGGAATTCAACTGAATCTCCACTACCTGCAGATTTATCTTACACCACTTGTGAATGTCCAAGTAAAACAATGCTGGTTTTCAGAGGCCTGTTCATATTCGCAGTCGTGCTGTTCAATTGGCTATCCACTCAACCTTTTTTGCTCCTCATTTTCCTGTGCACACAACCCAGCCTTCAGAAATCATTGTAATCTCCACTACAGGATGTTCCATTCATTCACTGGGAATCTGGAATTCATCTGAATCTGCACTCCACGCAGGCTTTCGTTACACCACTGCTGAAAGTCGAAGTAATGCAATACTGGTTTTCAGTGGTCTGTTCACATTCGAAGCCGAGGCTTTTTACAGGCTATCCACTCAACACTGGTCAGCTCTTCATTTTCGTGTCCCCAAAATCCAGATTTCAGAAATCATTGCAATCTCCACTACAGAATGTTCCATTCATTCACTGCGAGTCTGGAGTTTATCTGATTCTCCACTCCCGCCTGGTTAACATTACACCACTTGTGAATGTCCAAGTAAGCCAATGCTGGTTTTCAGAGGCCTGTTCATACTCGCAGCCGTGCTGTTTAATTGACAATTTACTCCACCCTGTTCAGCTCTTCATTGTCCCACCACACTACCAGCCTTCAGAAATCTTTGTTATCTCCACTACAGAATGTTCCATTCATTCACTGCGAATCTGGAATTCATCTGACTCTCAACTCCACGCAGGTTTTCATTACACCACTGTTGAATGTCCAAGTAACCCAATGCTGGTTTTCAGCGGCCTGTTCATATTCGCAGCCCTGCTGTTTACTTGGCTATCGATTCAAGCCTGGTCAGCTCTTCATTTTCCTGTCCACACAACACAGGCTTCAGAAATCATTGGAATCTCCTCTACAGAATGTTCCATTCATTCACTGCGAATGTGGAATTCAACTGACTCTCCACTCCATGCAGGTTTTCCTTACACCACTGATGAATGTCCAAGTAACCCAATGCTGGTTTTCAGCTGCATGTTCACACTCGCAGCCATGCTATACAATTGGCTTTCCACTAAATCCTGATTAGTTCTTGATTTTCCTTCCACACGACCCAGCCTTCAGAAATCATTGGAATCTCCACTAGAGAATGTTCCATTCATTCACTGCGAATCTGGAATTCCTCTGAACCTCCACTCCCGGCAGGTTTTCGTTACACCACTGTTGAATGTCCAAGTAACCCAATGTTTTAAGTGTTTTCTTCACAAGCGCAGTGGTGCTGTTCAATTGGCTATCCACTCAACCCTGGCCAGCTCTACATTTTCCTGTCCACACCACAGAGACTGGAGAAATCATTGTTATCTTCATTACAGAATGTTCCATTCATTCACAGCGAATCTGGAATTCATCTGAATCTCCACTCCCGGCAGGTTTTCGTGACACCACTGGTAAATATCCAAGTAAGCCAATGCTGGTTTTAAGTGGCCTGCTCATACTCTCAGCCGTGCTGTTCAATTTGCTATCCACTCAACCCTCTTCAGCTCCATTTTCCTGTCCACATAACCCAAACTTCAGAAACAATTGGTATCTCCTCCACAGAATGTTCCATTCATTGACTGCAAATCTGAAATTCATCTAATTCTCAACTCCCGTCAGGTTTTCGTTACACCACTTGTGAATGTCCAATTAAGCCAAAGCTGGTTTTCAGTGGCCTGTTCTTACTACGAGACGTGCTGTTCATTTGGCTATCCATTCCACCCTGTTCAGCTCTACATTTTCGTGTCCACAAAACCCAGCCTTCAGAAATCATTGGAATCACCACTAGAGAATGTTCCATTCATTCACTGCGAATCTGGAATTCATCTGAATCTCCACTCCCGGCAGGTTTTCATTGCACCACTGCTGAATGTTCAAGTAACGCAATGATGGTTTTCAGCGGTCTATTCACACTCGAACCCGTGCTGTTCACGGTCTAGCGACTCAACACTGGTGAGTTCTTCTTTTTCCAGTTCAGACAATACAAACCCCAGAAACCATTGCAATCTACACTACAGAATGTTTCATTCATTCACGCGAATCTTGAATTCATCTTGTTCTCCACTCCCAGCAGGTTTTCGTTTCACCACTGGTGAATGTCCAAGCAACCCAAGGCTGGTTTCAGCTGCGTGTTAACACTCGCAGCCGTGCTGTTCAATTGGCTATCCAGTGAACGCTGGTTAGCTCTTGATTTTCCTTCCACACACCGAGCCTTCAGAAATCATTCTTATCTCCACTTCAGAATGTTCCATTCGTTCCCTGCGAATCTGGAATTCCTCTGACTCTCCACACCAGGCAGATTTTCCTAACAACACTGGTGAATGACCAGGTAATCCAATGCTGGTTTTCAGCGGCTGTTCACACTCACAGCCTTGCTGTTCAATTGGCAATCCAGTCAAACCTAGTCAGCTCTTCATTTTCCTGTCCACACAACCCAGCGTTCAGAAATCATTGGAATCTCTACTACAGAAATTTCCATTCATTCACTGTGAATCTGGAAATAATCTGAATCTGCATTCCAGGAAGGCTTTCGTTACACCACTGATGAATGTCCAAGTAATGCAATGCTGCTTCTTAGTGGTCTGTTCACACTCGAAACCGTGCTGTTCATTGGCTATCCACTCAATATCGGTCAGCTCTTCAATATCCTGTCCAGACTATCCAGATTTCTAAATGTTGGCAATCACCACTACAGAATGTTCCATTCAGTCACGCGAATCTGGAATTCATCAGAGTCTCCACTCCTGGAAGGTTTTCGTGACACCACTGGTAAATGTCCAAGGAAGACAATGCTGGTTTTAAGCCGCCTGCTAACACACTCAGCCGTGCTGCTCAATTTGCTATCCACCCAACCCTATTCAGCTCTACATTTTCCTGTCCTCATAACCCAACCTTCAGAAATAATTGGTATCTCCTCCACAGAATGTTCCGTTCATTCACTGCGAATCTTAAATTCATCTGACTCTCAACTCCCGGCGGGTTATCGTTACACCACTTGTGAATGTCCAAGTAAGCCAATGCTGGTTTTCAGTGGCCTGTTCATACTAAGAGACGTGCTGTTCATTTGGCTATCCACTCCACCCTGTTCAGCTCTACATTTTCGTGTCCACAAAACCCAGCCTTCAGAAATCATTGGAATCACCACTAGAGAATGTTCCATTCATTCACTGCGAATCTGGAATTCATCTGAACCTCCACTCCCGGCAGGTTTTCGTTACACCACTGGTGAATGTCCAAGTAACTCAATACTGGTTTTCAGAGGCATGTTCAACTCGCAGAAGTGCTGTTCAATGGGCTATCCACTCAATATTGGTCAGCTCTTCATTTTCCTCTCCACACAAACCAGCCTTCAGAAATCATTGGGATCTCCACTACAGACTGTTCCATTCATTCACTGCGATTCTGCAATTCATCTGACTCTCCGCTCCAGGCAGGTTTTCATTACAGCACTGGTGAATGACCAAGTAATCCAATGCTGGTTTTCAGCTGCCTTTTCACACTCGCAGTGTGCTGTTCAATTGTCTATCCACTCAAACCTGGTCAGCCTTTCATTTTCTTTTCCACAATATCAGACTTCAGAAATCATTGGAATCGCCAGTACAGAATGTTCCATTCATTCACTGCCAATCTGGAATTCATCTGAATCTGCACTCCAGGTAGGCTTTCATTACACCACTTATAAATGTCCAAGTAACACAATGCTGGTTTTCAGCGGTCTGTTCACACTCTAAGCCCTGCGTTTTACTGGGTATCCACACAACTGTGGTCAGCTCTTCATTTTCATGTCCAAACAATCCAGACTTGAGAAATCATTGCAATCTCCAGTACAGAATGTTCCATTCATTCACTGCGAATCTGGAATTCAACTGAATCTCCACTACCTGCAGATTTATTTTACACCACTTGTGAATGTCCAAGTAAAACAATGCTGGTTTTCAGAGGCCTGTTCATATTCGCAGTCGTGCTGTTCAATTGGCTATCCACTCAACCTTTTTTGCTCCTCATTTTCCTGTGCACACAACCCAGCCTTCAGAAATCATTGTAATCTCCACTACAGGATGTTCCATTCATTCACTGGGAATCTGGAATTCATCTGAATCTGCACTCCACGCAGGCTTTCGTTACACCACTGCTGAAAGTCGAAGTAATGCAATACTGGTTTTCAGTGGTCTGTTCACATTCGAAGCCGAGGCTTTTTACAGGCTATCCACTCAACACTGGTCAGCTCTTCATTTTCGTGTCCCCAAAATCCAGATTTCAGAAATCATTGCAATCTCCACTACAGAATGTTCCATTCATTCACTGCGAGTCTGGAGTTTATCTGATTCTCCACTCCCGCCTGGTTAACATTACACCACTTGTGAATGTCCAAGTAAGCCAATGCTGGTTTTCAGAGGCCTGTTCATACTCGCAGCCGTGCTGTTTAATTGACAATTTACTCCACCCTGTTCAGCTCTTCATTGTCCCACCACACTACCAGCCTTCAGAAATCTTTGTTATCTCCACTACAGAATGTTCCATTCATTCACTGCGAATCTGGAATTCATCTGACTCTCAACTCCACGCAGGTTTTCATTACACCACTGTTGAATGTCCAAGTAACCCAATGCTGGTTTTCAGCGGCCTGTTCATATTCGCAGCCCTGCTGTTTACTTGGCTATCGATTCAAGCCTGGTCAGCTCTTCATTTTCCTGTCCACACAACACAGGCTTCAGAAATCATTGGAATCTCCTCTACAGAATGTTCCATTCATTCACTGCGAATGTGGAATTCAACTGACTCTCCACTCCATGCAGGTTTTCCTTACACCACTGATGAATGTCCAAGTAACCCAATGCTGGTTTTCAGCTGCATGTTCACACTCGCAGCCATGCTATACAATTGGCTTTCCACTAAATCCTGATTAGTTCTTGATGTTCCTTCCACACGACCCAGCCTTCAGAAATCATTGGAATCTCCACTAGAGAATGTTCCATTCATTCACTGCGAATCTGGAATTCCTCTGAACCTCCACTCCCGGCAGGTTTTCGTTACACCACTGTTGAATGTCCAAGTAACCCAATGTTTTAAGTGTTTTCTTCACAAGCGCAGTGGTGCTGTTCAATTGGCTATCCACTCAACCCTGGCCAGCTCTACATTTTCCTGTCCACACCACAGAGACTGTAGAAATCATTGTTATCTCCACTACAGAATGTTCCATTCATTCACAGCGAATCTGGAATTCATCTGAATCTCCACTCCTGGCAGGTTTTCGTGACACCACTGGTAAATATCCAAGTAAGCCAATGCTGGTTTTAAGTGGCCTGCTCATACTCTCAGCCGTGCTGTTCAATTTGCTATCCACTCAACCCTCTTCAGCTCCATTTTCCTGTCCACATAACCCAAACTTCAGAAACAATTGGTATCTCCTCCACAGAATGTTCCATTCATTGACTGCAAATCTGAAATTCATCTAATTCTCAACTCCCGTCAGGTTTTCGTTACACCACTTGTGAATGTCCAATTAAGCCAAAGCTGGTTTTCAGGGGCCTGTTCTTACTACGAGACGTGCTGTTCATTTGGCTATCCATTCCACCCTGTTCAGCTCTACATTTTCGTGTCCACAAAACCCAGCCTTCAGAAATCATTGGAATCACCACTAGAGAATGTTCCATTCATTCACTGCGAATCTGGAATTCATCTGAATCTCCACTCCCGGCAGGTTTTCATTGCACCGCTGCTGAATGTTCAAGTAACGCAATGATGGTTTTCAGCGGTCTATTCACACTCGAACCCGTGCTGTTCACGGTCTAGCGACTCAACACTGGTGAGTTCTTCTTTTTCCAGTTCAGACAATACAAACCTCAGAAACCATTGCAATCTACACTACAGAATGTTTCATTCATTCACGCGAATCTTGAATTCATCTTGTTCTCCACTCCCAGCAGGTTTTCGTTTCACCACTGGTGAATGTCCAAGCAACCCAAGGCTGGTTTCAGCTGCGTGTTAACACTCGCAGCCGTGCTGTTCAATTGGCTATCCAGTGAACGCTGGTTAGCTCTTGATTTTCCTTCCACACACCGAGCCTTCAGAAATCATTCTTATCTCCACTTCAGAATGTTCCATTCGTTCCCTGCGAATCTGGAATTCCTCTGACTCTCCACACCAGGCAGATTTTCCTAACAACACTGGTGAATGACCAGGTAATCCAATGCTGGTTTTCAGCGGCTGTTCACACTCACAGCCTTGCTGTTCAATTGGCAATCCAGTCAAACCTAGTCAGCTCTTCATTTTCCTGTCCACACAACCCAGCGTTCAGAAATCATTGGAATCTCTACTACAGAAATTTCCATTCATTCACTGTGAATCTGGAAATAATCTGAATCTGCATTCCAGGAAGGCTTTCGTTACACCAATGATGAATGTCCAAGTAATGCAATGCTGCTTCTTAGTGGTCTGTTCACACTCGAAACCGTTCTGTTCATTGGCTATCCACTCAATATCGGTCAGCTCTTCAATATCCTGTCCAGACTATCCAGATTTCTAAATGTTGGCAATCACCACTACAGAATGTTCCATTCAATCACGCGAATCTGGAATTCATCAGAGTCTCCACTCCTGGAAGGTTTTCGTGACACCACTGGTAAATGTCCAAGGAAGACAATGCTGGTTTTAAGCCGCCTGCTAACACACTCAGCCGTGCTGTTCAATTTGCTATCCACCCAACCCTATTCAGCTCTACATTTTCCTGTCCTCATAACCCAACCTTCAGAAATAATTGGTATCTCCTCCACAGAATGTTCCGTTCATTCACTGCGAATCTTAAATTCATCTGACTCTCAACTCCCGGCGGGTTATCGTTACACCACTTGTGAATGTCCAAGTAAGCCAATGCTGGTTTTCAGTGGCCTGTTCATACTAAGAGACGTGCTGTTCATTTGGCTATCCACTCCACCCTGTTCAGCTCTACATTTTCGTGTCCACAAAACCCAGCCTTCAGAAATCATTGGAATCACCACTAGAGAATGTTCCATTCATTCACTGCGAATCTGGAATTCATCTGAACCTCCACTCCCGGCAGGTTTTCGTTACGCCACTGGTGAATGTCCAAGTAACTCAATACTGGTTTTCAGAGGCATGTTCAACTCGCAGAAGTGCTGTTCAATGGGCTATCCACTCAATATTGGTCAGCTCTTCATTTTCCTCTCCACACAAACCAGCCTTCAGAAATCATTGGGATCTCCACTACAGACTGTTCCATTCATTCACTGCGATTCTGCAATTCATCTGACTCTCCGCTCCAGGCAGGTTTTCATTACAGCACTGGTGAATGACCAAGTAATCCAATGCTGGTTTTCAGCTGCCTTTTCACACTCGCAGTGTGCTGTTCAATTGTCTATCCACTCAAACCTGGTCAGCCTTTCATTTTCTTTTCCACAATATCAGACTTCAGAAATCATTGGAATCGCCAGTACAGAATGTTCCATTCATTCACTGCCAATCTGGAATTCATCTGAATCTGCACTCCAGGTAGGCTTTCATTACACCACTTATGAATGTCCAAGTAACACAATGCTGGTTTTCAGCGGTCTGTTCACACTCTAAGCCCTGCTTTTTACTGGCTATCCACACAACTGTGGTCAGCTCTTCATTTTCATGTCCAAACAATCCAGACTTGAGAAATCATTGCAATCTCCAGTACAGAATGTTCCATTCATTCACTGCGAATCTGGAATTCAACTGAATCTCCACTACCTGCAGATTTATCTTACACCACTTGTGAATGTCCAAGTAAAACAATGCTGGTTTTCAGAGGCCTGTTCATATTCGCAGTCGTGCTGTTCAATTGGCTATCCACTCAACCTGTTTTGCTCCTCATTTTCCTGTGCACACAACCCAGCCTTCAGAAATCATTGTAATCTCCACTACAGGATGTTCCATTCATTCACTGGGAATCTGGAATTCATCTGAATCTGCACTCCACGCAGGCTTTCGTTACACCACTGCTGAAAGTCGAAGTAATGCAATACTGTCAGTGGTCTGTTCACATTCGAAGCCGAGGCTTTTTACAGGCTATCCACTCAACACTGGTCAGCTCTTCATTTTCGTGTCCCCACAATCCAGATTTCAGAAATCATTGCAATCTCCACTACAGAATGTTCCATTCATTCACTGCGAGTCTGGAGTTTATCTGATTCTCCACTCCCGCCTGGTTAACATTACACCACTTGTGAATGTCCAAGTAAGCCAATGCTGGTTTTCAGAGGCCTGTTCATACTCGCAGCCGTGCTGTTTAATTGACAATTCACTCCACCCTGTTCAGCTCTTCATTGTCCCACCACACTACCAGCCTTCAGAAATCTTTGTTATCTCCACTACAGAATGTTCCATTCATTCACTGCGAATCTGGAATTCATCTGACTCTCAACTCCACGCAGGTTTTCATTACACCACTGTTGAATGTCCAAGTAACCCAATGCTGGTTTTCAGCGGCCTGTTCATATTCGCAGCCCTGCTGTTTACTTGGCTATCGATTCAAGCCTGGTCAGCTCTTCATTTTCCTGTCCACACAACACAGGCTTCAGAAATCATTGGAATCTCCTCTACAGAATGTTCCATTCATTCACTGCGAATGTGGAATTCAACTGACTCTCCACTCCATGCAGGTTTTCCTTACACCACTGATGAATGTCCAAGTAACCCAATGCTGGTTTTCAGCTGCATGTTCACACTCGCAGCCATGCTATACAATTGGCTTTCCACTAAATCCTGATTAGTTCTTGATTTTCCTTCCACACGACCCAGCCTTCAGAAATCATTGGAATCTCCACTAGAGAATGTTCCATTCATTCACTGCGAATCTGGAATTCCTCTGAACCTCCACTCCCGGCAGGTTTTCGTTACACCACTGTTGAATGTCCAAGTAACCCAATGTTTTAAGTGTTTTCTTCACAAGCGCAGTGGTGCTGTTCAATTGGCTATCCACTCAACCCTAGCCAGCTCTACATTTTCCTGTCCACACCACAGAGACTGGAGAAATCATTGTTATCTCCACTACAGAATGTTCCATTCATTCACAGCGAATCTGGAATTCATCTGAATCTCCACTCCTGGCAGGTTTTCGTGACACCACTGGTAAATATCCAAGTAAGCCAATGCTGGTTTTAAGTGGCCTGCTCATACTCTCAGCCGTGCTGTTCAATTTGCTATCCACTCAACCCTCTTCAGCTCCATTTTCCTGTCCACATAACCCAAACTTCAGAAACAATTGGTATCTCCTCCACAGAATGTTCCATTCATTGACTGCAAATCTGAAATTCATCTAATTCTCAACTCCCGTCAGGTTTTCGTTACACCACTTGTGAATGTCCAATTAAGCCAAAGCTGGTTTTCAGTGGCCTGTTCTTACTACGAGACGTGCTGTTCATTTGGCTATCCATTCCACCCTGTTCAGCTCTACATTTTCGTGTCCACAAAACCCAGCCTTCAGAAATCATTGGAATCACCACTAGAGAATGTTCCATTCATTCACTGCGAATCTGGAATTCATCTGAATCTCCACTCCCGGCAGGTTTTCATTGCACCACTGCTGAATGTTCAAGTAACGCAATGATGGTTTTCAGCGGTCTATTCACACTCGAACCCGTGCTGTTCACGGTCTAGCGACTCAACACTGGTGAGTTCTTCTTTTTCCAGTTCAGACAATACAAACCTCAGAAACCATTGCAATCTACACTACAGAATGTTTCATTCATTCACGCGAATCTTGAATTCATCTTGTTCTCCACTCCCAGCAGGTTTTCGTTTCACCACTGGTGAATGTCCAAGCAACCCAAGGCTGGTTTCAGCTGCGTGTTAACACTCGCAGCCGTGCTGTTCAATTGGCTATCCAGTGAACGCTGGTTAGCTCTTGATTTTCCTTCCACACACCGAGCCTTCAGAAATCATTCTTATCTCCACTTTAGAATGTTCCATTCGTTCCCTGCAAATCTGGAATTCCTCTGACTCTCCACACCAGGCAGATTTTCCTAACAACACTGGTGAATGACCAGGTAATCCAATGCTGGTTTTCAGCGGCTGTTCACACTCACAGCCTTGCTGTTCAATTGGCAATCCAGTCAAACCTAGTCAGCTCTTCATTTTCCTGTCCACACAACCCAGCGTTCAGAAATCATTGGAATCTCTACTACAGAAATTTCCATTCATTCACTGTGAATCTGGAAATAATCTGAATCTGCATTCCAGGAAGGCTTTCGTTACACCACTGATGAATGTCCAAGTAATGCAATGCTGCGTCTTAGTGGTCTGTTCACACTCGAAACCGTGCTGTTCACTGGCTATCCACTCAACATTGGTCAGCTCTTCAATATCCTGTCCAGACTATCCAGATTTCTAAATCTTGGCAATCTCCACTACAGAATGTTCCATTCAATCACGCGAATCTGGAATTCATCAGAGTCTCCACTCCCGGCAGGTTTTCGTGACACCACTGGTATATGTCCAAGGAAGCCAATGCTGGTTTTAAGCCGCCTGCTTATACTCTCAGCCGTGCTGTTCAATTTGCTATCCACCCAACCCTATTCAGCTCTACATTTTCCTGTCCTCATAACCCAACCTTCAGAAATAATTGGTATCTCCTCCACAGAATGTTCCGTTCATTCACTGCGAATCTTAAATTCATCTGACTCTCAACTCCCGGCGGGTTATCGTTACACCACTTGTGAATGTCCAAGTAAGCCAATGCTGGTTTTCAGAGGCCTGTTATACAATTGGCTTTCCACTAAATCCTGATTAGTTCTTGATGTTCCTTCCACACGACCCAGCCTTCAGAAATCATTGGAATCTCCACTAGAGAATGTTCCATTCATTCACTGCGAATCTGGAATTCCTCTGAACCTCCACTCCCGGCAGGTTTTCGTTACACCACTGTTGAATGTCCAAGTAACCCAATGTTTTAAGTGTTTTCTTCACAAGCGCAGTGGTGCTGTTCAATTGGCTATCCACTCAACCCTGGCCAGCTCTACATTTTCCTGTCCACACCACAGAGACTGGAGAAATCATTGTTAACTCCACTACAGAATGTTCCATTCATTCACAGCGAATCTGGAATTCATCTGAATCTCCACTCCCGGCAGGTTTTCGTGACACCACTGGTAAATATCCAAGTAAGCCAATGCTGGTTTTAAGTGGCCTGCTCATACTCTCAGCCGTGCTGTTCAATTTGCTATCCACTCAACCCTCTTCAGCTCCATTTTCCTGTCCACATAACCCAAACCTCAGAAACAATTGGTATCTCCTCCACAGAATGTTCCATTCATTGACTGCAAATCTGAAATTCATCTAATTCTCAACTCCCGTCAGGTTTTCGTTACACCACTTGTGAATGTCCAATTAAGCCAAAGCTGGTTTTCAGTGGCCTGTTCTTACTACGAGACGTGCTGTTCATTTGGCTATCCATTCCACCCTGTTCAGCTCTACATTTTCGTGTCCACAAAACCCAGCCTTCAGAAATCATTGGAATCACCACTAGAGAATGTTCCATTCATTCACTGCGAATCTGGAATTCATCTGAATCTCCACTCCCGGCAGGTTTTCATTGCACCACTGCTGAATGTTCAAGTAACGCAATGATGGTTTTCAGCGGTCTATTCACACTCGAACCCGTGCTGTTCACGGTCTAGCGACTCAACACTGGTGAGTTCTTCTTTTTCCAGTTCAGACAATACAAACCCCAGAAACCATTGCAATCTACACTACAGAATGTTTCATTCATTCACGCGAATCTTGAATTCATCTTGTTCTCCACTCCCAGCAGGTTTTCGTTTCACCACTGGTGAATGTCCAAGCAACCCAAGGCTGGTTTCAGCTGCGTGTTAACACTCGCAGCCGTGCTGTTCAATTGGCTATCCAGTGAACGCTGGTTAGCTCTTGATTTTCCTTCCACACACCGAGCCTTCAGAAATCATTCTTATCTCCACTTCAGAATGTTCCATTCGTTCCCTGCGAATCTGGAATTCCTCTGACTCTCCACACCAGGCAGATTTTCCTAACAACACTGGTGAATGACCAGGTAATCCAATGCTGGTTTTCAGCGGCTGTTCACACTCACAGCCTTGCTGTTCAATTGGCAATCCAGTCAAACCTAGTCAGCTCTTCATTTTCCTGTCCACACAACCCAGCGTTCAGAAATCATTGGAATCTCTACTACAGAAATTTCCATTCATTCACTGTGAATCTGGAAATAATCTGAATCTGCATTCCAGGAAGGCTTTCGTTACACCACTGATGAATGTCCAAGTAATGCAATGCTGCTTCTTAGTGGTCTGTTCACACTCGAAACCGTGCTGTTCACTGGCTATCCACTCAACATTGGTCAGCTCTTCAATATCCTGTCCAGACTATCCAGATTTCTAAATCTTGGCAATCTCCACTACAGAATGTTCCATTCAATCACGCGAATCTGGAATTCATCAGAGTCTCCACTCCCGGCAGGTTTTCGTGACACCACTGGTATATGTCCAAGGAAGCCAATGCTGGTTTTAAGCCGCCTGCTTATACTCTCAGCCGTGCTGTTCAATTTGCTATCCACCCAACCCTATTCAGCTCTACATTTTCCTGTCCTCATAACCCAACCTTCAGAAATAATTGGTATCTCCTCCACAGAATGTTCCGTTCATTCACTGCGAATCTTAAATTCATCTGACTCTCAACTCCCGGCGGGTTATCGTTACACCACTTGTGAATGTCCAAGTAAGCCAATGCTGGTTTTCAGAGGCCTGTTCATACTCGCAGCCGTTGCTGTTTATTTGACAATTCACTCCACCCTGTTCAGCTCTTCATTGTCCCACCACACTACCAGCCTTCAGAAATCTTTGTTATCTCCACTACAGAATGTTCCATTCATTCACTGCGAATCTGGAATTCATCTGACTCTCAACTCCACGCAGGTTTTCATTACACCACTGTTGAATGTCCAAGTAACCCAATGCTGGTTTTCAGCGGCCTGTTCATATTCGCAGCCCTGCTGTTTACTTGGCTATCGATTCAAGCCTGGTCAGCTCTTCATTTTCCTGTCCACACAACACAGGCTTCAGAAATCATTGGAATCTCCTCTACAGAATGTTCCATTCATTCACTGCGAATGTGGAATTCAACTGACTCTCCACTCCATGCAGGTTTTCCTTACACCACTGATGAATGTCCAAGTAACCCAATGCTGGTTTTCAGCTGCATGTTCACACTCGCAGCCATGCTATACAATTGGCTTTCCACTAAATCCTGATTAGTTCTTGATTTTCCTTCCACACGACCCAGCCTTCAGAAATCATTGGAATCTCCACTAGAGAATGTTCCATTCATTCACTGCGAATCTGGAATTCCTCTGAACCTCCACTCCCGGCAGGTTTTCGTTACACCACTGTTGAATGTCCAAGTAACCCAATGTTTTAAGTGTTCTCTTCACAAGCGCAGTGGTGCTGTTCAATTGGCTATCCACTCAACCCTGGCCAGCTCTACATTTTCCTGTCCACACCACAGAGACTGGAGAAATCATTGTTATCTCCACTACAGAATGTTCCATTCATTCACAGCGAATCTGGAATTCATCTGAATCTCCACTCCCGGCAGGCTTTCGTGACACCACTGGTAAATATCCAAGTAAGCCAATGCTGGTTTTAAGTGGCCTGCTCATACTCTCAGCCGTGCTGTTCAATTTGCTATCCACTCAACCCGCTTCAGCTCCATTTTCCTGTCCACATAACCCAAACCTCAGAAACAATTGGTATCTCCTCCACAGAATGTTCCATTCATTGACTGCAAATCTGAATTTCATCTAATTCTCAACTCCCGTCAGGTTTTCGTTACACCACTTGTGAATGTCCAATTAAGCCAAAGCTGGTTTTCAGTGGCCTGTTCTTACTACGAGACGTGCTGTTCATTTGGCTATCCATTCCACCCTGTTCAGCTCTACATTTTCGTGTCCACAAAACCCAGCCTTCAGAAATCATTGGAATCACCACTAGAGAATGTTCCATTCATTCACTGCGAATCTGGAATTCATCTGAATCTCCACTCCCGGCAGGTTTTCATTGCACCACTGCTGAATGTTCAAGTAACGCAATGATGGTTTTCAGCGGTCTATTCACACTCGAACCCGTGCTGTTCACGGTCTAGCGACTCAACACTGGTGAGTTCTTCTTTTTCCAGTTCAGACAATACAAACCTCAGAAACCATTGCAATCTACACTACAGAATGTTTCATTCATTCACGCGAATCTTGAATTCATCTTGTTCTCCACTCCCAGCAGGTTTTCGTTTCACCACTGGTGAATGTCCAAGCAACCCAAGGCTGGTTTCAGCTGCGTGTTAACACTTGCAGCCGTGCTGTTCAATTGGCTATCCAGTGAACGCTGGTTAGCTCTTGATTTTCCTTCCACACACCGAGCCTTCAGAAGTCATTCTTATCTCCACTTCAGAAAGTTCCATTCGTTCCCTGCGAATCTGGAATTCCTCTGACTCTCCACACCAGGCAGATTTTCCTAACAACACTGGTGAATGACCAGGTAATCCAATGCTGGTTTTCAGCGGCTGTTCACACTCACAGCCTTGCTGTTCAATTGGCAATCCAGTCAAACCTAGTCAGCTCTTCATTTTCCTGTCCACACAACCCAGCGTTCAGAAATCATTGGAATCTCTACTACAGAAATTTCCATTCATTCACTGTGAATCTGGAAATAATCTGAATCTGCATTCCAGGAAGGCTTTCGTTACACCACTGATGAATGTCCAAGTAATGCAATGCTGCTTCTTAGTGGTCTGTTCACACTCGAAACCGTGCTGTTCACTGGCTATCCACTCAACATTGGTCAGCTCTTCAATATCCTGTCCAGACTATCCAGATTTCTAAATCTTGGCAATCTCCACTACAGAATGTTCCATTCAATCACGCGAATCTGGAATTCATCAGAGTCTCCACTCCTGGCAGGTTTTCGTGACACCACTGGTATATGTCCAAGGAAGCCAATGCTGGTTTTAAGCCGCCTGCTTATACTCTCAGCCGTGCTGTTCAATTTGCTATCCACCCAACCCTATTCAGCTCTACATTTTCCTGTCCACATAACCCAACCTTCAGAAATAATTGGTATCTCCTACACAGAATGTTCCGTTCATTCACTGCGAATCTTAAATTCATCTGACTCTCAACTCCCGGCGGGTTATCGTTACACCACTTGTGAATGTCCAAGTAAGCCAATGCTGGTTTTCAGAGGCCTGTTATACAATTGGCTTTCCACTAATTCCTGATTAGTTCTTGATGTTCCTTCCACACGACCCAGCCTTCAGAAATCATTGGAATCTCCACTAGAGAATGTTCCATTCATTCACTGCGAATCTGGAATTCCTCTGAACCTCCACTCCCGGCAGGTTTTCGTTACACCACTGTTGAATGTCCAAGTAACCCAATGTTTTAAGTGTTTTCTTCACAAGCGCAGTGGTGCTGTTCAATTGGCTATCCACTCAACCCTGGCCAGCTCTACATTTTCCTGTCCACACCACAGAGACTGGAGAAATCATTGTTATCTCCACTACAGAATGTTCCATTCATTCACAGCGAATCTGGAATTCATCTGAATCTCCACTCCCGGCAGGTTTTCGTGACACCACTGGTAAATATCCAAGTAAGCCAATGCTGGTTTTAAGTGGCCTGCTCATACTCTCAGCCGTGCTGTTCAATTTGCTATCCACTCAACCCTCTTCAGCTCCATTTTCCTGTCCACATAACCCAAACCTCAGAAACAATTGGTATCTCCTCCACAGAATGTTCCATTCATTGACTGCAAATCTGAAATTCATCTAATTCTCAACTCCCGTCAGGTTTTCGTTACACCACTTGTGAATGTCCAATTAAGCCAAAGCTGGTTTTCAGTGGCCTGTTCTTACTACGAGACGTGCTGTTCATTTGGCTATCCATTCCACCCTGTTCAGCTCTACATTTTCGTGTCCACAAAACCCAGCCTTCAGAAATCATTGGAATCACCACTAGAGAATGTTCCATTCATTCACTGCGAATCTGGAATTCATCTGAATCTCCACTCCCGGCAGGTTTTCATTGCACCACTGCTGAATGTTCAAGTAACGCAATGATGGTTTTCAGCGGTCTATTCACACTCGAACCCGTGCTGTTCACGGTCTAGCGACTCAACACTGGTGAGTTCTTCTTTTTCCAGTTCAGACAATACAAACCCCAGAAACCATTGCAATCTACACTACAGAATGTTTCATTCATTCACGCGAATCTTGAATTCATCTTGTTCTCCACTCCCAGCAGGTTTTCGTTTCACCACTGGTGAATGTCCAAGCAACCCAAGGCTGGTTTCAGCTGCGTGTTAACACTCGCAGCCGTGCTGTTCAATTGGCTATCCAGTGAACGCTGGTTAGCTCTTGATTTTCCTTCCACACACCGAGCCTTCAGAAATCATTCTTATCTCCACTTCAGAATGTTCCATTCGTTCCCTGCGAATCTGGAATTCCTCTGACTCTCCACACCAGGCAGATTTTCCTAACAACACTGGTGAATGACCAGGTAATCCAATGCTGGTTTTCAGCGGCTGTTCACACTCACAGCCTTGCTGTTCAATTGGCAATCCAGTCAAACCTAGTCAGCTCTTCATTTTCCTGTCCACACAACCCAGCGTTCAGAAATCATTGGAATCTCTACTACAGAAATTTCCATTCATTCACTGTGAATCTGGAAATAATCTGAATCTGCATTCCAGGAAGGCTTTCGTTACACCACTGATGAATGTCCAAGTAATGCAATGCTGCTTCTTAGTGGTCTGTTCACACTCGAAACCGTGCTGTTCACTGGCTATCCACTCAACATTGGTCAGCTCTTCAATATCCTGTCCAGACTATCCAGATTTCTAAATCTTGGCAATCTCCACTACAGAATGTTCCATTCAATCACGCGAATCTGGAATTCATCAGAGTCTCCACTCCCGGCAGGTTTTCGTGACACCACTGGTATATGTCCAAGGAAGCCAATGCTGGTTTTAAGCCGCCTGCTTATACTCTCAGCCGTGCTGTTCAATTTGCTATCCACCCAACCCTATTCAGCTCTACATTTTCCTGTCCTCATAACCCAACCTTCAGAAATAATTGGTATCTCCTCCACAGAATGTTCCGTTTATTCACTGCGAATCTTAAATTCATCTGACTCTCAACTCCCGGCGGGTTATTGTTACACCACTTGTGAATGTCCAAGTAAGCCAATGCTGGTTTTCAGAGGCCTGTTATACAATTGGCTTTCCACTAAATCCTGATTAGTTCTTGATGTTCCTTCCACACGACCCAGCCTTCAGAAATCATTGGAATCTCCACTAGAGAATGTTCCATTCACTCACTGCGAATCTGGAATTCCTTTGAACCTCCACTCCCGGCAGGTTTTCGTTACACCACTGTTGAATGTCCAAGTAACCCAATGTTTTAAGTGTTTTCTTCACAAGCGCAGTGGTGCTGTTCAATTGGCTATCCACTCAACCTTGGCCAGCTCTACATTTTCCTGTCCACACCACAGAGACTGGAGAAATCATTGTTATCTCCACTACAGAATGTTCCATTCATTCACAGCGAATCTGGAATTCATCTGAATCTCCACTCCCGGCAGGTTTTCGTGACACCACTGGTAAATATCCAAGTAAGCCAATGCTGGTTTTAAGTGGCCTGCTCATACTCTCAGCCGTGCTGTTCAATTTGCTATCCACTCAACCCTCTTCAGCTCCATTTTCCTGTCCACATAACCCAAACCTCAGAAACAATTGGTATCTCCTCCACAGAATGTTCCATTCATTGACTGCAAATCTGAAATTCATCTAATTCTCAACTCCCGTCAGGTTTTCGTTACACCACTTGTGAATGTCCAATTAAGCCAAAGCTGGTTTTCAGTGGCCTGTTCTTACTACGAGACGTGCTGTTCATTTGGCTATCCATTCCACCCTGTTCAGCTCTACATTTTCGTGTCCACAAAACCCAGCCTTCAGAAATCATTGGAATCACCACTAGAGAATGTTCCATTCATTCACTGCGAATCTGGAATTCATCTGAATCTCCACTCCCGGCAGGTTTTCATTGCACCACTGCTGAATGTTCAAGTAACGCAATGATGGTTTTCAGCGGTCTATTCACACTCGAACCCGTGCTGTTCACGGTCTAGCGACTCAACACTGGTGAGTTCTTCTTTTTCCAGTTCAGACAATACAAACCTCAGAAACCATTGCAATCTACACTACAGAATGTTTCATTCATTCACGCGAATCTTGAATTCATCTTGTTCTCCACTCCCAGCAGGTTTTCGTTTCACCACTGGTGAATGTCCAAGCAACCCAAGGCTGGTTTCAGCTGCGTGTTAACACTCGCAGCCGTGCTGTTCAATTGGCTATCCAGTGAACGCTGGTTAGCTCTTGATTTTCCTTCCACACACCGAGCCTTCAGAAATCATTCTTATCTCCACTTCAGAATGTTCCATTCGTTCCCTGCGAATCTGGAATTCCTCTGACTCTCCACACCAGGCAGATTTTCCTAACAACACTGGTGAATGACCAGGTAATCCAATGCTGGTTTTCAGCGGCTGTTCACACTCACAGCCTTGCTGTTCAATTGGCAATCCAGTCAAACCTAGTCAGCTCTTCATTTTCCTGTCCACACAACCCAGCGTTCAGAAATCATTGGAATCTCTACTACAGAAATTTCCATTCATTCACTGTGAATCTGGAAATAATCTGAATCTGCATTCCAGGAAGGCTTTCGTTACACCACTGATGAATGTCCAAGTAATGCAATGCTGCTTCTTAGTGGTCTGTTCACACTCGAAACCGTGCTGTTCACTGGCTATCCACTCAACATTGGTCAGCTCTTCAATATCCTGTCCAGACTATCCAGATTTCTAAATCTTGGCAATCTCCACTACAGAATGTTCCATTCAATCACGCGAATCTGGAATTCATCAGAGTCTCCACTCCCGGCAGGTTTTCGTGACACCACTGGTATATGTCCAAGGAAGCCAATGCTGGTTTTAAGCCGCCTGCTTATACTCTCAGCCGTGCTGTTCAATTTGCTATCCACCCAACCCTATTCAGCTCTACATTTTCCTGTCCTCATAACCCAACCTTCAGAAATAATTGGTATCTCCTCCACAGAATGTTCCGTTCATTCACTGCGAATCTTAAATTCATCTGACTCTCAACTCCCGGCGGGTTATCGTTACACCACTTGTGAATGTCCAAGTAAGCCAATGCTGGTTTTCAGTGGCCTGTTCATACTAAGAGACGTGCTGTTCATTTGGCTATCCACTCCACCCTGTTCAGCTCTACATTTTCGTGTCCACAAAACCCAGCCTTCAGAAATCATTGGAATCACCACTAGAGAATGTTCCATTCATTCACTGCGAATCTGGAATTCATCTGAACCTCCACTCCCGGCAGGTTTTCGTTACACCACTGGTGAATGTCCAAGTAACTCAATACTGGTTTTCAGAGGCATGTTCAACTCGCAGAAGTGCTGTTCAATGGGCTATCCACTCAATATTGGTCAGCTCTTCATTTTCCTCTCCACACAAACCAGCCTTCAGAAATCATTGGGATCTCCACTACAGACTGTTCCATTCATTCACTGCGATTCTGCAATTCATCTGACTCTCCGCTCCAGGCAGGTTTTCATTACAGCACTGGTGAATGACCAAGTAATCCAATGCTGGTTTTCAGCCGCCTTTTCACACTCGCAGTGTGCTGTTCAATTGTCTATCCACTCAAACCTGGTCAGCCTTTCATTTTCTTTTCCACAATATCAGACTTCAGAAATCATTGGAATCGCCAGTACAGAATGTTCCATTCATTCACTGCCAATCTGGAATTCATCTGAATCTGCACTCCAGGTAGGCTTTCATTACACCACTTATGAATGTCCAAGTAACACAATGCTGGTTTTCAGCGGTCTGTTCACACTCTAAGCCCTGCTTTTTACTGGGTATCCACACAACTGTGGTCAGCTCTTCATTTTCATGTCCAAACAATCCAGACTTGAGAAATCATTGCAATCTCCAGTACAGAATGTTCCATTCATTCACTGCGAATCTGGAATTCAACTGAATCTCCACTACCTGCAGATTTATCTTACACCACTTGTGAATGTCCAAGTAAAACAATGCTGGTTTTCAGAGGCCTGTTCATGTTCGCAGTCGTGCTGTTCAATTGGCTATCCACTCAACCTGTTTTGCTCCTCATTTTCCTGTGCACACAACCCAGCCTTCAGAAATCATTGTAATCTCCACTACAGGATGTTCCATTCATTCACTGGGAATCTGGAATTCATCTGAATCTGCACTCCACGCAGGCTTTCGTTACACCACTGCTGAAAGTCGAAGTAATGCAATACTGGTTTTCAGTGGTCTGTTCACATTCGAAGCCGAGGCTTTTTACAGGCTATCCACTCAACACTGGTCAGCTCTTCATTTTCGTGTCCCCACAATCCAGATTTCAGAAATCATTGCAATCTCCACTACAGAATGTTCCATTCATTCACTGCGAGTCTGGAGTTTATCTGATTCTCCACTCCCGCCTGGTTAACATTACACCACTTGTGAATGTCCAAGTAAGCCAATGCTGGTTTTCAGAGGCCTGTTCATACTCGCAGCCGTGCTGTTTAATTGACAATTCACTCCACCCTGTTCAGCTCTTCATTGTCCCACCACACTACCAGCCTTCAGAAATCTTTGTTATCTCCACTACAGAATGTTCCATTCATTCACTGCGAATCTGGAATTCATCTGACTCTCAACTCCACGCAGGTTTTCATTACACCACTGTTGAATGTCCAAGTAACCCAATGCTGGTTTTCAGCGGCCTGTTCATATTCGCAGCCCTGCTGTTTACTTGGCTATCGATTCAAGCCTGGTCAGCTCTTCATTTTCCTGTCCACACAACACAGGCTTCAGAAATCATTGGAATCTCCTCTACAGAATGTTCCATTCATTCACTGCGAATGTGGAATTCAACTGACTCTCCACTCCATGCAGGTTTTCCTTACACCACTGATGAATGTCCAAGTAACCCAATGCTGGTTTTCAGCTGCATGTTCACACTCGCAGCCATGCTATACAATTGGCTTTCCACTAAATCCTGATTAGTTCTTGATTTTCCTTCCACACGACCCAGCCTTCAGAAATCATTGGAATCTCCACTAGAGAATGTTCCATTCATTCACTGCGAATCTGGAATTCCTCTGAACCTCCACTCCCGGCAGGTTTTCGTTACACCACTGTTGAATGTCCAAGTAACCCAATGTTTTAAGTGTTTTCTTCACAAGCGCAGTGGTGCTGTTCAATTGGCTATCCACTCAACCCTGGCCAGCTCTACATTTTCCTGTCCACACCACAGAGACTGGAGAAATCATTGTTATCTCCACTACAGAATGTTCCATTCATTCACAGCGAATCTGGAATTCATCTGAATCTCCACTCCCGGCAGGTTTTCGTGACACCACTGGTAAATATCCAAGTAAGCCAATGCTGGTTTTAAGTGGCCTGCTCATACTCTCAGCCGTGCTGTTCAATTTGCTATCCACTCAACCCTCTTCAGCTCCATTTTCCTGTCCACATAACCCAAACTTCAGAAACAATTGGTATCTCCTCCACAGAATGTTCCATTCATTGACTGCAAATCTGAAATTCATCTAATTCTCAACTCCCGTCAGGTTTTCGTTACACCACTTGTGAATGTCCAATTAAGCCAAAGCTGGTTTTCAGTGGCCTGTTCTTACTACGAGACGTGCTGTTCATTTGGCTATCCATTCCACCCTGTTCAGCTCTACATTTTCGTGTCCACAAAACCCAGCCTTCAGAAATCATTGGAATCACCACTAGAGAATGTTCCATTCATTCACTGCGAATCTGGAATTCATCTGAATCTCCACTCCCGGCAGGTTTTCATTGCACCGCTGCTGAATGTTCAAGTAACGCAATGATGGTTTTCAGCGGTCTATTCACACTCGAACCCGTGCTCTTCACGGTCTAGCGACTCAACACTGGTGAGTTCTTCTTTTTCCAGTTCAGACAATACAAACCTCAGAAACCATTGCAATCTACACTACAGAATATTTCATTCATTCACGCGAATCTTGAATTCATCTTGTTCTCCACTCCCAGCAGGTTTTCGTTTCACCACTGGTGAATGTCCAAGCAACCCAAGGCTGGTTTCAGCTGCGTGTTAACACTCGCAGCCGTGCTGTTCAATTGGCTATCCAGTGAACGCTGGTTAGCTCTTGATTTTCCTTCCACACACCGAGCCTTCAGAAATCATTCTTATCTCCACTTCAGAATGTTCCATTCGTTCCCTGCGAATCTGGAATTCCTCTGACTCTCCACACCAGGCAGATTTTCCTAACAACACTGGTGAATGACCAGGTAATCCAATGCTGGTTTTCAGCGGCTGTTCACACTCACAGCCTTGCTGTTCAATTGGCAATCCAGTCAAACCTAGTCAGCTCTTCATTTTCCTGTCCACACAACCCAGCGTTCAGAAATCATTGGAATCTCTACTACAGAAATTTCCATTCATTCACTGTGAATCTGGAAATAATCTGAATCTGCATTCCAGGAAGGCTTTCGTTACACCACTGATGAATGTCCAAGTAATGCAATGCTGCTTCTTAGTGGTCTGTTCACACTCGAAACCGTGCTGTTCACTGGCTATCCACTCAACATTGGTCAGCTCTTCAATATCCTGTCCAGACTATCCAGATTTCTAAATCTTGGCAATCTCCACTACAGAATGTTCCATTCAATCACGCGAATCTGGAATTCATCAGAGTCTCCACTCCCGGCAGGTTTTCGTGACACCACTGGTATATGTCCAAGGAAGCCAATGCTGGTTTTAAGCCGCCTGCTTATACTCTCAGCCGTGCTGTTCAATTTGCTATCCACCCAACCCTATTCAGCTCTACATTTTCCTGTCCTCATAACCCAACCTTCAGAAATAATTGGTATCTCCTCCACAGAATGTTCCGTTCATTCACTGCGAATCTTAAATTCATCTGACTCTCAACTCCCGGCGGGTTATCGTTACACCACTTGTGAATGTCCAAGTAAGCCAATGCTGGTTTTCAGTGGCCTGTTCATACTAAGAGACGTGCTGTTCATTTGGCTATCCACTCCACCCTGTTCAGCTCTACATTTTCGTGTCCACAAAACCCAGCCTTCAGAAATCATTGGAATCACCACTAGAGAATGTTCCATTCATTCACTGCGAATCTGGAATTCATCTGAACCTCCACTCCCGGCAGGTTTTCGTTACGCCACTGGTGAATGTCCAAGTAACTCAATACTGGTTTTCAGAGGCATGTTCAACTCGCAGAAGTGCTGTTCAATGGGCTATCCACTCAATATTTGTCAGCTCTTCATTTTCCTCTCCACACAAACCAGCCTTCAGAAATCATTGGGATCTCCACTACAGACTGTTCCATTCATTCACTGCGATTCTGCAATTCATCTGACTCTCCGCTCCAGGCAGGTTTTCATTACAGCACTGGTGAATGACCAAGTAATCCAATGCTGGTTTTCAGCCGCCTTTTCACACTCGCAGTGTGCTGTTCAATTGTCTATCCACTCAAACCTGGTCAGCCTTTCATTTTCTTTTCCACAATATCAGACTTCAGAAATCATTGGAATCGCCAGTACAGAATGTTCCATTCATTCACTGCCAATCTGGAATTCATCTGAATCTGCACTCCAGGTAGGCTTTCATTACACCACTTATGAATGTCCAAGTAACACAATGCTGGTTTTCAGCGGTCTGTTCACACTCTAAGCCCTGCTTTTTACTGGGTATCCACACAACTGTGGTCAGCTCTTCATTTTCATGTC
The DNA here is from genome assembly GCF_029834395.1 of Sorex fumeus. Classification (NCBI taxonomy): domain Eukaryota; kingdom Metazoa; phylum Chordata; class Mammalia; order Eulipotyphla; family Soricidae; genus Sorex; species Sorex fumeus. Next base: position 91,485,328 of record NW_026606155.1, read on the forward strand.
CAAACAATCCAGACTTGAGAAATCATTGCAATCTCCAGTACAGAATGTTCCATTCATTCACTGCGAATCTGGAATTCAACTGAATCTCCACTACCTGCAGATTTATCTTACACCACTTGTGAATGTCCAAGTAAAACAATGCTGGTTTTCAGAGGCCTGTTCATGTTCGCAGTCGTGCTGTTCAATTGGCTATCCACTCAACCTGTTTTGCTCCTCATTTTCCTGTGCACACAACCCAGCCTTCAGAAATCATTGTAATCTCCACTACAGGATGTTCCATTCATTCACTGGGAATCTGGAATTCATCTGAATCTGCACTCCACGCAGGCTTTCGTTACACCACTGCTGAAAGTCGAAGTAATGCAATACTGGTTTTCAGTGGTCTGTTCACATTCGAAGCCGAGGCTTTTTACAGGCTATCCACTCAACACTGGTCAGCTCTTCATTTTCGTGTCCCCACAATCCAGATTTCAGAAATCATTGCAATCTCCACTACAGAATGTTCCATTCATTCACTGCGAGTCTGGAGTTTATCTGATTCTCCACTCCCGCCTGGTTAACATTACACCACTTGTGAATGTCCAAGTAAGCCAATGCTGGTTTTCAGAGGCCTGTTCATACTCGCAGCCGTGCTGTTTAATTGACAATTCACTCCACCCTGTTCAGCTCTTCATTGTCCCACCACACTACCAGCCTTCAGAAATCTTTGTTATCTCCACTACAGAATGTTCCATTCATTCACTGCGAATCTGGAATTCATCTGACTCTCAACTCCACGCAGGTTTTCATTACACCACTGTTGAATGTCCAAGTAACCCAATGCTGGTTTTCAGCGGCCTGTTCATATTCGCAGCCCTGCTGTTTACTTGGCTATCGATTCAAGCCTGGTCAGCTCTTCATTTTCCTGTCCACACAACACAGGCTTCAGAAATCATTGGAATCTCCTCTACAGAATGTTCCATTCATTCACTGCGAATGTGGAATTCAACTGACTCTCCACTCCATGCAGGTTTTCCTTACACCACTGATGAATGTCCAAGTAACCCAATGCTGGTTTTCAGCTGCATGTTCACACTCGCAGCCATGCTATACAATTGGCTTTCCACTAAATCCTGATTAGTTCTTGATTTTCCTTCCACACGACCCAGCCTTCAGAAATCATTGGAATCTCCACTAGAGAATGTTCCATTCATTCACTGCGAATCTGGAATTCCTCTGAACCTCCACTCCCGGCAGGTTTTCGTTACACCACTGTTGAATGTCCAAGTAACCCAATGTTTTAAGTGTTTTCTTCACAAGCGCAGTGGTGCTGTTCAATTGGCTATCCACTCAACCCTGGCCAGCTCTACATTTTCCTGTCCACACCACAGAGACTGGAGAAATCATTGTTATCTCCACTACAGAATGTTCCATTCATTCACAGCGAATCTGGAATTCATCTGAATCTCCACTCCCGGCAGGTTTTCGTGACACCACTGGTAAATATCCAAGTAAGCCAATGCTGGTTTTAAGTGGCCTGCTCATACTCTCAGCCGTGCTGTTCAATTTGCTATCCACTCAACCCTCTTCAGCTCCATTTTCCTGTCCACATAACCCAAACTTCAGAAACAATTGGTATCTCCTCCACAGAATGTTCCATTCATTGACTGCAAATCTGAAATTCATCTAATTCTCAACTCCCGTCAGGTTTTCGTTACACCACTTGTGAATGTCCAATTAAGCCAAAGCTGGTTTTCAGTGGCCTGTTCTTACTACGAGACGTGCTGTTCATTTGGCTATCCATTCCACCCTGTTCAGCTCTACATTTTCGTGTCCACAAAACCCAGCCTTCAGAAATCATTGGAATCACCACTAGAGAATGTTCCATTCATTCACTGCGAATCTGGAATTCATCTGAATCTCCACTCCCGGCAGGTTTTCATTGCACCGCTGCTGAATGTTCAAGTAACGCAATGATGGTTTTCAGCGGTCTATTCACACTCGAACCCGTGCTGTTCACGGTCTAGCGACTCAACACTGGTGAGTTCTTCTTTTTCCAGTTCAGACAATACAAACCTCAGAAACCATTGCAATCTACACTACAGAATATTTCATTCATTCACGCGAATCTTGAATTCATCTTGTTCTCCACTCCCAGCAGGTTTTCGTTTCACCACTGGTGAATGTCCAAGCAACCCAAGGCTGGTTTCAGCTGCGTGTTAACACTCGCAGCCGTGCTGTTCAATTGGCTATCCAGTGAACGCTGGTTAGCTCTTGATTTTCCTTCCACACACCGAGCCTTCAGAAATCATTCTTATCTCCACTTCAGAATGTTCCATTCGTTCCCTGCGAATCTGGAATTCCTCTGACTCTCCACACCAGGCAGATTTTCCTAACAACACTGGTGAATGACCAGGTAATCCAATGCTGGTTTTCAGCGGCTGTTCACACTCACAGCCTTGCTGTTCAATTGGCAATCCAGTCAAACCTAGTCAGCTCTTCATTTTCCTGTCCACACAACCCAGCGTTCAGAAATCATTGGAATCTCTACTACAGAAATTTCCATTCATTCACTGTGAATCTGGAAATAATCTGAATCTGCATTCCAGGAAGGCTTTCGTTACACCACTGATGAATGTCCAAGTAATGCAATGCTGCTTCTTAGTGGTCTGTTCACACTCGAAACCGTGCTGTTCACTGGCTATTCACTCAACATTGGTCAGCTCTTCAATATCCTGTCCAGACTATCCAGATTTCTAAATCTTGGCAATCTCCACTACAGAATGTTCCATTCAATCACGCGAATCTGGAATTCATCAGAGTCTCCACTCCCGGCAGGTTTTCGTGACACCACTGGTATATGTCCAAGGAAGCCAATGCTGGTTTTAAGCCGCCTGCTTATACTCTCAGCCGTGCTGTTCAATTTGCTATCCACCCAACCCTATTCAGCTCTACATTTTCCTGTCCTCATAACCCAACCTTCAGAAATAATTGGTATCTCCTCCACAGAATGTTCCGTTCATTCACTGCGAATCTTAAATTCATCTGACTCTCAACTCCCGGCGGGTTATCGTTACACCACTTGTGAATGTCCAAGTAAGCCAATGCTGGTTTTCAGTGGCCTGTTCATACTAAGAGACGTGCTGTTCATTTGGCTATCCACTCCACCCTGTTCAGCTCTACATTTTCGTGTCCACAAAACCCAGCCTTCAGAAATCATTGGAATCACCACTAGAGAATGTTCCATTCATTCACTGCGAATCTGGAATTCATCTGAACCTCCACTCCTGGCAGGTTTTCGTTACGCCACTGGTGAATGTCCAAGTAACTCAATACTGGTTTTCAGAGGCATGTTCAACTCGCAGAAGTGCTGTTCAATGGGCTATCCACTCAATATTGGTCAGCTCTTCATTTTCCTCTCCACACAAACCAGCCTTCAGAAATCATTGGGCTCTCCACTACAGACTGTTCCATTCATTCACTGCGATTCTGCAATTCATCTGACTCTCCGCTCCAGGCAGGTTTTCATTACAGCACTGGTGAATGACCAAGTAATCCAATGCTGGTTTTCAGCCGCCTTTTCACACTCGCAGTGTGCTGTTCAATTGTCTATCCACTCAAACCTGGTCAGCCTTTCATTTTCTTTTCCACAATATCAGACTTCAGAAATCATTGGGATCGCCAGTACAGAATGTTCCATTCATTCACTGCCAATCTGGAATTCATCTGAATCTGCACTCCAGGTAGGCTTTCATTACACCACTTATGAATGTCCAAGTAACACAATGCTGGTTTTCAGCGGTCTGTTCACACTCTAAGCCCTGCTTTTTACTGGGTATCCACACAACTGTGGTCAGCTCTTCATTTTCATGTCCAAACAATCCAGACTTGAGAAATCATTGCAATCTCCAGTACAGAATGTTCCATTCATTCACTGCGAATCTGGAATTCAACTGAATCTCCACTACCTGCAGATTTATCTTACACCACTTGTGAATGTCCAAGTAAAACAATGCTGGTTTTCAGAGGCCTGTTCATGTTCGCAGTCGTGCTGTTCAATTGGCTATCCACTCAACCTGTTTTGCTCCTCATTTTCCTGTGCACACAACCCAGCCTTCAGAAATCATTGTAATCTCCACTACAGGATGTTCCATTCATTCACTGGGAATCTGGAATTCATCTGAATCTGCACTCCACGCAGGCTTTCGTTACACCACTGCTGAAAGTCGAAGTAATGCAATACTGGTTTTCAGTGGTCTGTTCACATTCGAAGCCGAGGCTTTTTACAGGCTATCCACTCAACACTGGTCAGCTCTTCATTTTCGTGTCCCCACAATCCAGATTTCAGAAATCATTGCAATCTCCACTACAGAATGTTCCATTCATTCACTGCGAGTCTGGAGTTTATCTGATTCTCCACTCCCGCCTGGTTAACATTACACCACTTGTGAATGTCCAAGTAAGCCAATGCTGGTTTTCAGAGGCCTGTTCATACTCGCAGCCGTGCTGTTTAATTGACAATTCACTCCACCCTGTTCAGCTCTTCATTGTCCCACCACACTACCAGCCTTCAGAAATCTTTGTTATCTCCACTACAGAATGTTCCATTCATTCACTGCGAATCTGGAATTCATCTGACTCTCAACTCCACGCAGGTTTTCATTACACCACTGTTGAATGTCCAAGTAACCCAATGCTGGTTTTCAGCGGCCTGTTCATATTCGCAGCCCTGCTGTTTACTTGGCTATCGATTCAAGCCTGGTCAGCTCTTCATTTTCCTGTCCACACAACACAGGCTTCAGAAATCATTGGAATCTCCTCTACAGAATGTTCCATTCATTCACTGCGAATGTGGAATTCAACTGACTCTCCACTCCATGCAGGTTTTCCTTACACCACTGATGAATGTCCAAGTAACCCAATGCTGGTTTTCAGCTGCATGTTCACACTCGCAGCCATGCTATACAATTGGCTTTCCACTAAATCCTGATTAGTTCTTGATTTTCCTTCCACACGACCCAGCCTTCAGAAATCATTGGAATCTCCACTAGAGAATGTTCCATTCATTCACTGCGAATCTGGAATTCCTCTGAACCTCCACTCCCGGCAGGTTTTCGTTACACCACTGTTGAATGTCCAAGTAACCCAATGTTTTAAGTGTTTTCTTCACAAGCGCAGTGGTGCTGTTCAATTGGCTATCCACTCAACCCTGGCCAGCTCTACATTTTCCTGTCCACACCACAGAGACTGGAGAAATCATTGTTATCTCCACTACAGAATGTTCCATTCATTCACAGCGAATCTGGAATTCATCTGAATCTCCACTCCCGGCAGGTTTTCGTGACACCACTGGTAAATATCCAAGTAAGCCAATGCTGGTTTTAAGTGGCCTGCTCATACTCTCAGCCGTGCTGTTCAATTTGCTATCCACTCAACCCTCTTCAGCTCCATTTTCCTGTCCACATAACCCAAACCTCAGAAACAATTGGTATCTCCTCCACAGAATGTTCCATTCATTGACTGCAAATCTGAAATTCATCTAATTCTCAACTCCCGTCAGGTTTTCGTTACACCACTTGTGAATGTCCAATTAAGCCAAAGCTGGTTTTCAGTGGCCTGTTCTTACTACGAGACGTGCTGTTCATTTGGCTATCCATTCCACCCTGTTCAGCTCTACATTTTCGTGTCCACAAAACCCAGCCTTCAGAAATCATTGGAATCACCACTAGAGAATGTTCCATTCATTCACTGCGAATCTGGAATTCATCTGAATCTCCACTCCCGGCAGGTTTTCATTGCACCACTGCTGAATGTTCAAGTAACGCAATGATGGTTTTCAGCGGTCTATTCACACTCGAACCCGTGCTGTTCACGGTCTAGCGACTCAACACTGGTGAGTTCTTCTTTTTCCAGTTCAGACAATACAAACCTCAGAAACCATTGCAATCTACACTACAGAATGTTTCATTCATTCACGCGAATCTTGAATTCATCTTGTTCTCCACTCCCAGCAGGTTTTCGTTTCACCACTGGTGAATGTCCAAGCAACCCAAGGCTGGTTTCAGCTGCGTGTTAACACTCGCAGCCGTGCTGTTCAATTGGCTATCCAGTGAACGCTGGTTAGCTCTTGATTTTCCTTCCACACACCGAGCCTTCAGAAATCATTCTTATCTCCACTTCAGAATGTTCCATTCGTTCCCTGCGAATCTGGAATTCCTCTGACTCTCCACACCAGGCAGATTTTCCTAACAACACTGGTGAATGACCAGGTAATCCAATGCTGGTTTTCAGCGGCTGTTCACACTCACAGCCTTGCTGTTCAACTGGCAATCCAGTCAAACCTAGTCAGCTCTTCATTTTCCTGTCCACACAACCCAGCGTTCAGAAATCATTGGAATCTCTACTACAGAAATTTCCATTCATTCACTGTGAATCTGGAAATAATCTGAATCTGCATTCCAGGAAGGCTTTCGTTACACCACTGATGAATGTCCAAGTAATGCAATGCTGCTTCTTAGTGGTCTGTTCACACTCGAAACCGTGCTGTTCATTGGCTATCCACTCAATATCGGTCAGCTCTTCAATATCCTGTCCAGACTATCCAGATTTCTAAATGTTGGCAATCACCACTACAGAATGTTCCATTCAATCACGCGAATCTGGAATTCATCAGAGTCTCCACTCCTGGAAGGTTTTCGTGACACCACTGGTAAATGTCCAAGGAAGACAATGCTGGTTTTAAGCCGCCTGCTAACACACTCAGCCGTGCTGTTCAATTTGCTATCCACCCAACCCTATTCAGCTCTACATTTTCCTGTCCTCATAACCCAACCTTCAGAAATAATTGGTATCTCCTCCACAGAATGTTCCGTTCATTCACTGCGAATCTTAAATTCATATGACTCTCAACTCCCGGCGGGTTATCGTTACACCACTTGTGAATGTCCAAGTAAGCCAATGCTGGTTTTCAGTGGCCTGTTCATACTAAGAGACGTGCTGTTCATTTGGCTATCCACTCCACCCTGTTCAGCTCTACATTTTCGTGTCCACAAAACCCAGCCTTCAGAAATCATTGGAATCACCACTAGAGAATGTTCCATTCATTCACTGCGAATCTGGAATTCATCTGAACCTCCACTCCCGGCAGGTTTTCGTTACACCACTGGTGAATGTCCAAGTAACTCAATACTGGTTTTCAGAGGCATGTTCAACTCGCAGAAGTGCTGTTCAATGGGCTATCCACTCAATATTGGTCAGCTCTTCATTTTCCTCTCCACACAAACCAGCCTTCAGAAATCATTGGGATCTCCACTACAGACTGTTGCATTCATTCACTGCGATTCTGTAATTCATCTGACTCTCCGCTCCAGCACTGGTGAATGACCAAGTAATCCAATGCTGGTTTTCAGCTGCCTTTTCACACTCGCAGTGTGCTGTTCAATTGTCTATCCACTCAAACCTGGTCAGCCTTTCATTTTCTTTTCCACAATATCAGACTTCAGAAATCATTGGAATCGCCAGTACAGAATGTTCCATTCATTCACTGCCAATCTGGAATTCATCTGAATCTGCACTCCAGGTAGGCTTTCATTACACCACTTATGAATGTCCAAGTAACACAATGCTGGTTTTCAGCGGTCTGTTCACACTCTAAGCCCTGCTTTTTACTGGGTATCCACACAACTGTGGTCAGCTCTTCATTTTCATGTCCAAACAATCCAGACTTGAGAAATCATTGCAATCTCCAGTACAGAATGTTCCATTCATTCACTGCGAATCTGGAATTCAACTGAATCTCCACTACCTGCAGATTTATCTTACACCACTTGTGAATGTCCAAGTAAAACAATGCTGGTTTTCAGAGGCCTGTTCATATTCGCAGTCGTGCTGTTCAATTGGCTATCCACTCAACCTGTTTTGCTCCTCATTTTCCTGTGCACACAACCCAGCCTTCAGAAATCATTGTAATCTCCACTACAGGATGTTCCATTCATTCACTGGGAATCTGGAATTCATCTGAATCTGCACTCCACGCAGGCTTTCGTTACACCACTGCTGAAAGTCGAAGTAATGCAATACTGGTTTTCAGTGGTCTGTTCACATTCGAAGCCGAGGCTTTTTACAGGCTATCCACTCAACACTGGTCAGCTCTTCATTTTCGTGTCCCCACAATCCAGATTTCAGAAATCATTGCAATCTCCACTACAGAATGTTCCATTCATTCACTGCGAGTCTGGAGTTTATCTGATTCTCCACTCCCGCCTGGTTAACATTACACCACTTGTGAATGTCCAAGTAAGCCAATGCTGGTTTTCAGAGGCCTGTTCATACTCGCAGCCGTGCTGTTTAATTGACAATTCACTCCACCCTGTTCAGCTCTTCATTGTCCCACCACACTACCAGCCTTCAGAAATCTTTGTTATCTCCACTACAGAATGTTCCATTCATTCACTGCGAATCTGGAATTCATCTGACTCTCAACTCCACGCAGGTTTTCATTACACCACTGTTGAATGTCCACGTAACCCAATGCTGGTTTTCAGCGGCCTGTTCATATTCGCAGCCCTGCTGTTTACTTGGCTATCGATTCAAGCCTGGTCAGCTCTTCATTTTCCTGTCCACACAACACAGGCTTCAGAAGTCATTGGAATCTCCTCTACAGAATGTTCCATTCATTCACTGCGAATGTGGAATTCAACTGACTCTCCACTCCATGCAGGTTTTCCTTACACCACTGATGAATGTCCAAGTAACCCAATGCTGGTTTTCAGCTGCATGTTCACACTCGCAGCCATGCTATACAATTGGCTTTCCACTAAATCCTGATTAGTTCTTGATTTTCCTTCCACACGACCCAGCCTTCAGAAATCATTGGAATCTCCACTAGAGAATGTTCCATTCATTCACTGCGAATCTGGAATTCCTCTGAACCTCCACTCCCGGCAGGTTTTCGTTACACCACTGTTGAATGTCCAAGTAACCCAATGTTTTAAGTGTTTTCTTCACAAGCGCAGTGGTGCTGTTCAATTGGCTATCCACTCAACCCTGGCCAGCTCTACATTTTCCTGTCCACACCACAGAGACTGGAGAAATCATTGTTATCTCCACTACAGAATGTTCCATTCATTCACAGCGAATCTGGAATTCATCTGAATCTCAACTCCCGGCAGGTTTTCGTGACACCACTGGTAAATATCCAAGTAAGCCAATGCTGGTTTTAAGTGGCCTGCTCATACTCTCAGCCGTGCTGTTCAATTTGCTATCCACTCAACCCTCTTCAGCTCCATTTTCCTGTCCACATAACCCAAACCTCAGAAACAATTGGTATCTCCTCCACAGAATGTTCCATTCATTGACTGCAAATCTGAAATTCATCTAATTCTCAACTCCCGTCAGGTTTTCGTTACACCACTTGTGAATGTCCAATTAAGCCAAAGCTGGTTTTCAGTGGCCTGTTCTTACTACGAGACGTGCTGTTCATTTGGCTATCCATTCCACCCTGTTCAGCTCTACATTTTCGTGTCCACAAAACCCAGCCTTCAGAAATCATTGGAATCACCACTAGAGAATGTTCCATTCATTCACTGCGAATCTGGAATTCATCTGAATCTCCACTCCCGGCAGGTTTTCATTGCACCACTGCTGAATGTTCAAGTAACGCAATGATGGTTTTCAGCGGTCTATTCACACTCGAACCCGTGCTGTTCACGGTCTAGCGACTCAACACTGGTGAGTTCTTCTTTTTCCAGTTCAGACAATACAAACCTCAGAAACCATTGCAATCTACACTACAGAATGTTTCATTCATTCACGCGAATCTTGAATTCATCTTGTTCTCCACTCCCAGCAGGTTTTCGTTTCACCACTGGTGAATGTCCAAGCAACCCAAGGCTGGTTTCAGCTGCGTGTTAACACTCGCAGCCGTGCTGTTCAATTGGCTATCCAGTGAACGCTGGTTAGCTCTTGATTTTCCTTCCACACACCGAGCCTTCAGAAATCATTCTTATCTCCACTTCAGAATGTTCCATTCGTTCCCTGCGAATCTGGAATTCCTCTGACTCTCCACACCAGGCAGATTTTCCTAACAACACTGGTGAATGACCAGGTAATCCAATGCTGGTTTTCAGCGGCTGTTCACACTCACAGCCTTGCTGTTCAATTGGCAATCCAGTCAAACCTAGTCAGCTCTTCATTTTCCTGTCCACACAACCCAGCGTTCAGAAATCATTGGAATCTCTACTACAGAAATTTCCATTCATTCACTGTGAATCTGGAAATAATCTGAATCTGCATTCCAGGAAGGCTTTCGTTACACCACTGATGAATGTCCAAGTAATGCAATGCTGCTTCTTAGTGGTCTGTTCACACTCGAAACCGTGCTGTTCACTGGCTATCCACTCAACATTGGTCAGCTCTTCAATATCCTGTCCAGACTATCCAGATTTCTAAATCTTGGCAATCTCCACTACAGAATGTTCCATTCAATCACGCGAATCTGGAATTCATCAGAGTCTCCACTCCCGGCAGGTTTTCGTGACACCACTGGTATATGTCCAAGGAAGCCAATGCTGGTTTTAAGCCGCCTGCTTATACTCTCAGCCGTGCTGTTCAATTTGCTATCCACCCAACCCTATTCAGCTCTACATTTTCCTGTCCTCATAACCCAACCTTCAGAAATAATTGGTATCTCCTCCACAGAATGTTCCGTTCATTCACTGCGAATCTTAAATTCATCTGACTCTCAACTCCCGGCGGGTTATCGTTACACCACTTGTGAATGTCCAAGTAAGCCAATGCTGGTTTTCAGAGGCCTGTTCATACTCGCAGCCGTTGCTGTTTAATTGACAATTCACTCCACCCTGTTCAGCTCTTCATTGTCCCACCACACTACCAGCCTTCAGAAATCTTTGTTATCTCCACTACAGAATGTTCCATTCATTCACTGCGAATCTGGAATTCATCTGACTCTCAACTCCACGCAGGTTTTCATTACACCACTGTTGAATGTCCAAGTAACCCAATGCTGGTTTTCAGCGGCCTGTTCATATTCGCAGCCCTGCTGTTTACTTGGCTATCGATTCAAGCCTGGTCAGCTCTTCATTTTCCTGTCCACACAACACAGGCTTCAGAAATCATTGGAATCTCCTCTACAGAATGTTCCATTCATTCACTGCGAATGTGGAATTCAACTGACTCTCCACTCCATGCAGGTTTTCCTTACACCACTGATGAATGTCCAAGTAACCCAATGCTGGTTTTCAGCTGCATGTTCACACTCGCAGCCATGCTATACAATTGGCTTTCCACTAAATCCTGATTAGTTCTTGATGTTCCTTCCACACGACCCAGCCTTCAGAAATCATTGGAATCTCCACTAGAGAATGTTCCATTCATTCACTGCGAATCTGGAATTCCTCTGAACCTCCACTCCCGGCAGGTTTTCGTTACACCACTGTTGAATGTCCAAGTAACCCAATGTTTTAAGTGTTTTCTTCACAAGCGCAGTGGTGCTGTTCAATTGGCTATCCACTCAACCCTGGCCAGCTCTACATTTTCCTGTCCACACCACAGAGACTGGAGAAATCATTGTTATCTCCACTACAGAATGTTCCATTCATTCACAGCGAATCTGGAATTCATCTGAATCTCCACTTCTGGCAGGTTTTCGTGACACCACTGGTAAATATCCAAGTAAGCCAATGCTGGTTTTAAGTGGCCTGCTCATACTCTCAGCCGTGCTGTTCAATTTGCTATCCACTCAACCCTCTTCAGCTCCATTTTCCTGTCCACATAACCCAAACTTCAGAAACAATTGGTATCTCCTCCACAGAATGTTCCATTCATTGACTGCAAATCTGAAATTCATCTAATTCTCAACTCCCGTCAGGTTTTCGTTACACCACTTGTGAATGTCCAATTAAGCCAAAGCTGGTTTTCAGTGGCCTGTTCTTACTACGAGACGTGCTGTTCATTTGGCTATCCATTCCACCCTGTTCAGCTCTACATTTTCGTGTCCACAAAACCCAGCCTTCAGAAATCATTGGAATCACCACTAGAGAATGTTCCATTCATTCACTGCGAATCTGGAATTCATCTGAATCTCCACTCCCGGCAGGTTTTCATTGCACCACTGCTGAATGTTCAAGTAACGCAATGATGGTTTTCAGCGGTCTATTCACACTCGAACCCGTGCTGTTCACGGTCTAGCGACTCAACACTGGTGAGTTCTTCTTTTTCCAGTTCAGACAATACAAACCCCAGAAACCATTGCAATCTACACTACAGAATGTTTCATTCATTCACGCGAATCTTGAATTCATCTTGTTCTCCACTCCCAGCAGGTTTTCGTTTCACCACTGGTGAATGTCCAAGCAACCCAAGGCTGGTTTCAGCTGCGTGTTAACACTCGCAGCCGTGCTGTTCAATTGGCTATCCAGTGAACGCTGGTTAGCTCTTGATTTTCCTTCCACACACCGAGCCTTCAGAAATCATTCTTATCTCCACTTCAGAATGTTCCATTCGTTCCCTGCGAATCTGGAATTCCTCTGACTCTCCACACCAGGCAGATTTTCCTAACAACACTGGTGAATGACCAGGTAATCCAATGCTGGTTTTCAGCGGCTGTTCACACTCACAGCCTTGCTGTTCAATTGGCAATCCAGTCAAACCTAGTCAGCTCTTCATTTTCCTGTCCACACAACCCAGCGTTCAGAAATCATTGGAATCTCTACTACAGAAATTTCCATTCATTCACTGTGAATCTGGAAATAATCTGAATCTGCATTCCAGGAAGGCTTTCGTTACACCACTGATGAATGTCCAAGTAATGCAATGCTGCTTCTTAGTGGTCTGTTCACACTCGAAACCGTGCTGTTCACTGGCTATCCACTCAACATTGGTCAGCTCTTCAATATCCTGTCCAGACTATCCAGATTTCTAAATCTTGGCAATCTCCACTACAGAATGTTCCATTCAATCACGCGAATCTGGAATTCATCAGAGTCTCCACTCCCGGCAGGTTTTCGTGACACCACTGGTATATGTCCAAGGAAGCCAATGCTGGTTTTAAGCCGCCTGCTTATACTCTCAGCCGTGCTGTTCAATTTGCTATCCACCCAACCCTATTCAGCTCTACATTTTCCTGTCCTCATAACCCAACCTTCAGAAATAATTGGTATCTCCTCCACAGAATGTTCCGTTCATTCACTGCGAATCTTAAATTCATCTGACTCTCAACTCCCGGCGGGTTATCGTTACACCACTTGTGAATGTCCAAGTAAGCCAATGCTGGTTTTCAGAGGCCTGTTCATACTCGCAGCCGTTGCTGTTTAATTGACAATTCACTCCACCCTGTTCAGCTCTTCATTGTCCCACCACACTACCAGCCTTCAGAAATCTTTGTTATCTCCACTACAGAATGTTCCATTCATTCACTGCGAATCTGGAATTCATCTGACTCTCAACTCCACGCAGGTTTTCATTACACCACTGTTGAATGTCCAAGTAACCCAATGCTGGTTTTCAGCGGCCTGTTCATATTCGCAGCCCTGCTGTTTACTTGGCTATCGATTCAAGCCTGGTCAGCTCTTCATTTTCCTGTCCACACAACACAGGCTTCAGAAATCATTGGAATCTCCTCTACAGAATGTTCCATTCATTCACTGCGAATGTGGAATTCAACTGACTCTCCACTCCATGCAGGTTTTCCTTACACCACTGATGAATGTCCAAGTAACCCAATGCTGGTTTTCAGCTGCATGTTCACACTCGCAGCCATGCTATACAATTGGCTTTCCACTAAATCCTGATTAGTTCTTGATGTTCCTTCCACACGACCCAGCCTTCAGAAATCATTGGAATCTCCACTAGAGAATGTTCCATTCATTCACTGCGAATCTGGAATTCCTCTGAACCTCCACTCCTGGCAGGTTTTCGTTACACCACTGTTGAATGTCCAAGTAACCCAATGTTTTAAGTGTTTTCTTCACAAGCGCAGTGGTGCTGTTCAATTGGCTATCCACTCAACCCTGGCCAGCTCTACATTTTCCTGTCCACACCACAGAGACTGGAGAAATCATTGTTATCTCCACTACAGAATGTTCCATTCATTCACAGCGAATCTGGAATTCATCTGAATCTCCACTCCTGGCAGGTTTTCGTGACACCACTGGTAAATATCCAAGTAAGCCAATGCTGGTTTTAAGTGGCCTGCTCATACTCTCAGCCGTGCTGTTCAATTTGCTATCCACTCAACCCTCTTCAGCTCCATTTTCCTGTCCACATAACCCAAACTTCAGAAACAATTGGTATCTCCTCCACAGAATGTTCCATTCATTGACTGCAAATATGAAATTCATCTAATTCTCAACTCCCGTCAGGTTTTCGTTACACCACTTGTGAATGTCCAATTAAGCCAAAGCTGGTTTTCAGTGGCCTGTTCTTACTACGAGACGTGCTGTTCATTTGGCTATCCATTCCACCCTGTTCAGCTCTACATTTTCGTGTCCACAAAACCCAGCCTTCAGAAATCATTGGAATCACCACTAGAGAATGTTCCATTCATTCACTGCGAATCTGGAATTCATCTGAATCTCCACTCCCGGCAGGTTTTCATTGCACCGCTGCTGAATGTTCAAGTAACGCAATGATGGTTTTCAGCGGTCTATTCACACTCGAACCCGTGCTGTTCACGGTCTAGCGACTCAACACTGGTGAGTTCTTCTTTTTCCAGTTCAGACAATACAAACCTCAGAAACCATTGCAATCTACACTACAGAATGTTTCATTCATTCACGCGAATCTTGAATTCATCTTGTTCTCCACTCCCAGCAGGTTTTCGTTTCACCACTGGTGAATGTCCAAGCAACCCAAGGCTGGTTTCAGCTGCGTGTTAACACTCGCAGCCGTGCTGTTCAATTGGCTATCCAGTGAACGCTGGTTAGCTCTTGATTTTCCTTCCACACACCGAGCCTTCAGAAATCATTCTTATCTCCACTTCAGAATGTTCCATTCGTTCCCTGCGAATCTGGAATTCCTCTGACTCTCCACACCAGGCAGATTTTCCTAACAACACTGGTGAATGACCAGGTAATCCAATGCTGGTTTTCAGCGGCTGTTCACACTCACAGCCTTGCTGTTCAATTGGCAATCCAGTCAAACCTAGTCAGCTCTTCATTTTCCTGTCCACACAACCCAGCGTTCAGAAATCATTGGAATCTCTACTACAGAAATTTCCATTCATTCACTGTGAATCTGGAAATAATCTGAATCTGCATTCCAGGAAGGCTTTCGTTACACCACTGATGAATGTCCAAGTAATGCAATGCTGCTTCTTAGTGGTCTGTTCACACTCGAAACCGTGCTGTTCACTGGCTATCCACTCAACATTGGTCAGCTCTTCAATATCCTGTCCAGACTATCCAGATTTCTAAATCTTGGCAATCTCCACTACAGAATGTTCCATTCAATCACGCGAATCTGGAATTCATCAGAGTCTCCACTCCCGGCAGGTTTTCGTGACACCACTGGTATATGTCCAAGGAAGCCAATGCTGGTTTTAAGCCGCCTGCTTATACTCTCAGCCGTGCTGTTCAATTTGCTATCCACCCAACCCTATTCAGCTCTACATTTTCCTGTCCTCATAACCCAACCTTCAGAAATAATTGGTATCTCCTCCACAGAATGTTCCGTTCATTCACTGCGAATCTTAAATTCATCTGACTCTCAACTCCCGGCGGGTTATCGTTACACCACTTGTGAATGTCCAAGTAAGCCAATGCTGGTTTTCAGAGGCCTGTTCATACTCGCAGCCGTGCTGTTTAATTGACAATTCACTCCACCCTGTTCAGCTCTTCATTGTCCCACCACACTACCAGCCTTCAGAAATCTTTGTTATCTCCACTACAGAATGTTCCATTCATTCACTGCGAATCTGGAATTCATCTGACTCTCAACTCCACGCAGGTTTTCATTACACCACTGTTGAATGTCCAAGTAACCCAATGCTGGTTTTCAGCGGCCTGTTCATATTCGCAGCCCTGCTGTTTACTTGGCTATCGATTCAAGCCTGGTCAGCTCTTCATTTTCCTGTCCACACAACACAGGCTTCAGAAATCATTGGAATCTCCTCTACAGAATGTTCCATTCATTCACTGCGAATGTGGAATTCAACTGACTCTCCACTCCATGCAGGTTTTCCTTACACCACTGATGAATGTCCAAGTAACCCAATGCTGGTTTTCAGCTGCATGTTCACACTCGCAGCCATGCTATACAATTGGCTTTCCACTAAATCCTGATTAGTTCTTGATTTTCCTTCCACACGACCCAGCCTTCAGAAATCATTGGAATCTCCACTAGAGAATGTTCCATTCATTCACTGCGAATCTGGAATTCCTCTGAACCTCCACTCCCGGCAGGTTTTCGTTACACCACTGTTGAATGTCCAAGTAACCCAATGTTTTAAGTGTTTTCTTCACAAGCGCAGTGGTGCTGTTCAATTGGCTATCCACTCAACCCTGGCCAGCTCTACATTTTCCTGTCCACACCACAGAGACTGGAGAAATCATTGTTATCTCCACTACAGAATGTTCCATTCATTCACAGCGAATCTGGAATTCATCTGAATCTCCACTCCCGGCAGGTTTTCGTGACACCACTGGTAAATATCCAAGTAAGCCAATGCTGGTTTTAAGTGGCCTGCTCATACTCTCAGCCGTGCTGTTCAATTTGCTATCCACTCAACCCTCTTCAGCTCCATTTTCCTGTCCACATAACCCAAAATTCAGAAACAATTGGTATCTCCTCCACAGAATGTTCCATTCATTGACTGCAAATCTGAAATTCATCTAATTCTCAACTCCCGTCAGGTTTTCGTTACACCACTTGTGAATGTCCAATTAAGCCAAAGCTGGTTTTCAGTGGCCTGTTCTTACTACGAGACGTGCTGTTCATTTGGCTATCCATTCCACCCTGTTCAGCTCTACATTTTCGTGTCCACAAAACCCAGCCTTCAGAAATCATTGGAATCACCACTAGAGAATGTTCCATTCATTCACTGCGAATCTGGAATTCATCTGAATCTCCACTCCCGGCAGGTTTTCATTGCACCGCTGCTGAATGTTCAAGTAACGCAATGATGGTTTTCAGCGGTCTATTCACACTCGAACCCGTGCTGTTCACGGTCTAGCGACTCAACACTGGTGAGTTCTTCTTTTTCCAGTTCAGACAATACAAACCCCAGAAACCTTTGCAATCTACACTACAGAATGTTTCATTCATTCACGCGAATCTTGAATTCATCTTGTTCTCCACTCCCAGCAGGTTTTCGTTTCACCACTGGTGAATGTCCAAGCAACCCAAGGCTGGTTTCAGCTGCGTGTTAACACTCGCAGCCGTGCTGTTCAATTGGCTATCCAGTGAACGCTGGTTAGCTCTTGATTTTCCTTCCACACACCGAGCCTTCAGAAATCATTCTTATCTCCACTTCAGAATGTTCCATTCGTTCCCTGCGAATCTGGAATTCCTCTGACTCTCCACACCAGGCAGATTTTCCTAACAACACTGGTGAATGACCAGGTAATCCAATGCTGGTTTTCAGCGGCTGTTCACACTCACAGCCTTGCTGTTCAATTGGCAATCCAGTCAAACCTAGTCAGCTCTTCATTTTCCTGTCCACACAACCCAGCGTTCAGAAATCATTGGAATCTCTACTACAGAAATTTCCATTCATTCACTGTGAATCTGGAAATAATCTGAATCTGCATTCCAGGAAGGCTTTCGTTACACCACTGATGAATGTCCAAGTAATGCAATGCTGCTTCTTAGTGGTCTGTTCACACTCGAAACCGTGCTGTTCACTGGCTATCCACTCAACATTGGTCAGCTCTTCAATATCCTGTCCAGACTATCCAGATTTCTAAATCTTGGCAATCTCCACTACAGAATGTTCCATTCAATCACGCGAATCTGGAATTCATCAGAGTCTCCACTCCCGGCAGGTTTTCGTGACACCACTGGTATATGTCCAAGGAAGCCAATGCTGGTTTTAAGCCGCCTGCTTATACTCTCAGCCGTGCTGTTCAATTTGCTATCCACCCAACCCTATTCAGCTCTACATTTTCCTGTCCTCATAACCCAACCTTCAGAAATAATTGGTATCTCCTCCACAGAATGTTCCGTTCATTCACTGCGAATCTTAAATTCATCTGACTCTCAACTCCCGGCGGGTTATCGTTACACCACTTGTGAATGTCCAAGTAAGCCAATGCTGGTTTTCAGAGGCCTGTTCATACTCGCAGCCGTTGCTGTTTAATTGACAATTCACTCCACCCTGTTCAGCTCTTCATTGTCCCACCACACTACCAGCCTTCAGAAATCTTTGTTATCTCCACTACAGAATGTTCCATTCATTCACTGCGAATCTGGAATTCATCTGACTCTCAACTCCACGCAGGTTTTCATTACACCACTGTTGAATGTCCAAGTAACCCAATGCTGGTTTTCAGCGGCCTGTTCATATTCGCAGCCCTGCTGTTTACTTGGCTATCGATTCAAGCCTGGTCAGCTCTTCATTTTCCTGTCCACACAACACAGGCTTCAGAAATCATTGGAATCTCCTCTACAGAATGTTCCATTCATTCACTGCGAATGTGGAATTCAACTGACTCTCCACTCCATGCAGGTTTTCCTTACACCACTGATGAATGTCCAAGTAACCCAATGCTGGTTTTCAGCTGCATGTTCACACTCGCAGCCATGCTATACAATTGGCTTTCCACTAAATCCTGATTAGTTCTTGATTTTCCTTCCACACGACCCAGCCTTCAGAAATCATTGGAATCTCCACTAGAGAATGTTCCATTCATTCACTGCGAATCTGGAATTCCTCTGAACCTCCACTCCCGGCAGGTTTTCGTTACACCACTGTTGAATGTCCAAGTAACCCAATGTTTTAAGTGTTTTCTTCACAAGCGCAGTGGTGCTGTTCAATTGGCTATCCACTCAACCCTGGCCAGCTCTACATTTTCCTGTCCACACCACAGAGACTGGAGTAATCATTGTTATCTCCACTACAGAATGTTCCATTCATTCACAGCGAATCTGGAATTCATCTGAATCTCCACTCCCGGCAGGTTTTCGTGACACCACTGGTAAATATCCAAGTAAGCCAATGCTGGTTTTAAGTGGCCTGCTCATACTCTCAGCCGTGCTGTTCAATTTGCTATCCACTCAACCCTCTTCAGCTCCATTTTCCTGTCCACATAACCCAAACTTCAGAAACAATTGGTATCTCCTCCACAGAATGTTCCATTCATTGACTGCAAATCTGAAATTCATCTAATTCTCAACTCCCGTCAGGTTTTCGTTACACCACTTGTGAATGTCCAATTAAGCCAAAGCTGGTTTTCAGTGGCCTGTTCTTACTACGAGACGTGCTGTTCATTTGGCTATCCATTCCACCCTGTTCAGCTCTACATTTTCGTGTCCACAAAACCCAGCCTTCAGAAATCATTGGAATCACCACTAGAGAATGTTCCATTCATTCACTGCGAATCTGGAATTCATCTGAATCTCCACTCCCGGCAGGTTTTCATTGCACCACTGCTGAATGTTCAAGTAACGCAATGATGGTTTTCAGCGGTCTATTCACACTCGAACCCGTGCTGTTCACGGTCTAGCGACTCAACACTGGTGAGTTCTTCTTTTTCCAGTTTAGACAATACAAACCCCAGAAACCATTGCAATCTACACTACAGAATGTTTCATTCATTCACGCGAATCTTGAATTCATCTTGTTCTCCACTCCCAGCAGGTTTTCGTTTCACCACTGGTGAATGTCCAAGCAACCCAAGGCTGGTTTCAGCTGCGTGTTAACACTCGCAGCCGTGCTGTTCAATTGGCTATCCAGTGAACGCTGGTTAGCTCTTGATTTTCCTTCCACACACCGAGCCTTCAGAAATCATTCTTATCTCCACTTCAGAATGTTCCATTCGTTCCCTGCGAATCAGGAATTCCTCTGACTCTCCACACCAGGCAGATTTTCCTAACAACACTGGTGAATGACCAGGTAATCCAATGCTGGTTTTCAGCGGCTGTTCACACTCACAGCCTTGCTGTTCAATTGGCAATCCAGTCAAACCTAGTCAGCTCTTCATTTTCCTGTCCACACAACCCAGCGTTCAGAAATCATTGGAATCTCTACTACAGAAATTTCCATTCATTCACTGTGAATCTGGAAATAATCTGAATCTGCATTCCAGGAAGGCTTTCGTTACACCACTGATGAATGTCCAAGTAATGCAATGCTGCTTCTTAGTGGTCTGTTCACACTCGAAACCGTGCTGTTCACTGGCTATCCACTCAACATTGGTCAGCTCTTCAATATCCTGTCCAGACTATCCAGATTTCTAAATCTTGGCAATCTCCACTACAGAATGTTCCATTCAATCACGCGAATCTGGAATTCATCAGAGTCTCCACTCCCGGCAGGTTTTCGTGACACCACTGGTATATGTCCAAGGAAGCCAATGCTGGTTTTAAGCCGCCTGCTTATACTCTCAGCCGTGCTGTTCAATTTGCTATCCACCCAACCCTATTCAGCTCTACATTTTCCTGTCCTCATAACCCAACCTTCAGAAATAATTGGTATCTCCTCCACAGAATGTTCCGTTCATTCACTGCGAATCTTAAATTCATCTGACTCTCAACTCCCGGCGGGTTATCGTTACACCACTTGTGAATGTCCAAGTAAGCCAATGCTGGTTTTCAGTGGCCTGTTCATACTAAGAGACGTGCTGTTCATTTGGCTATCCACTCCACCCTGTTCAGCTCTACATTTTCGTGTCCACAAAACCCAGCCTTCAGAAATCATTGGAATCACCACTAGAGAATGTTCCATTCATTCACTGCGAATCTGGAATTCATCTGAACCTCCACTCCCGGCAGGTTTTCGTTACACCACTGGTGAATGTCCAAGTAACTCAATACTGGTTTTCAGAGGCATGTTCAACTCGCAGAAGTGCTGTTCAATGGGCTATCCACTCAATATTGGTCAGCTCTTCATTTTCCTCTCCACACAAACCAGCCTTCAGAAATCATTGGGATCTCCACTACAGACTGTTCCATTCATTCACTGCGATTCTGCAATTCATCTGACTCTCCGCTCCAGGCAGGTTTTCATTACAGCACTGGTGAATGACCAAGTAATAAAATGCTGGTTTTCAGCCGCCTTTTCACACTCGCAGTGTGCTGTTCAATTGTCTATCCACTCAAACCTGGTCAGCCTTTCATTTTCTTTTCCACAATATCAGACTTCAGAAATCATTGGAATCGCCAGTACAGAATGTTCCATTCATTCACTGCCAATCTGGAATTCATCTGAATCTGCACTCCAGGTAGGCTTTCATTACACCACTTATGAATGTCCAAGTAACACAATGCTGGTTTTCAGCGGTCTGTTCACACTCTAAGCCCTGCTTTTTACTGGGTATCCACACAACTGTGGTCAGCTCTTCATTTTCATGTCCAAACAATCCAGACTTGAGAAATCATTGCAATCTCCAGTACAGAATGTTCCATTCATTCACTGCGAATCTGGAATTCAACTGAATCTCCACTACCTGCAGATTTATCTTACACCACTTGTGAATGTCCAAGTAAAACAATGCTGGTTTTCAGAGGCCTGTTCATGTTCGCAGTCGTGCTGTTCAATTGGCTATCCACTCAACCTGTTTTGCTCCTCATTTTCCTGTGCACACAACCCAGCCTTCAGAAATCATTGTAATCTCCACTACAGGATGTTCCATTCATTCACTGGGAATCTGGAATTCATCTGAATCTGCACTCCACGCAGGCTTTCGTTACACCACTGCTGAAAGTCGAAGTAATGCAATACTGGTTTTCAGTGGTCTGTTCACATTCGAAGCCGAGGCTTTTTACAGGCTATCCACTCAACACTGGTCAGCTCTTCATTTTCGTGTCCCCACAATCCAGATTTCAGAAATCATTGCAATCTCCACTACAGAATGTTCCATTCATTCACTGCGAGTCTGGAGTTTATCTGATTCTCCACTCCCGCCTGGTTAACATTACACCACTTGTGAATGTCCAAGTAAGCCAATGCTGGTTTTCAGAGGCCTGTTCATACTCGCAGCCGTGCTGTTTAATTGACAATTCACTCCACCCTGTTCAGCTCTTCATTGTCCCACCACACTACCAGCCTTCAGAAATCTTTGTTATCTCCACTACAGAATGTTCCATTCATTCACTGCGAATCTGGAATTCATCTGACTCTCAACTCCACGCAGGTTTTCATTACACCACTGTTGAATGTCCAAGTAACCCAATGCTGGTTTTCAGCGGCCTGTTCATATTCGCAGCCCTGCTGTTTACTTGGCTATCGATTCAAGCCTGGTCAGCTCTTCATTTTCCTGTCCACACAACACAGGCTTCAGAAATCATTGGAATCTCCTCTACAGAATGTTCCATTCATTCACTGCGAATGTGGAATTCAACTGACTCTCCACTCCATGCAGGTTTTCCTTACACCACTGATGAATGTCCAAGTAACCCAATGCTGGTTTTCAGCTGCATGTTCACACTCGCAGCCATGCTATACAATTGGCTTTCCACTAAATCCTGATTAGTTCTTGATGTTCCTTCCACACGACCCAGCCTTCAGAAATCATTGGAATCTCCACTAGAGAATGTTCCATTCATTCACTGCGAATCTGGAATTCCTCTGAACCTCCACTCCCGGCAGGTTTTCGTTACACCACTGTTGAATGTCCAAGTAACCCAATGTTTTAAGTGTTTTCTTCACAAGCGCAGTGGTGCTGTTCAATTGGCTATCCACTCAACCCTGGCCAGCTCTACATTTTCCTGTCCACACCACAGAGACTGGAGAAATCATTGTTATCTCCACTACAGAATGTTCCATTCATTCACAGCGAATCTGGAATTCATCTGAATCTCCACTCCCGGCAGGTTTTAGTGACACCACTGGTAAATATCCAAGTAAGCCAATGCTGGTTTTAAGTGGCCTGCTCATACTCTCAGCCGTGCTGTTCAATTTGCTATCCACTCAACCCTCTTCAACTCCATTTTCCTGTCCACATAACCCAAACTTCAGAAACAATTGGTATCTCCTCCACAGAATGTTCCATTCATTGACTGCAAATCTGAAATTCATCTAATTCTCAACTCCCGTCAGGTTTTCGTTACACCACTTGTGAATGTCCAATTAAGCCAAAGCTGGTTTTCAGTGGCCTGTTCTTACTACGAGACGTGCTGTTCATTTGGCTATCCATTCCACCCTGTTCAGCTCTACATTTTCGTGTCCACAAAACCCAGCCTTCAGAAATCATTGAAATCACCACTAGAGAATGTTCCATTCATTCACTGCGAATCTGGAATTCATCTGAATCTCCACTCCCGGCAGGTTTTCATTGCACCGCTGCTGAATGTTCAAGTAACGCAATGATGGTTTTCAGCGGTCTATTCACACTCGAACCCGTGCTGTTCACGGTCTAGCGACTCAACACTGGTGAGTTCTTCTTTTTCCAGTTCAGACAATACAAACCCCAGAAACCATTGCAATCTACACTACAGAATGTTTCATTCATTCACGCGAATCTTGAATTCATCTTGTTCTCCACTCCCAGCAGGTTTTCGTTTCACCACTGGTGAATGTCCAAGCAACCCAAGGCTGGTTTCAGCTGCGTGTTAACACTCGCAGCCGTGCTGTTCAATTGGCTATCCAGTGAACGCTGGTTAGCTCTTGATTTTCCTTCCACACACCGAGCCTTCAGAAATCATTCTTATCTCCACTTCAGAATGTTCCATTCGTTCCCTGCGAATCTGGAATTCCTCTGACTCTCCACACCAGGCAGATTTTCCTAACAACACTGGTGAATGACCAGGTAATCCAATGCTGGTTTTCAGCGGCTGTTCACACTCACAGCCTTGCTGTTCAATTGGCAATCCAGTCAAACCTAGTCAGCTCTTCATTTTCCTGTCCACACAACCCAGCGTTCAGAAATCATTGGAATCTCTACTACAGAAATTTCCATTCATTCACTGTGAATCTGGAAATAATCTGAATCTGCATTCCAGGAAGGCTTTCGTTACACCACTGATGAATGTCCAAGTAATGCAATGCTGCTTCTTAGTGGTCTGTTCACACTCGAAACCGTGCTGTTCACTGGCTATCCACTCAACATTGGTCAGCTCTTCAATATCCTGTCCAGACTATCCAGATTTCTAAATCTTGGCAATCTCCACTACAGAATGTTCCATTCAATCACGCGAATCTGGAATTCATCAGAGTCTCCACTCCCGGCAGGTTTTCGTGACACCACTGGTATATGTCCAAGGAAGCCAATGCTGGTTTTAAGCCGCCTGCTTATACTCTCAGCCGTGCTGTTCAATTTGCTATCCACCCAACCCTATTCAGCTCTACATTTTCCTGTCCTCATAACCCAACCTTCAGAAATAATTGGTATCTCCTCCACAGAATGTTCCGTTCATTCACTGCGAATCTTAAATTCATCTGACTCTCAACTCCCGGCGGGTTATCGTTACACCACTTGTGAATGTCCAAGTAAGCCAATGCTGGTTTTCAGTGGCCTGTTCATACTAAGAGACGTGCTGTTCATTTGGCTATCCACTCCACCCTGTTCAGCTCTACATTTTCGTGTCCACAAAACCCAGCCTTCAGAAATCATTGGAATCACCACTAGAGAATGTTCCATTCATTCACTGCGAATCTGGAATTCATCTGAACCTCCACTCCCGGCAGGTTTTCGTTACACCACTGGTGAATGTCCAAGTAACTCAATACTGGTTTTCAGAGGCATGTTCAACTCGCAGAAGTGCTGTTCAATGGGCTATCCACTCAATATTGGTCAGCTCTTCATTTTCCTCTCCACACAAACCAGCCTTCAGAAATCATTGGGATCTCCACTACAGACTGTTCCATTCATTCACTGCGATTCTGCAATTCATCTGACTCTCCGCTCCAGGCAGGTTTTCATTACAGCACTGGTGAATGACCAAGTAATCCAATGCTGGTTTTCAGCCGCCTTTTCACACTCGCAGTGTGCTGTTCAATTGTCTATCCACTCAAACCTGGTCAGCCTTTCATTTTCTTTTCCACAATATCAGACTTCAGAAATCATTGGAATCGCCAGTACAGAATGTTCCATTCATTCACTGCCAATCTGGAATTCATCTGAATCTGCACTCCAGGTAGGCTTTCATTACACCACTTATGAATGTCCAAGTAACACAATGCTGGTTTTCAGCGGTCTGTTCACACTCTAAGCCCTGCTTTTTACTGGGTATCCACACAACTGTGGTCAGCTCTTCATTTTCATGTCCAAACAATCCAGACTTGAGAAATCATTGCAATCTCCAGTACAGAATGTTCCATTCATTCACTGCGAATCTGGAATTCAACTGAATCTCCACTACCTGCAGATTTATCTTACACCACTTGTGAATGTCCAAGTAAAACAATGCTGGTTTTCAGAGGCCTGTTCATGTTCGCAGTCGTGCTGTTCAATTGGCTATCCACTCAACCTGTTTTGCTCCTCATTTTCCTGTGCACACAACCCAGCCTTCAGAAATCATTGTAATCTCCACTACAGGATGTTCCATTCATTCACTGGGAATCTGGAATTCATCTGAATCTGCACTCCACGCAGGCTTTCGTTACACCACTGCTGAAAGTCGAAGTAATGCAATACTGGTTTTCAGTGGTCTGTTCACATTCGAAGCCGAGGCTTTTTACAGGCTATCCACTCAACACTGGTCAGCTCTTCATTTTCGTGTCCCCACAATCCAGATTTCAGAAATCATTGCAATCTCCACTACAGAATGTTCCATTCATTCACTGCGAGTCTGGAGTTTATCTGATTCTCCACTCCCGCCTGGTTAACATTACACCACTTGTGAATGTCCAAGTAAGCCAATGCTGGTTTTCAGAGGCCTGTTCATACTCGCAGCCGTGCTGTTTAATTGACAATTCACTCCACCCTGTTCAGCTCTTCATTGTCCCACCACACTACCAGCCTTCAGAAATCTTTGTTATCTCCACTACAGAATGTTCCATTCATTCACTGCGAATCTGGAATTCATCTGACTCTCAACTCCACGCAGGTTTTCATTACACCACTGTTGAATGTCCAAGTAACCCAATGCTGGTTTTCAGCGGCCTGTTCATATTCGCAGCCCTGCTGTTTACTTGGCTATCGATTCAAGCCTGGTCAGCTCTTCATTTTCCTGTCCACACAACACAGGCTTCAGAAATCATTGGAATCTCCTCTACAGAATGTTCCATTCATTCACTGCGAATGTGGAATTCAACTGACTCTCCACTCCATGCAGGTTTTCCTTACACCACTGATGAATGTCCAAGTAACCCAATGCTGGTTTTCAGCTGCATGTTCACACTCGCAGCCATGCTATACAATTGGCTTTCCACTAAATCCTGATTAGTTCTTGATGTTCCTTCCACACGACCCAGCCTTCAGAAATCATTGGAATCTCCACTAGAGAATGTTCCATTCATTCACTGCGAATCTGGAATTCCTCTGAACCTCCACTCCCGGCAGGTTTTCGTTACACCACTGTTGAATGTCCAAGTAACCCAATGTTTTAAGTGTTTTCTTCACAAGCGCAGTGGTGCTGTTCAATTGGCTATCCACTCAACCCTGGCCAGCTCTACATTTTCCTGTCCACACCACAGAGACTGGAGAAATCATTGTTATCTCCACTACAGAATGTTCCATTCATTCACAGCGAATCTGGAATTCATCTGAATCTCCACTCCCGGCAGGTTTTCGTGACACCACTGGTAAATATCCAAGTAAGCCAATGCTGGTTTTAAGTGGCCTGCTCATACTCTCAGCCGTGCTGTTCAATTTGCTATCCACTCAACCCTCTTCAGCTCCATTTTCCTGTCCACATAACCCAAACTTCAGAAACAATTGGTATCTCCTCCACAGAATGTTCCATTCATTGACTGCAAATCTGAAATTCATCTAATTCTCAACTCCCGTCAGGTTTTCGTTACACCACTTGTGAATGTCCAATTAAGCCAAAGCTGGTTTTCAGTGGCCTGTTCTTACTACGAGACGTGCTGTTCATTTGGCTATCCATTCCACCCTGTTCAGCTCTACATTTTCGTGTCCACAAAACCCAGCCTTCAGAAATCATTGGAATCACCACTAGAGAATGTTCCATTCATTCACTGCGAATCTGGAATTCATCTGAATCTCCACTCCCGGCAGGTTTTCATTGCACCACTGCTGAATGTTCAAGTAACGCAATGATGGTTTTCAGCGGTCTATTCACACTCGAACCCGTGCTGTTCACGGTCTAGCGACTCAACACTGGTGAGTTCTTCTTTTTCCAGTTCAGACAATACAAACCTCAGAAACCATTGCAATCTACACTACAGAATGTTTCATTCATTCACGCGAATCTTGAATTCATCTTGTTCTCCACTCCCAGCAGGTTTTCGTTTCACCACTGGTGAATGTCCAAGCAACCCAAGGCTGGTTTCAGCTGCGTGTTAACACTCGCAGCCGTGCTGTTCAATTGGCTATCCAGTGAACGCTGGTTAGCTCTTGATTTTCCTTCCACACACCGAGCCTTCAGAAATCATTCTTATCTCCACTTCAGAATGTTCCATTCGTTCCCTGCGAATCTGGAATTCCTCTGACTCTCCACACCAGGCAGATTTTCCTAACAACACTGGTGAATGACCAGGTAATCCAATGCTGGTTTTCAGCGGCTGTTCACACTCACAGCCTTGCTGTTCAATTGGCAATCCAGTCAAACCTAGTCAGCTCTTCATTTTCCTGTCCACACAACCCAGCGTTCAGAAATCATTGGAATCTCTACTACAGAAATTTCCATTCATTCACTGTGAATCTGGAAATAATCTGAATCTGCATTCCAGGAAGGCTTTTGTTACACCACTGATGAATGTCCAAGTAATGCAATGCTGCTTCTTAGTGGTCTGTTCACACTCGAAACCGTGCTGTTCACTGGCTATCCACTCAACATTGGTCAGCTCTTCAATATCCTGTCCAGACTATCCAGATTTCTAAATCTTGGCAATCTCCACTACAGAATGTTCCATTCAATCACGCGAATCTGGAATTCATCAGAGTCTCCACTCCCGGCAGGTTTTCGTGACACCACTGGTATATGTCCAAGGAAGCCAATGCTGGTTTTAAGCCGCCTGCTTATACTCTCAGCCGTGCTGTTCAATTTGCTATCCACCCAACCCTATTCAGCTCTACATTTTCCTGTCCTCATAACCCAACCTTCAGAAATAATTGGTATCTCCTCCACAGAATGTTCCGTTCATTCACTGCGAATCTTAAATTCATCTGACTCTCAACTCCCGGCGGGTTATCGTTACACCACTTGTGAATGTCCAAGTAAGCCAATGCTGGTTTTCAGTGGCCTGTTCATACTAAGAGACGTGCTGTTCATTTGGCTATCCACTCCACCCTGTTCAGCTCTACATTTTCGTGTCCACAAAACCCAGCCTTCAGAAATCATTGGAATCACCACTAGAGAATGTTCCATTCATTCACTGCGAATCTGGAATTCATCTGAACCTCCACTCCCGGCAGGTTTTCGTTACACCACTGGTGAATGTCCAAGTAACTCAATACTGGTTTTCAGAGGCATGTTCAACTCGCAGAAGTGCTGTTCAATGGGCTATCCACTCAATATTGGTCAGCTCTTCATTTTCCTCTCCACACAAACCAGCCTTCAGAAATCATTGGGATCTCCACTACAGACTGTTCCATTCATTCACTGCGATTCTGCAATTCATCTGACTCTCCGCTCCAGGCAGGTTTTCATTACAGCACTGGTGAATGACCAAGTAATCCAATGCTGGTTTTCAGCTGCCTTTTCACACTCGCAGTGTGCTGTTCAATTGTCTATCCACTCAAACCTGGTCAGCCTTTCATTTTCTTTTCCACAATATCAGACTTCAGAAATCATTGGAATCGCCAGTACAGAATGTTCCATTCATTCACTGCCAATCTGGAATTCATCTGAATCTGCACTCCAGGTAGGCTTTCATTACACCACTTATGAATGTCCAAGTAACACAATGCTGGTTTTCAGCGGTCTGTTCACACTCTAAGCCCTGCTTTTTACTGGGTATCCACACAACTGTGGTCAGCTCTTCAGTTTCATGTCCAAACAATCCAGACTTGAGAAATCATTGCAATCTCCAGTACAGAATGTTCCATTCATTCACTGCGAATCTGGAATTCAACTGAATCTCCACTACCTGCAGATTTATCTTACACCACTTGTGAATGTCCAAGTAAAACAATGCTGGTTTTCAGAGGCCTGTTCATGTTCGCAGTCGTGCTGTTCAATTGGCTATCCACTCAACCTGTTTTGCTCCTCATTTTCCTGTGCACACAACCCAGCCTTCAGAAATCATTGTAATCTCCACTACAGGATGTTCCATTCATTCACTGGGAATCTGGAATTCATCTGAATCTGCACTCCACGCAGGCTTTCGTTACACCACTGCTGAAAGTCGAAGTAATGCAATACTGGTTTTCAGTGGTCTGTTCACATTCGAAGCCGAGGCTTTTTACAGGCTATCCACTCAACACTGGTCAGCTCTTCATTTTCGTGTCCCCACAATCCAGATTTCAGAAATCATTGCAATCTCCACTACAGAATGTTCCATTCATTCACTGCGAGTCTGGAGTTTATCTGATTCTCCACTCCCGCCTGGTTAACATTACACCACTTGTGAATGTCCAAGTAAGCCAATGCTGGTTTTCAGAGGCCTGTTCATACTCGCAGCCGTGCTGTTTAATTGACAATTCACTCCACCCTGTTCAGCTCTTCATTGTCCCACCACACTACCAGCCTTCAGAAATCTTTGTTATCTCCACTACAGAATGTTCCATTCATTCACTGCGAATCTGGAATTCATCTGACTCTCAACTCCACGCAGGTTTTCATTACACCACTGTTGAATGTCCAAGTAACCCAATGCTGGTTTTCAGCGGCCTGTTCATATTCGCAGCCCTGCTGTTTACTTGGCTATCGATTCAAGCCTGGTCAGCTCTTCATTTTCCTGTCCACACAACACAGGCTTCAGAAATCATTGGAATCTCCTCTACAGAATGTTCCATTCATTCACTGCGAATGTGGAATTCAACTGACTCTCCACTCCATGCAGGTTTTCCTTACACCACTGATGAATGTCCAAGTAACCCAATGCTGGTTTTCAGCTGCATGTTCACACTCGCAGCCATGCTATACAATTGGCTTTCCACTAAATCCTGATTAGTTCTTGATTTTCCTTCCACACGACCCAGCCTTCAGAAATCATTGGAATCTCCACTAGAGAATGTTCCATTCATTCACTGCGAATCTGGAATTCCTCTGAACCTCCACTCCCGGCAGGTTTTCGTTACACCACTGTTGAATGTCCAAGTAACCCAATGTTTTAAGTGTTTTCTTCACAAGCGCAGTGGTGCTGTTCAATTGGCTATCCACTCAACCCTGGCCAGCTCTACATTTTCCTGTCCACACCACAGAGACTGGAGAAATCATTGTTATCTCCACTACAGAATGTTCCATTCATTCACAGCGAATCTGGAATTCATCTGAATCTCCACTCCCGGCAGGTTTTCGTGACACCACTGGTAAATATCCAAGTAAGCCAATGCTGGTTTTAAGTGGCCTGCTCATACTCTCAGCCGTGCTGTTCAATTTGCTATCCACTCAACCCTCTTCAGCTCCATTTTCCTGTCCACATAACCCAAACTTCAGAAACAATTGGTATCTCCTCCACAGAATGTTCCATTCATTGACTGCAAATCTGAAATTCATCTAATTCTCAACTCCCGTCAGGTTTTCGTTACACCACTTGTGAATGTCCAATTAAGCCAAAGCTGGTTTTCAGTGGCCTGTTCTTACTACGAGACGTGCTGTTCATTTGGCTATCCATTCCACCCTGTTCAGCTCTACATTTTCGTGTCCACAAAACCCAGCCTTCAGAAATCATTGGAATCACCACTAGAGAATGTTCCATTCATTCACTGCGAATCTGGAATTCATCTGAATCTCCACTCCCGGCAGGTTTTCATTGCACCACTGCTGAATGTTCAAGTAACGCAATGATGGTTTTCAGCGGTCTATTCACACTCGAACCCGTGCTGTTCACGGTCTAGCGACTCAACACTGGTGAGTTCTTCTTTTTCCAGTTCAGACAATGCAAACCCCAGAAACCATTGCAATCTACACTACAGAATGTTTCATTCATTCACGCGAATCTTGAATTCATCTTGTTCTCCACTCCCAGCAGGTTTTCGTTTCACCACTGGTGAATGTCCAAGCAACCCAAGGCTGGTTTCAGCTGCGTGTTAACACTCGCAGCCGTGCTGTTCAATTGGCTATCCAGTGAACGCTGGTTAGCTCTTGATTTTCCTTCCACACACCGAGCCTTCAGAAATCATTCTTATCTCCACTTCAGAATGTTCCATTCGTTCCCTGCGAATCTGGAATTCCTCTGACTCTCCACACCAGGCAGATTTTCCTAACAACACTGGTGAATGACCAGGTAATCCAATGCTGGTTTTCAGCGGCTGTTCACACTCACAGCCTTGCTGTTCAATTGGCAATCCAGTCAAACCTAGTCAGCTCTTCATTTTCCTGTCCACACAACCCAGCGTTCAGAAATCATTGGAATCTCTACTACAGAAATTTCCATTCATTCACTGTGAATCTGGAAATAATCTGAATCTGCATTCCAGGAAGGCTTTCGTTACACCACTGATGAATGTCCAAGTAATGCAATGCTGCTTCTTAGTGGTCTGTTCACACTCGAAACCGTGCTGTTCACTGGCTATCCACTCAACATTGGTCAGCTCTTCAATATCCTGTCCAGACTATCCAGATTTCTAAATCTTGGCAATCTCCACTACAGAATGTTCCATTCAATCACGCGAATCTGGAATTCATCAGAGTCTCCACTCCCGGCAGGTTTTCGTGACACCACTGGTATATGTCCAAGGAAGCCAATGCTGGTTTTAAGCCGCCTGCTTATACTCTCAGCCGTGCTGTTCAATTTGCTATCCACCCAACCCTATTCAGCTCTACATTTTCCTGTCCTCATAACCCAACCTTCAGAAATAATTGGTATCTCCTCCACAGAATGTTCCGTTCATTCACTGCGAATCTTAAATTCATCTGACTCTCAACTCCCGGCGGGTTATCGTTACACCACTTGTGAATGTCCAAGTAAGCCAATGCTGGTTTTCAGTGGCCTGTTCATACTAAGAGACGTGCTGTTCATTTGGCTATCCACTCCACCCTGTTCAGCTCTACATTTTCGTGTCCACAAAACCCAGCCTTCAGAAATCATTGGAATCACCACTAGAGAATGTTCCATTCATTCACTGCGAATCTGGAATTCATCTGAACCTCCACTCCCGGCAGGTTTTCGTTACACCACTGGTGAATGTCCAAGTAACTCAATACTGGTTTTCAGAGGCATGTTCAACTCGCAGAAGTGCTGTTCAATGGGCTATCCACTCAATATTGGTCAGCTCTTCATTTTCCTCTCCACACAAACCAGCCTTCAGAAATCATTGGGATCTCCACTACAGACTGTTCCATTCATTCACTGCGATTCTGCAATTCATCTGACTCTCCGCTCCAGGCAGGTTTTCATTACAGCACTGGTGAATGACCAAGTAATCCAATGCTGGTTTTCAGCCGCCTTTTCACACTCGCAGTGTGCTGTTCAATTGTCTATCCACTCAAACCTGGTCAGCCTTTCATTTTCTTTTCCACAATATCAGACTTCAGAAATCATTGGAATCGCCAGTACAGAATGTTCCATTCATTCACTGCCAATCTGGAATTCATCTGAATCTGCACTCCAGGTAGGCTTTCATTACACCACTTATGAATGTCCAAGTAACACAATGCTGGTTTTCAGCGGTCTGTTCACACTCTAAGCCCTGCTTTTTACTGGGTATCCACACAACTGTGGTCAGCTCTTCATTTTCATGTCCAAACAATCCAGACTTGAGAAATCATTGCAATCTCCAGTACAGAATGTTCCATTCATTCACTGCGAATCTGGAATTCAACTGAATCTCCACTACCTGCAGATTTATCTTACACCACTTGTGAATGTCCAAGTAAAACAATGCTGGTTTTCAGAGGCCTGTTCATGTTCGCAGTCGTGCTGTTCAATTGGCTATCCACTCAACCTGTTTTGCTCCTCATTTTCCTGTGCACACAACCCAGCCTTCAGAAATCATTGTAATCTCCACTACAGGATGTTCCATTCATTCACTGGGAATCTGGAATTCATCTGAATCTGCACTCCACGCAGGCTTTCGTTACACCACTGCTGAAAGTCGAAGTAATGCAATACTGGTTTTCAGTGGTCTGTTCACATTCGAAGCCGAGGCTTTTTACAGGCTATCCACTCAACACTGGTCAGCTCTTCATTTTCGTGTCCCCACAATCCAGATTTCAGAAATCATTGCAATCTCCACTACAGAATGTTCCATTCATTCACTGCGAGTCTGGAGTTTATCTGATTCTCCACTCCCGCCTGGTTAACATTACACCACTTGTGAATGTCCAAGTAAGCCAATGCTGGTTTTCAGAGGCCTGTTCATACTCGCAGCCGTGCTGTTTAATTGACAATTCACTCCACCCTGTTCAGCTCTTCATTGTCCCACCACACTACCAGCCTTCAGAAATCTTTGTTATCTCCACTACAGAATGTTCCATTCATTCACTGCGAATCTGGAATTCATCTGACTCTCAACTCCACGCAGGTTTTCATTACACCACTGTTGAATGTCCAAGTAACCCAATGCTGGTTTTCAGCGGCCTGTTCATATTCGCAGCCCTGCTGTTTACTTGGCTATCGATTCAAGCCTGGTCAGCTCTTCATTTTCCTGTCCACACAACACAGGCTTCAGAAATCATTGGAATCTCCTCTACAGAATGTTCCATTCATTCACTGCGAATGTGGAATTCAACTGACTCTCCACTCCATGCAGGTTTTCCTTACACCACTGATGAATGTCCAAGTAACCCAATGCTGGTTTTCAGCTGCATGTTCACACTCGCAGCCATGCTATACAATTGGCTTTCCACTAAATCCTGATTAGTTCTTGATGTTCCTTCCACACGACCCAGCCTTCAGAAATCATTGGAATCTCCACTAGAGAATGTTCCATTCATTCACTGCGAATCTGGAATTCCTCTGAACCTCCACTCCCGGCAGGTTTTCGTTACACCACTGTTGAATGTCCAAGTAACCCAATGTTTTAAGTGTTTTCTTCACAAGCGCAGTGGTGCTGTTCAATTGGCTATCCACTCAACCCTGGCCAGCTCTACATTTTCCTGTCCACACCACAGAGACTGGAGAAATCATTGTTATCTCCACTACAGAATGTTCCATTCATTCACAGCGAATCTGGAATTCATCTGAATCTCCACTCCCGGCAGGTTTTCGTGACACCACTGGTAAATATCCAAGTAAGCCAATGCTGGTTTTAAGTGGCCTGCTCATACTCTCAGCCGTGCTGTTCAATTTGCTATCCACTCAACCCTCTTCAGCTCCATTTTCCTGTCCACATAACCCAAACTTCAGAAACAATTGGTATCTCCTCCACAGAATGTTCCATTCATTGACTGCAAATCTGAAATTCATCTAATTCTCAACTCCCGTCAGGTTTTCGTTACACCACTTGTGAATGTCCAATTAAGCCAAAGCTGGTTTTCAGTGGCCTGTTCTTACTACGAGACGTGCTGTTCATTTGGCTATCCATTCCACCCTGTTCAGCTCTACATTTTCGTGTCCACAAAACCCAGCCTTCAGAAATCATTGGAATCACCACTAGAGAATGTTCCATGCATTCACTGCGAATCTGGAATTCATCTGAATCTCCACTCCCGGCAGGTTTTCATTGCACCACTGCTGAATGTTCAAGTAACGCAATGATGGTTTTCAGCGGTCTATTCACACTCGAACCCGTGCTGTTCACGGTCTAGCGACTCAACACTGGTGAGTTCTTCTTTTTCCAGTTCAGACAATACAAACCTCAGAAACCATTGCAATCTACACTACAGAATGTTTCATTCATTCACGCGAATCTTGAATTCATCTTGTTCTCCACTCCCAGCAGGTTTTCGTTTCACCACTGGTGAATGTCCAAGCAACCCAAGGCTGGTTTCAGCTGCGTGTTAACACTCGCAGCCGTGCTGTTCAATTGGCTATCCAGTGAACGCTGGTTAGCTCTTGATTTTCCTTCCACACACCGAGCCTTCAGAAATCATTCTTATCTCCACTTCAGAATGTTCCATTCGTTCCCTGCGAATCTGGAATTCCTCTGACTCTCCACACCAGGCAGATTTTCCTAACAACACTGGTGAATGACCAGGTAATCCAATGCTGGTTTTCAGCGGCTGTTCACACTCACAGCCTTGCTGTTCAATTGGCAATCCAGTCAAACCTAGTCAGCTCTTCATTTTCCTGTCCACACAACCCAGCGTTCAGAAATCATTGGAATCTCTACTACAGAAATTTCCATTCATTCACTGTGAATCTGGAAATAATCTGAATCTGCATTCCAGGAAGGCTTTCGTTACACCACTGATGAATGTCCAAGTAATGCAATGCTGCTTCTTAGTGGTCTGTTCACACTCGAAACCGTGCTGTTCATTGGCTATCCACTCAATATCGGTCAGCTCTTCAATATCCTGTCCAGACTATCCAGATTTCTAAATGTTGGCAATCACCACTACAGAATGTTCCATTCAATCACGCGAATCTGGAATTCATCAGAGTCTCCACTCCTGGAAGGTTTTCGTGACACCACTGGTAAATGTCCAAGGAAGACAATGCTGGTTTTAAGCCGCCTGCTAACACACTCAGCCGTGCTGTTCAATTTGCTATCCACCCAACCCTATTCAGCTCTACATTTTCCTGTCCTCATAACCCAACCTTCAGAAATAATTGGTATCTCCTCCACAGAATGTTCCGTTCATTCACTGCGAATCTTAAATTCATCTGACTCTCAACTCCCGGCGGGTTATCGTTACACCACTTGTGAATGTTCAAGTAAGCCAATGCTGGTTTTCGGTGGCCTGTTCATACTAAGAGACGTGCTGTTCATTTGGCTATCCACTCCACCCTGTTCAGCTCTACATTTTCGTGTCCACAAAACCCAGCCTTCAGAAATCATTGGAATCACCACTAGAGAATGTTCCATTCATTCACTGCGAATCTGGAATTCATCTGAACCTCCACTCCCGGCAGGTTTTCGTTACGCCACTGGTGAATGTCCAAGAAACTCAATACTGGTTTTCAGAGGCATGTTCAACTCGCAGAAGTGCTGTTCAATGGGCTATCCACTCAATATTGGTCAGCTCTTCATTTTCCTCTCCACACAAACCAGCCTTCAGAAATCATTGGGATCTCCACTACAGACTGTTCCATTCATTCACTGCGATTCTGCAATTCATCTGACTCTCCGCTCCAGGCAGGTTTTCATTACAGCACTGGTGAATGACCAAGTAATCCAATGCTGGTTTTCAGCCGCCTTTTCACACTCGCAGTGTGCTGTTCAATTGTCTAGCCACTCAAACCTGGTCAGCCTTTCATTTTCTTTTCCACAATATCAGACTTCAGAAATCATTGGAATCGCCAGTACAGAATGTTCCATTCATTCACTGCCAATCTGGAATTCATCTGAATCTGCACTCCAGGTAGGCTTTCATTACACCACTTATGAATGTCCAAGTAACACAATGCTGGTTTTCAGCGGTCTGTTCACACTCTAAGCCCTGCTTTTTACTGGGTATCCACACAACTGTGGTCAGCTCTTCATTTTCATGTCCAAACAATCCAGACTTGAGAAATCATTGCAATCTCCAGTACAGAATGTTCCATTCATTCACTGCGAATCTGGAATTCAACTGAATCTCCACTACCTGCAGATTTATCTTACACCACTTGTGAATGTCCAAGTAAAACAATGCTGGTTTTCAGAGGCCTGTTCATGTTCGCAGTCGTGCTGTTCAATTGGCTATCCACTCAACCTGTTTTGCTCCTCATTTTC
Organism: Sorex fumeus; assembly: GCF_029834395.1. Classification (NCBI taxonomy): domain Eukaryota; kingdom Metazoa; phylum Chordata; class Mammalia; order Eulipotyphla; family Soricidae; genus Sorex; species Sorex fumeus. The sequence goes on from NW_026606155.1 coordinate 91,522,467, forward strand.
CTGTGCACACAACCCAGCCTTCAGAAATCATTGTAATCTCCACTACAGGATGTTCCATTCATTCACTGGGAATCTGGAATTCATCTGAATCTGCACTCCACGCAGGCTTTCGTTACACCACTGCTGAAAGTCGAAGTAATGCAATACTGGTTTTCAGTGGTCTGTTCACATTCGAAGCCGAGGCTTTTTACAGGCTATCCACTCAACACTGGTCAGCTCTTCATTTTCGTGTCCCCACAATCCAGATTTCAGAAATCATTGCAATCTCCACTACAGAATGTTCCATTCATTCACTGCGAGTCTGGAGTTTATCTGATTCTCCACTCCCGCCTGGTTAACATTACACCACTTGTGAATGTCCAAGTAAGCCAATGCTGGTTTTCAGAGGCCTGTTCATACTCGCAGCCGTGCTGTTTAATTGACAATTCACTCCACCCTGTTCAGCTCTTCATTGTCCCACCACACTACCAGCCTTCAGAAATCTTTGTTATCTCCACTACAGAATGTTCCATTCATTCACTGCGAATCTGGAATTCATCTGACTCTCAACTCCACGCAGGTTTTCATTACACCACTGTTGAATGTCCAAGTAACCCAATGCTGGTTTTCAGCGGCCTGTTCATATTCGCAGCCCTGCTGTTTACTTGGCTATCGATTCAAGCCTGGTCAGCTCTTCATTTTCCTGTCCACACAACACAGGCTTCAGAAATCATTGGAATCTCCTCTACAGAATGTTCCATTCATTCACTGCGAATGTGGAATTCAACTGACTCTCCACTCCATGCAGGTTTTCCTTACACCACTGATGAATGTCCAAGTAACCCAATGCTGGTTTTCAGCTGCATGTTCACACTCGCAGCCATGCTATACAATTGGCTTTCCACTAAATCCTGATTAGTTCTTGATTTTCCTTCCACACGACCAAGCCTTCAGAAATCATTGGAATCTCCACTAGAGAATGTTCCATTCATTCACTGCGAATCTGGAATTCCTCTGAACCTCCACTCCCGGCAGGTTTTCGTTACACCACTGTTGAATGTCCAAGTAACCCAATGTTTTAAGTGTTTTCTTCACAAGCGCAGTGGTGCTGTTCAATTGGCTATCCACTCAACCCTGGCCAGCTCTACATTTTCCTGTCCACACCACAGAGACTGGAGAAATCATTGTTATCTCCACTACAGAATGTTCCATTCATTCACAGCGAATCTGGAATTCATCTGAATCTCCACTCCCGGCAGGTTTTCGTGACACCACTGGTAAATATCCAAGTAAGCCAATGCTGGTTTTAAGTGGCCTGCTCATACTCTCAGCCGTGCTGTTCAATTTGCTATCCACTCAACCCTCTTCAGCTCCATTTTCCTGTCCACATAACCCAAACTTCAGAAACAATTGGTATCTCCTCCACAGAATGTTCCATTCATTGACTGCAAATCTGAAATTCATCTAATTCTCAACTCCCGTCAGGTTTTCGTTACACCACTTGTGAATGTCCAATTAAGCCAAAGCTGGTTTTCAGTGGCCTGTTCTTACTACGAGACGTGCTGTTCATTTGGCTATCCATTCCACCCTGTTCAGCTCTACATTTTCGTGTCCACAAAACCCAGCCTTCAGAAATCATTGGAATCACCACTAGAGAATGTTCCATGCATTCACTGCGAATCTGGAATTCATCTGAATCTCCACTCCCGGCAGGTTTTCATTGCACCACTGCTGAATGTTCAAGTAACGCAATGATGGTTTTCAGCGGTCTATTCACACTCGAACCCGTGCTGTTCACGGTCTAGCGACTCAACACTGGTGAGTTCTTCTTTTTCCAGTTCAGACAATACAAACCTCAGAAACCATTGCAATCTACACTACAGAATGTTTCATTCATTCACGCGAATCTTGAATTCATCTTGTTCTCCACTCCCAGCAGGTTTTCGTTTCACCACTGGTGAATGTCCAAGCAACCCAAGGCTGGTTTCAGCTGCGTGTTAACACTCGCAGCCGTGCTGTTCAATTGGCTATCCAGTGAACGCTGGTTAGCTCTTGATTTTCCTTCCACACACCGAGCCTTCAGAAATCATTCTTATCTCCACTTCAGAATGTTCCATTCGTTCCCTGCGAATCTGGAACTCCTCTGACTCTCCACACCAGGCAGATTTTCCTAACAACACTGGTGAATGACCAGGTAATCCAATGCTGGTTTTCAGCGGCTGTTCACACTCACAGCCTTGCTGTTCAATTGGCAATCCAGTCAAACCTAGTCAGCTCTTCATTTTCCTGTCCATACAACCCAGCGTTCAGAAATCATTGGAATCTCTACTACAGAAATTTCCATTCATTCACTGTGAATCTGGAAATAATCTGAATCTGCATTCCAGGAAGGCTTTCGTTACACCACTGATGAATGTCCAAGTAATGCAATGCTGCTTCTTAGTGGTCTGTTCACACTCGAAACCGTGTTGTTCACTGGCTATCCACTCAATATCGGTCAGCTCTTCAATATCCTGTCCAGACTATCCAGATTTCTAAATGTTGGCAATCACCACTACAGAATGTTCCATTCAATCACGCGAATCTGGAATTCATCAGAGTCTCCACTACTGGAAGGTTTTCGTGACATCACTGGTAAATGTCCAAGGAAGACAATGCTGGTTTTAAGCCGCCTGCTAACACACTCAGCCGTGCTGTTCAATTTGCTATCCACCCAACCCTATTCAGCTCTACATTTTCCTGTCCTCATAACCCAACCTTCAGAAATAATTGGTATCTCCTCCACAGAATGTTCCGTTCATTCACTGCGAATCTTAAATTCATCTGACTCTCAACTCCCGGCGGGTTATCGTTACACCACTTGTGAATGTCCAAGTAAGCCAATGCTGGTTTTCAGTGGCCTGTTCATACTAAGAGACGTGCTGTTCATTTGGCTATCCACTCCACCCTGTTCAGCTCTACATTTTCGTGTCCACAAAACCCAGCCTTCAGAAATCATTGGAATCACCACTAGAGAATGTTCCATTCATTCACTGCGAATCTGGAATTCATCTGAACCTCCACTCCTGGCAGGTTTTCGTTACGCCACTGGTGAATGTCCAAGAAACTCAATACTGGTTTTCAGAGGCATGTTCAACTCGCAGAAGTGCTGTTCAATGGGCTATCCACTCAATATTGGTCAGCTCTTCATTTTCCACTCCACACAAACCAGCCTTCAGAAATCATTGGGATCTCCACTACAGACTGTTCCATTCATTCACTGCGATTCTGCAATTCATCTGACTCTCCGCTCCAGGCAGGTTTTCATTACAGCACTGGTGAATGACCAAGTAATCCAATGCTGGTTTTCAGCCGCCTTTTCACACTCGCAGTGTGCTGTTCAATTGTCTATCCACTCAAACCTGGTCAGCCTTTCATTTTCTTTTCCACAATATCAGACTTCAGAAATCATTGGAATCGCCAGTACAGAATGTTCCATTCATTCACTGCCAATCTGGAATTCATCTGAATCTGCACTCCAGGTAGGCTTTCATTACACCACTTATGAATGTCCAAGTAACACAATGCTGGTTTTCAGCGGTCTGTTCACACTCTAAGCCCTGCTTTTTACTGGGTATCCACACAACTGTGGTCAGCTCTTCATTTTCATGTCCAAACAATCCAGACTTGAGAAATCATTGCAATCTCCAGTACAGAATGTTCCATTCATTCACTGCGAATCTGGAATTCAACTGAATCTCCACTACCTGCAGATTTATCTTACACCACTTGTGAATGTCCAAGTAAAACAATGCTGGTTTTCAGAGGCCTGTTCATGTTCGCAGTCGTGCTGTTCAATTGGCTATCCACTCAACCTGTTTTGCTCCTCATTTTCCTGTGCACACAACCCAGCCTTCAGAAATCATTGTAATCTCCACTACAGGATGTTCCATTCATTCACTGGGAATCTGGAATTCATCTGAATCTGCACTCCACGCAGGCTTTCGTTACACCACTGCTGAAAGTCGAAGTAATGCAATACTGGTTTTCAGTGGTCTGTTCACATTCGAAGCCGAGGCTTTTTACAGGCTATCCACTCAACACTGGTCAGCTCTTCATTTTCGTGTCCCCACAATCCAGATTTCAGAAATCATTGCAATCTCCACTACAGAATGTTCCATTCATTCACTGCGAGTCTGGAGTTTATCTGATTCTCCACTCCCGCCTGGTTAACATTACACCACTTGTGAATGTCCAAGTAAGCCAATGCTGGTTTTCAGAGGCCTGTTCATACTCGCAGCCGTGCTGTTTAATTGACAATTCACTCCACCCTGTTCAGCTCTTCATTGTCCCACCACACTACCAGCCTTCAGAAATCTTTGTTATCTCCACTACAGAATGTTCCATTCATTCACTGCGAATCTGGAATTCATCTGACTCTCAACTCCACGCAGGTTTTCATTACACCACTGTTGAATGTCCAAGTAACCCAATGCTGGTTTTCAGCGGCCTGTTCATATTCGCAGCCCTGCTGTTTACTTGGCTATCGATTCAAGCCTGGTCAGCTCTTCATTTTCCTGTCCACACAACACAGGCTTCAGAAATCATTGGAATCTCCTCTACAGAATGTTCCATTCATTCACTGCGAATGTGGAATTCAACTGACTCTCCACTCCATGCAGGTTTTCCTTACACCACTGATGAATGTCCAAGTAACCCAATGCTGGTTTTCAGCTGCATGTTCACACTCGCAGCCATGCTATACAATTGGCTTTCCACTAAATCCTGATTAGTTCTTGATTTTCCTTCCACACGACCCAGCCTTCAGAAATCATTGGAATCTCCACTAGAGAATGTTCCATTCATTCACTGCGAATCTGGAATTCCTCTGAACCTCCACTCCCGGCAGGTTTTCGTTACACCACTGTTGAATGTCCAAGTAACCCAATGTTTTAAGTGTTTTCTTCACAAGCGCAGTGGTGCTGTTCAATTGGCTATCCACTCAACCCTGGCCAGCTCTACATTTTCCTGTCCACACCACAGAGACTGGAGAAATCATTGTTATCTCCACTACAGAATGTTCCATTCATTCACAGCGAATCTGGAATTCATCTGAATCTCCACTCCCGGCAGGTTTTCGTGACACCACTGGTAAATATCCAAGTAAGCCAATGCTGGTTTTAAGTGGCCTGCTCATACTCTCAGCCGTGCTGTTCAATTTGCTATCCACTCAACCCTCTTCAGCTCCATTTTCCTGTCCACATAACCCAAACTTCAGAAACAATTGGTATCTCCTCCACAGAATGTTCCATTCATTGACTGCAAATCTGAAATTCATCTAATTCTCAACTCCCGTCAGGTTTTCGTTACACCACTTGTGAATGTCCAATTAAGCCAAAGCTGGTTTTCAGTGGCCTGTTCATACTAAGAGACGTGCTGTTCATTTGGCTATCCACTCCACCCTGTTCAGCTCTACATTTTCGTGTCCACAAAACCCAGCCTTCAGAAATCATTGGAATCACCACTAGAGAATGTTCCATTCATTCACTGCGAATCTGGAATTCATCTGAACCTCCACTCCCGGCAGGTTTTCGTTACACCACTGGTGAATGTCCAAGTAACTCAATACTGGTTTTCAGAGGCATGTTCAACTCGCAGAAGTGCTGTTCAATGGGCTATCCACTCAATATTGGTCAGCTCTTCATTTTCCTCTCCACACAAACCAGCCTTCAGAAATCATTGGGATCTCCACTACAGACTGTTCCATTCATTCACTGCGATTCTGCAATTCATCTGACTCTCCGCTCCAGGCAGGTTTTCATTACAGCACTGGTGAATGACCAAGTAATCCAATGCTGGTTTTCAGCCGCCTTTTCACACTCGCAGTGTGCTGTTCAATTGTCTATCCACTCAAACCTGGTCAGCCTTTCATTTTCTTTTCCACAATATCAGACTTCAGAAATCATTGGAATCGCCAGTACAGAATGTTCCATTCATTCACTGCCAATCTGGAATTCATCTGAATCTGCACTCCAGGTAGGCTTTCATTACACCACTTATGAATGTCCAAGTAACACAATGCTGGTTTTCAGCGGTCTGTTCACACTCTAAGCCCTGCTTTTTACTGGGTATCCACACAACTGTGGTCAGCTCTTCATTTTCATGTCCAAACAATCCAGACTTGAGAAATCATTGCAATCTCCAGTACAGAATGTTCCATTCATTCACTGCGAATCTGGAATTCAACTGAATCTCCACTACCTGCAGATTTATCTTACACCACTTGTGAATGTCCAAGTAAAACAATGCTGGTTTTCAGAGGCCTGTTCATGTTCGCAGTCGTGCTGTTCAATTGGCTATCCACTCAACCTGTTTTGCTCCTCATTTTCCTGTGCACACAACCCAGCCTTCAGAAATCATTGTAATCTCCACTACAGGATGTTCCATTCATTCACTGGGAATCTGGAATTCATCTGAATCTGCACTCCACGCAGGCTTTCGTTACACCACTGCTGAAAGTCGAAGTAATGCAATACTGGTTTTCAGTGGTCTGTTCACATTCGAAGCCGAGGCTTTTTACAGGCTATCCACTCAACACTGGTCAGCTCTTCATTTTCGTGTCCCCACAATCCAGATTTCAGAAATCATTGCAATCTCCACTACAGAATGTTCCATTCATTCACTGCGAGTCTGGAGTTTATCTGATTCTCCACTCCCGCCTGGTTAACATTACACCACTTGTGAATGTCCAAGTAAGCCAATGCTGGTTTTCAGAGGCCTGTTCATACTCGCAGCCGTGCTGTTTAATTGACAATTCACTCCACCCTGTTCAGCTCTTCATTGTCCCACCACACTACCAGCCTTCAGAAATCTTTGTTATCTCCACTACAGAATGTTCCATTCATTCACTGCGAATCTGGAATTCATCTGACTCTCAACTCCACGCAGGTTTTCATTACACCACTGTTGAATGTCCAAGTAACCCAATGCTGGTTTTCAGCGGCCTGTTCATATTCGCAGCCCTGCTGTTTACTTGGCTATCGATTCAAGCCTGGTCAGCTCTTCATTTTCCTGTCCACACAACACAGGCTTCAGAAATCATTGGAATCTCCTCTACAGAATGTTCCATTCATTCACTGCGAATGTGGAATTCAACTGACTCTCCACTCCATGCAGGTTTTCCTTACACCACTGATGAATGTCCAAGTAACCCAATGCTGGTTTTCAGCTGCATGTTCACACTCGCAGCCATGCTATACAATTGGCTTTCCACTAAATCCTGATTAGTTCTTGATTTTCCTTCCACACGACCCAGCCTTCAGAAATCATTGGAATCTCCACTAGAGAATGTTCCATTCATTCACTGCGAATCTGGAATTCCTCTGAACCTCCACTCCCGGCAGGTTTTCGTTACACCACTGTTGAATGTCCAAGTAACCCAATGTTTTAAGTGTTTTCTTCACAAGCGCAGTGGTGCTGTTCAATTGGCTATCCACTCAACCCTGGCCAGCTCTACATTTTCCTGTCCACACCACAGAGACTGGAGAAATCATTGTTATCTCCACTACAGAATGTTCCATTCATTCACAGCGAATCTGGAATTCATCTGAATCTCCACTCCCGGCAGGTTTTCGTGACACCACTGGTAAATATCCAAGTAAGCCAATGCTGGTTTTAAGTGGCCTGCTCATACTCTCAGCCGTGCTGTTCAATTTGCTATCCACTCAACCCTCTTCAGCTCCATTTTCCTGTCCACATAACCCAAACTTCAGAAACAATTGGTATCTCCTCCACAGAATGTTCCATTCATTGACTGCAAATCTGAAATTCATCTAATTCTCAACTCCCGTCAGGTTTTCGTTACACCACTTGTGAATGTCCAATTAAGCCAAAGCTGGTTTTCAGTGGCCTGTTCTTACTACGAGACGTGCTGTTCATTTGGCTATCCATTCCACCCTGTTCAGCTCTACATTTTCGTGTCCACAAAGCCCAGCCTTCAGAAATCATTGGAATCACCACTAGAGAATGTTCCATGCATTCACTGCGAATCTGGAATTCATCTGAATCTCCACTCCCGGCAGGTTTTCATTGCACCACTGCTGAATGTTCAAGTAACGCAATGATGGTTTTCAGCGGTCTATTCACACTCGAACCCGTGCTGTTCACGGTCTAGCGACTCAACACTGGTGAGTTCTTCTTTTTCCAGTTCAGACAATACAAACCTCAGAAACCATTGCAATCTACACTACAGAATGTTTCATTCATTCACGCGAATCTTGAATTCATCTTGTTCTCCACTCCCAGCAGGTTTTCGTTTCACCACTGGTGAATGTCCAAGCAACCCAAGGCTGGTTTCAGCTGCGTGTTAACACTCGCAGCCGTGCTGTTCAATTGGCTATCCAGTGAATGCTGGTTAGCTCTTGATTTTCCTTCCACACACCGAGCCTTCAGAAATCATTCTTATCTCCACTTCAGAATGTTCCATTCGTTCCCTGCGAATCTGGAATTCCTCTGACTCTCCACACCAGGCAGATTTTCCTAACAACACTGGTGAATGACCAGGTAATCCAATGCTGGTTTTCAGCGGCTGTTCACACTCACAGCCTTGCTGTTCAATTGGCAATCCAGTCAAACCTAGTCAGCTCTTCATTTTCCTGTCCACACAACCCAGCGTTCAGAAATCATTGGAATCTCTACTACAGAAATTTCCATTCATTCACTGTGAATCTGGAAATAATCTGAATCTGCATTGCAGGAAGGCTTTCGTTACACCACTGATGAATGTAAAAGTAATGCAATGCTGCTTCTTAGTGGTCTGTTCACACTCGAAACCGTGCTGTTCATTGGCGATCCACTCAATATCGGTCAGCTCTTCAATATCCTGTCCAGACTATCCAGATTTCTAAATGTTGGCAATCACCACTACAGAATGTTCCATTCAATCACGCGAATCTGGAATTCATCAGAGTCTCCACTCCTGGAAGGTTTTCGTGACACCACTGGTAAATGTCCAAGGAAGACAATGCTGGTTTTAAGCCGCCTGCTAACACACTCAGCCGTGCTGTTCATTTGGCTATCCACCCAACCCTATTCAGCTCTACATTTTCCTGTCCACAAAACCCAGCCTTCAGAAATCATTGGAATCACCACTAGAGAATGTTCCATTCATTCACTGCGAATCTGGAATTCATCTGAACCTCCACTCCTGGCAGGTTTTCGTTACGCCACTGGTGAATGTCCAAGTAACTCAATACTGGTTTTCAGAGGCCTGTTCAACTCGCAGAAGTGCTGTTCAATGGGCTATCCACTCAATATTGGTCAGCTCTTCATTTTCCTCTCCACACAAACCAGCCTTCAGAAATCATTGGGATCTCCACTACAGACTGTTCCATTCATTCACTGCGATTCTGCAATTCATCTGACTCTCCGCTCCAGGCAGGTTTTCATTACAGCACTGGTGAATGACCAAGTAATCCAATGCTGGTTTTCAGCCGCCTTTTCACACTCGCAGTGTGCTGTTCAATTGTCTATCCACTCAAACCTGGTCAGCCTTTCATTTTCTTTTCCACAATATCAGACTTCAGAAATCATTGGAATCGCCAGTACAGAATGTTCCATTCATTCACTGCCAATCTGGAATTCATCTGAATCTGCACTCCAGGTAGGCTTTCATTACACCACTTATGAATGTCCAAGTAACACAATGCTGGTTTTCAGCGGTCTGTTCACACTCTAAGCCCTGCTTTTTACTGGGTATCCACACAACTGTGGTCAGCTCTTCATTTTCATGTCCAAACAATCCAGACTTGAGAAATCATTGCAATCTCCAGTACAGAATGTTCCATTCATTCACTGCGAATCTGGAATTCAACTGAATCTCCACTACCTGCAGATTTATCTTACACCACTTGTGAATGTCCAAGTAAAACAATGCTGGTTTTCAGAGGCCTGTTCATGTTCGCAGTCGTGCTGTTCAATTGGCTATCCACTCAACCTGTTTTGCTCCTCATTTTCCTGTGCACACAACCCAGCCTTCAGAAATCATTGTAATCTCCACTACAGGATGTTCCATTCATTCACTGGGAATCTGGAATTCATCTGAATCTGCACTCCACGCAGGCTTTCGTTACACCACTGCTGAAAGTCGAAGTAATGCAATACTGGTTTTCAGTGGTCTGTTCACATTCGAAGCCGAGGCTTTTTACAGGCTATCCACTCAACACTGGTCAGCTCTTCATTTTCGTGTCCCCACAATCCAGATTTCAGAAATCATTGCAATCTCCACTACAGAATGTTCCATTCATTCACTGCGAGTCTGGAGTTTATCTGATTCTCCACTCCCGCCTGGTTAACATTACACCACTTGTGAATGTCCAAGTAAGCCAATGCTGGTTTTCAGAGGCCTGTTCATACTCGCAGCCGTGCTGTTTAATTGACAATTCACTCCACCCTGTTCAGCTCTTCATTGTCCCACCACACTACCAGCCTTCAGAAATCTTTGTTATCTCCACTACAGAATGTTCCATTCATTCACTGCGAATCTGGAATTCATCTGACTCTCAACTCCACGCAGGTTTTCATTACACCACTGTTGAATGTCCAAGTAACCCAATGCTGGTTTTCAGCGGCCTGTTCATATTCGCAGCCCTGCTGTTTACTTGGCTATCGATTCAAGCCTGGTCAGCTCTTCATTTTCCTGTCCACACAACACAGGCTTCAGAAATCATTGGAATCTCCTCTACAGAATGTTCCATTCATTCACTGCGAATGTGGAATTCAACTGACTCTCCACTCCATGCAGGTTTTCCTTACACCACTGATGAATGTCCAAGTAACCCAATGCTGGTTTTCAGCTGCATGTTCACACTCGCAGCCATGCTATACAATTGGCTTTCCACTAAATCCTGATTAGTTCTTGATTTTCCTTCCACACGACCCAGCCTTCAGAAATCATTGGAATCTCCACTAGAGAATGTTCCATTCATTCACTGCGAATCTGGAATTCCTCTGAACCTCCACTCCCGGCAGGTTTTCGTTACACCACTGTTGAATGTCCAAGTAACCCAATGTTTTAAGTGTTTTCTTCACAAGCGCAGTGGTGCTGTTCAATTGGCTATCCACTCAACCCTGGCCAGCTCTACATTTTCCTGTCCACACCACAGAGACTGGAGAAATCATTGTTATCTCCACTACAGAATGTTCCATTCATTCACAGCGAATCTGGAATTCATCTGAATCTCCACTCCCGGCAGGTTTTCGTGACACCACTGGTAAATATCCAAGTAAGCCAATGCTGGTTTTAAGTGGCCTGCTCATACTCTCAGCCGTGCTGTTCAATTTGCTATCCACTCAACCCTCTTCAGCTCCATTTTCCTGTCCACATAACCCAAACTTCAGAAACAATTGGTATCTCCTCCACAGAATGTTCCATTCATTGACTGCAAATCTGAAATTCATCTAATTCTCAACTCCCGTCAGGTTTTCGTTACACCACTTGTGAATGTCCAATTAAGCCAAAGCTGGTTTTCAGTGGCCTGTTCTTACTACGAGACGTGCTGTTCATTTGGCTATCCATTCCACCCTGTTCAGCTCTACATTTTCGTGTCCACAAAACCCAGCCTTCAGAAATCATTGGAATCACCACTAGAGAATGTTCCATGCATTCACTGCGAATCTGGAATTCATCTGAATCTCCACTCCCGGCAGGTTTTCATTGCACCACTGCTGAATGTTCAAGTAACGCAATGATGGTTTTCAGCGGTCTATTCACACTCGAACCCGTGCTGTTCACGGTCTAGCGACTCAACACTGGTGAGTTCTTCTTTTTCCAGTTCAGACAATACAAACCTCAGAAACCATTGCAATCTACACTACAGAATGTTTCATTCATTCACGCGAATCTTGAATTCATCTTGTTCTCCACTCCCAGCAGGTTTTCGTTTCACCACTGGTGAATGTCCAAGCAACCCAAGGCTGGTTTCAGCTGCGTGTTAACACTCGCAGCCGTGCTGTTCAATTGGCTATCCAGTGAACGCTGGTTAGCTCTTGATTTTCCTTCCACACACCGAGCCTTCAGAAATCATTCTTATCTCCACTTCAGAATGTTCCATTCGTTCCCTGCGAATCTGGAATTCCTCTGACTCTCCACACCAGGCAGATTTTCCTAACAACGCTGGTGAATGACCAGGTAATCCAATGCTGGTTTTCAGCGGCTGTTCACACTCACAGCCTTGCTGTTCAATTGGCAATCCAGTCAAACCTAGTCAGCTCTTCATTTTCCTGTCCACACAACCCAGCGTTCAGAAATCATTGGAATCTCTACTACAGAAATTTCCATTCATTCACTGTGAATCTGGAAATAATCTGAATCTGCATTCCAGGAAGGCTTTCGTTACACCACTGATGAATGTAAAAGTAATGCAATGCTGCTTCTTAGTGGTCTGTTCACACTCGAAACCGTGCTGTTCATTGGCTATCCACTCAATATCGGTCAGCTCTTCAATATGCTGTCCAGACTATCCAGATTTCTAAATGTTGGCAATCACCACTACAGAATGTTCCATTCAATCACGCGAATCTGGAATTCATCAGAGTCTCCACTCCTGGAAGGTTTTCGTGACACCACTGGTAAATGTCCAAGGAAGACAATGCTGGTTTTAAGCCGCCTGCTAACACACTCAGCCGTGCTGTTCATTTGGCTATCCACCCAACCCTATTCAGCTCTACATTTTCCTGTCCACAAAACCCAGCCTTCAGAAATCATTGGAATCACCACTAGAGAATGTTCCATTCATTCACTGCGAATCTGGAATTCATCTGAACCTCCACTCCTGGCAGGTTTTCGTTACGCCACTGGTGAATGTCCAAGTAACTCAATACTGGTTTTCAGAGGCATGTTCAACTCGCAGAAGTGCTGTTCAATGGGCTATCCACTCAATATTGGTCAGCTCTTCATTTTCCTCTCCACACAAACCAGCCTTCAGAAATCATTGGGATCTCCACTACAGACTGTTCCATTCATTCACTGCGATTCTGCAATTCATCTGACTCCGCTCCAGGCAGGTTTTCATTACAGCACTGGTGAATGACCAAGTAATCCAATGCTGGTTTTCAACTGCCTTTTCACACTCGCAGTGTGCTGTTCAATTGTCTATCCACTCAAACCTGGTCAGCCTTTCATTTTCTTTTCCACAATATCAGACTTCAGAAATCATTGGAATCGCCAGTACAGAATCTTCCATTCATTCACTGCCAATCTGGAATTCATCTGAATCTGCACTCCAGGTAGGCTTTCATTACACCACTTATGAATGTCCAAGTAACACAATGCTGGTTTTCAGCGGTCTGTTCACACTCTAAGCCCTGCTTTTTACTGGGTATCCACACAACTGTGGTCAGCTCTTCATTTTCATGTCCAAACAATCCAGACTTGAGAAATCATTGCAATCTCCAGTACAGAATGTTCCATTCATTCACTGCGAATCTGGAATTCAACTGAATCTCCACTACCTGCAGATTTATCTTACACCACTTGTGAATGTCCAAGTAAAACAATGCTGGTTTTCAGAGGCCTGTTCATGTTCGCAGTCGTGCTGTTCAATTGGCTATCCACTCAACCTGTTTTGCTCCTCATTTTCCTGTGCACACAACCCAGCCTTCAGAAATCATTGTAATCTCCACTACAGGATGTTCCATTCATTCACTGGGAATCTGGAATTCATCTGAATCTGCACTCCACGCAGGCTTTCGTTACACCACTGCTGAAAGTCGAAGTAATGCAATACTGGTTTTCAGTGGTCTGTTCACATTCGAAGCCGAGGCTTTTTACAGGCTATCCACTCAACACTGGTCAGCTCTTCATTTTCGTGTCCCCACAATCCAGATTTCAGAAATCATTGCAATCTCCACTACAGAATGTTCCATTCATTCACTGCGAGTCTGGAGTTTATCTGATTCTCCACTCCCGCCTGGTTAACATTACACCACTTGTGAATGTCCAAGTAAGCCAATGCTGGTTTTCAGAGGCCTGTTCATACTCGCAGCCGTGCTGTTTAATTGACAATTCACTCCACCCTGTTCAGCTCTTCATTGTCCCACCACACTACCAGCCTTCAGAAATCTTTGTTATCTCCACTACAGAATGTTCCATTCATTCACTGCGAATCTGGAATTCATCTGACTCTCAACTCCACGCAGGTTTTCATTACACCACTGTTGAATGTCCAAGTAACCCAATGCTGGTTTTCAGCGGCCTGTTCATATTCGCAGCCCTGCTGTTTACTTGGCTATCGATTCAAGCCTGGTCAGCTCTTCATTTTCCTGTCCACACAACACAGGCTTCAGAAATCATTGGAATCTCCTCTACAGAATGTTCCATTCATTCACTGCGAATGTGGAATTCAACTGACTCTCCACTCCATGCAGGTTTTCCTTACACCACTGATGAATGTCCAAGTAACCCAATGCTGGTTTTCAGCTGCATGTTCACACTCGCAGCCATGCTATACAATTGGCTTTCCACTAAATCCTGATTAGTTCTTGATTTTCCTTCCACACGACCCAGCCTTCAGAAATCATTGGAATCTCCACTAGAGAATGTTCCATTCATTCACTGCGAATCTGGAATTCCTCTGAACCTCCACTCCCGGCAGGTTTTCGTTACACCACTGTTGAATGTCCAAGTAACCCAATGTTTTAAGTGTTTTCTTCACAAGCGCAGTGGTGCTGTTCAATTGGCTATCCACTCAACCCTGGCCAGCTCTACATTTTCCTGTCCACACCACAGAGACTGGAGAAATCATTGTTATCTCCACTACAGAATGTTCCATTCATTCACAGCGAATCTGGAATTCATCTGAATCTCCACTCCCGGCAGGTTTTCGTGACACCACTGGTAAATATCCAAGTAAGCCAATGCTGGTTTTAAGTGGCCTGCTCATACTCTCAGCCGTGCTGTTCAATTTGCTATCTACTCAACCCTCTTCAGCTCCATTTTCCTGTCCACATAACCCAAACTTCAGAAACAATTGGTATCTCCTCCACAGAATGTTCCATTCATTGACTGCAAATCTGAAATTCATCTAATTCTCAACTCCCGTCAGGTTTTCGTTACACCACTTGTGAATGTCCAATTAAGCCAAAGCTGGTTTTCAGTGGCCTGTTCTTACTACGAGACGTGCTGTTCATTTGGCTATCCATTCCACCCTGTTCAGCTCTACATTTTCGTGTCCACAAAACCCAGCCTTCAGAAATCATTGGAATCACCACTAGAGAATGTTCCATGCATTCACTGCGAATCTGGAATTCATCTGAATCTCCACTCCCGGCAGGTTTTCATTGCACCACTGCTGAATGTTCAAGTAACGCAATGATGGTTTTCAGCGGTCTATTCACACTCGAACCCGTGCTGTTCACGGTCTAGCGACTCAACACTGGTGAGTTCTTCTTTTTCCAGTTCAGACAATACAAACCTCAGAAACCATTGCAATCTACACTACAGAATGTTTCATTCATTCACGCGAATCTTGAATTCATCTTGTTCTCCACTCCCAGCAGGTTTTCGTTTCACCACTGGCGAATGTCCAAGCAACCCAAGGCTGGTTTCAGCTGCGTGTTAACACTCGCAGCCGTGCTGTTCAATTGGCTATCCAGTGAACGCTGGTTAGCTCTTGATTTTCCTTCCACACACCGAGCCTTCAGAAATCATTCTTATCTCCACTTCAGAATGTTCCATTCGTTCCCTGCGAATCTGGAATTCCTCTGACTCTCCACACCAGGCAGATTTTCCTAACAACACTGGTGAATGACCAGGTAATCCAATGCTGGTTTTCAGCGGCTGTTCACACTCACAGCCTTGCTGTTCAATTGGCAATCCAGTCAAACCTAGTCAGCTCTTCATTTTCCTGTCCACACAACCCAGCGTTCAGAAATCATTGGAATCTCTACTACAGAAATTTCCATTCATTCACTGTGAATCTGGAAATAATCTGAATCTGCATTCCAGGAAGGCTTTCGTTACACCACTGATGAATGTCCAAGTAATGCAATGCTGCTTCTTACTGGTCTGTTCACACTCGAAACCGTGCTGTTCATTGGCTATCCACTCAATATCGGCCACTGGTAAATGTCCAAGGAAGACAATGCTGGTTTTAAGCCGCCTGCTAACACACTCAGCCGTGCTGTTCATTTGGCTATCCACCCAACCCTATTCAGCTCTACATTTTCCTGTCCACAAAACCCAGCCTTCAGAAATCATTGGAATCACCACTAGAGAATGTTCCATTCATTCACTGCGAATCTGGAATTCATCTGAACCTCCACTCCTGGCAGGTTTTCGTTACGCCACTGGTGAATGTCCAAGTAACTCAATACTGGTTTTCAGAGGCCTGTTCAACTCGCAGAAGTGCTGTTCAATGGGCTATCCACTCAATATTGGTCAGCTCTTCATTTTCCTCTCCACACAAACCAGCCTTCAGAAATCATTGGGATCTCCACTACAGACTGTTCCATTCATTCACTGCGATTCTGCAATTCATCTGACTCTCCGCTCCAGGCAGGTTTTCATTACAGCACTGGTGAATGACCAAGTAATCCAATGCTGGTTTTCAGCCGCCTTTTCACACTCGCAGTGTGCTGTTCAATTGTCTATCCACTCAAACCTGGTCAGCCTTTCATTTTCTTTTCCACAATATCAGACTTCAGAAATCATTGGAATCGCCAGTACAGAATGTTCCATTCATTCACTGCCAATCTGGAATTCATCTGAATCTGCACTCCAGGTAGGCTTTCATTACACCACTTATGAATGTCCAAGTAACACAATGCTGGTTTTCAGCGGTCTGTTCACACTCTAAGCCCTGCTTTTTACTGGGTATCCACACAACTGTGGTCAGCTCTTCATTTTCATGTCCAAACAATCCAGACTTGAGAAATCATTGCAATCTCCAGTACAGAATGTTCCATTCATTCACTGCGAATCTGGAATTCAACTGAATCTCCACTACCTGCAGATTTATCTTACACCACTTGTGAATGTCCAAGTAAAACAATGCTGGTTTTCAGAGGCCTGTTCATGTTCGCAGTCGTGCTGTTCAATTGGCTATCCACTCAACCTGTTTTGCTCCTCATTTTCCTGTGCACACAACCCAGCCTTCAGAAATCATTGTAATCTCCACTACAGGATGTTCCATTCATTCACTGGGAATCTGGAATTCATCTGAATCTGCACTCCACGCAGGCTTTCGTTACACCACTGCTGAAAGTCGAAGTAATGCAATACTGGTTTTCAGTGGTCTGTTCACATTCGAAGCCGAGGCTTTTTACAGGCTATCCACTCAACACTGGTCAGCTCTTCATTTTCGTGTCCCCACAATCCAGATTTCAGAAATCATTGCAATCTCCACTACAGAATGTTCCATTCATTCACTGCGAGTCTGGAGTTTATCTGATTCTCCACTCCCGCCTGGTTAACATTACACCACTTGTGAATGTCCAAGTAAGCCAATGCTGGTTTTCAGAGGCCTGTTCATACTCGCAGCCGTGCTGTTTAATTGACAATTCACTCCACCCTGTTCAGCTCTTCATTGTCCCACCACACTACCAGCCTTCAGAAATCTTTGTTATCTCCACTACAGAATGTTCCATTCATTCACTGCGAATCTGGAATTCATCTGACTCTCAACTCCACGCAGGTTTTCATTACACCACTGTTGAATGTCCAAGTAACCCAATGCTGGTTTTCAGCGGCCTGTTCATATTCGCAGCCCTGCTGTTTACTTGGCTATCGATTCAAGCCTGGTCAGCTCTTCATTTTCCTGTCCACACAACACAGGCTTCAGAAATCATTGGAATCTCCTCTACAGAATGTTCCATTCATTCACTGCGAATGTGGAATTCAACTGACTCTCCACTCCATGCAGGTTTTCCTTACACCACTGATGAATGTCCAAGTAACCCAATGCTGGTTTTCAGCTGCATGTTCACACTCGCAGCCATGCTATACAATTGGCTTTCCACTAAATCCTGATTAGTTCTTGATTTTCCTTCCACACGACCCAGCCTTCAGAAATCATTGGAATCTCCACTAGAGAATGTTCCATTCATTCACTGCGAATCTGGAATTCCTCTGAACCTCCACTCCCGGCAGGTTTTCGTTACACCACTGTTGAATGTCCAAGTAACCCAATGTTTTAAGTGTTTTCTTCACAAGCGCAGTGGTGCTGTTCAATTGGCTATCCACTCAACCCTGGCCAGCTCTACATTTTCCTGTCCACACCACAGAGACTGGAGAAATCATTGTTATCTCCACTACAGAATGTTCCATTCATTCACAGCGAATCTGGAATTCATCTGAATCTCCACTCCCGGCAGGTTTTCGTGACACCACTGGTAAATATCCAAGTAAGCCAATGCTGGTTTTAAGTGGCCTGCTCATACTCTCAGCCGTGCTGTTCAATTTGCTATCCACTCAACCCTCTTCAGCTCCATTTTCCTGTCCACATAACCCAAACTTCAGAAACAATTGGTATCTCCTCCACAGAATGTTCCATTCATTGACTGCAAATCTGAAATTCATCTAATTCTCAACTCCCGTCAGGTTTTCGTTACACCACTTGTGAATGTCCAATTAAGCCAAAGCTGGTTTTCAGTGGCCTGTTCTTACTACGAGACGTGCTGTTCATTTGGCTATCCATTCCACCCTGTTCAGCTCTACATTTTCGTGTCCACAAAACCCAGCCTTCAGAAATCATTGGAATCACCACTAGAGAATGTTCCATGCATTCACTGCGAATCTGGAATTCATCTGAATCTCCACTCCTGGCAGGTTTTCATTGCACCACTGCTGAATGTTCAAGTAACGCAATGATGGTTTTCAGCGGTCTATTCACACTCGAACCCGTGCTGTTCACGGTCTAGCGACTCAACACTGGTGAGTTCTTCTTTTTCCAGTTCAGACAATACAAACCTCAGAAACCATTGCAATCTACACTACAGAATGTTTCATTCATTCACGCGAATCTTGAATTCATCTTGTTCTCCACTCCCAGCAGGTTTTCGTTTCACCACTGGTGAATGTCCAAGCAACCCAAGGCTGGTTTCAGCTGCGTGTTAACACTCGCAGCCGTGCTGTTCAATTGGCTATCCAGTGAACGCTGGTTAGCTCTTGATTTTCCTTCCACACACCGAGCCTTCAGAAATCATTCTTATCTCCACTTCAGAATGTTCCATTCGTTCCCTGCGAATCTGGAATTCCTCTGACTCTCCACACCAGGCAGATTTTCCTAACAACACTGGTGAATGACCAGGTAATCCAATGCTGGTTTTCAGCGGCTGTTCACACTCACAGCCTTGCTGTTCAATTGGCAATCCAGTCAAACCTAGTCAGCTCTTCATTTTCCTGTCCACACAACCCAGCGTTCAGAAATCATTGGAATCTCTACTACAGAAATTTCCATTCATTCACTGTGAATCTGGAAATAATCTGAATCTGCATTCCAGGAAGGCTTTCGTTACACCACTGATGAATGTCCAAGTAATGCAATGCTGCTTCTTAGTGGTCTGTTCACACTCGAAACCGTGCTGTTCATTGGCTATCCACTCAATATCGGTCAGCTCTTCAATATCCTGTCCAGACTATCCAGATTTCTAAATGTTGGCAATCACCACTACAGAATGTTCCATTCAATCACGCGAATCTGGAATTCATCAGAGTCTCCACTCCTGGAAGGTTTTCGTGACACCACTGGTAAATGTCCAAGGAAGACAATGCTGGTTTTAAGCCGCCTGCTAACACACTCAGCCGTGCTGTTCATTTGGCTATCCACCCAACCCTATTCAGCTCTACATTTTCCTGTCCACAAAACCCAGCCTTCAGAAATCATTGGAATCACCACTAGAGAATGTTCCATTCATTCACTGCGAATCTGGAATTCATCTGAACCTCCACTCCTGGCAGGTTTTCGTTACGCCACTGGTGAATGTCCAAGAAACTCAATACTGGTTTTCAGAGGCATGTTCAACTCGCAGAAGTGCTGTTCAATGGGCTATCCACTCAATATTGGTCAGCTCTTCATTTTCCTCTCCACACAAACCAGCCTTCAGAAATCATTGGGATCTCCACTACAGACTGTTCCATTCATTCACTGCGATTCTGCAATTCATCTGACTCTCCACTCCAGGCAGGTTTTCATTACAGCACTGGTGAATGACCAAGTAATCCAATGCTGGTTTTCAGCTGCCTTTTCACACTCGCAGTGTGCTGTTCAATTGTCTATCCACTCAAACCTGGTCAGCCTTTCATTTTCTTTTCCACAATATCAGACTTCAGAAATCATTGGAATCGCCAGTACAGAATGTTCCATTCATTCACTGCCAATCTGGAATTCATCTGAATCTGCACTCCAGGTAGGCTTTCATTACACCACTTATGAATGTCCAAGTAACACAATGCTGGTTTTCAGCGGTCTGTTCACACTCTAAGCCCTGCTTTTTACTGGGTATCCACACAACTGTGGTCAGCTCTTCATTTTCATGTCCAAACAATCCAGACTTGAGAAATCATTGCAATCTCCAGTACAGAATGTTCCATTCATTCACTGCGAATCTGGAATTCAACTGAATCTCCACTACCTGCAGATTTATCTTACACCACTTGTGAATGTCCAAGTAAAACAATGCTGGTTTTCAGAGGCCTGTTCATGTTCGCAGTCGTGCTGTTCAATTGGCTATCCACTCAACCTGTTTTGCTCCTCATTTTCCTGTGCACACAACCCAGCCTTCAGAAATCATTGTAATCTCCACTACAGGATGTTCCATTCATTCACTGGGAATCTGGAATTCATCTGAATCTGCACTCCACGCAGGCTTTCGTTACACCACTGCTGAAAGTCGAAGTAATGCAATACTGGTTTTCAGTGGTCTGTTCACATTCGAAGCCGAGGCTTTTTACAGGCTATCCACTCAACACTGGTCAGCTCTTCATTTTCGTGTCCCCACAATCCAGATTTCAGAAATCATTGCAATCTCCACTACAGAATGTTCCATTCATTCACTGCGAGTCTGGAGTTTATCTGATTCTCCACTCCCGCCTGGTTAACATTACACCACTTGTGAATGTCCAAGTAAGCCAATGCTGGTTTTCAGAGGCCTGTTCATACTCGCAGCCGTGCTGTTTAATTGACAATTCACTCCACCCTGTTCAGCTCTTCATTGTCCCACCACACTACCAGCCTTCAGAAATCTTTGTTATCTCCACTACAGAATGTTCCATTCATTCACTGCGAATCTGGAATTCATCTGACTCTCAACTCCACGCAGGTTTTCATTACACCACTGTTGAATGTCCAAGTAACCCAATGCTGGTTTTCAGCGGCCTGTTCATATTCGCAGCCCTGCTGTTTACTTGGCTATCGATTCAAGCCTGGTCAGCTCTTCATTTTCCTGTCCACACAACACAGGCTTCAGAAATCATTGGAATCTCCTCTACAGAATGTTCCATTCATTCACTGCGAATGTGGAATTCAACTGACTCTCCACTCCATGCAGGTTTTCCTTACACCACTGATGAATGTCCAAGTAACCCAATGCTGGTTTTCAGCTGCATGTTCACACTCGCAGCCATGCTATACAATTGGCTTTCCACTAAATCCTGATTAGTTCTTGATTTTCCTTCCACACGACCCAGCCTTCAGAAATCATTGGAATCTCCACTAGAGAATGTTCCATTCATTCACTGCGAATCTGGAATTCCTCTGAACCTCCACTCCCGGCAGGTTTTCGTTACACCACTGTTGAATGTCCAAGTAACCCAATGTTTTAAGTGTTTTCTTCACAAGCGCAGTGGTGCTGTTCAATTGGCTATCCACTCAACCCTGGCCAGCTCTACATTTTCCTGTCCACACCACAGAGACTGGAGAAATCATTGTTATCTCCACTACAGAATGTTCCATTCATTCACAGCGAATCTGGAATTCATCTGAATCTCCACTCCCGGCAGGTTTTCGTGACACCACTGGTAAATATCCAAGTAAGCCAATGCTGGTTTTAAGTGGCCTGCTCATACTCTCAGCCGTGCTGTTCAATTTGCTATCCACTCAACCCTCTTCAGCTCCATTTTCCTGTCCACATAACCCAAACTTCAGAAACAATTGGTATCTCCTCCACAGAATGTTCCATTCATTGACTGCAAATCTGAAATTCATCTAATTCTCAACTCCCGTCAGGTTTTCGTTACACCACTTGTGAATGTCCAATTAAGCCAAAGCTGGTTTTCAGTGGCCTGTTCTTACTACGAGACGTGCTGTTCATTTGGCTATCCATTCCACCCTGTTCAGCTCTACATTTTCGTGTCCACAAAACCCAGCCTTCAGAAATCATTGGAATCACCACTAGAGAATGTTCCATGCATTCACTGCGAATCTGGAATTCATCTGAATCTCCACTCCCGGCAGGTTTTCATTGCACCACTGCTGAATGTTCAAGTAACGCAATGATGGTTTTCAGCGGTCTATTCACACTCGAACCCGTGCTGTTCACGGTCTAGCGACTCAACACTGGTGAGTTCTTCTTTTTCCAGTTCAGACAATACAAACCTCAGAAACCATTGCAATCTACACTACAGAATGTTTCATTCATTCACGCGAATCTTGAATTCATCTTGTTCTCCACTCCCAGCAGGTTTTCGTTTCACCACTGGTGAATGTCCAAGCAACCCAAGGCTGGTTTCAGCTGCGTGTTAACACTCGCAGCCGTGCTGTTCAATTGGCTATCCAGTGAACGCTGGTTAGCTCTTGATTTTCCTTCCACACACCGAGCCTTCAGAAATCATTCTTATCTCCACTTCAGAATGTTCCATTCGTTCCCTGCGAATCTGGAATTCCTCTGACTCTCCACACCAGGCAGATTTTCCTAACAACACTGGTGAATGACCAGGTAATCCAATGCTGGTTTTCAGCGGCTGTTCACACTCACAGCCTTGCTGTTCAATTGGCAATCCAGTCAAACCTAGTCAGCTCTTCATTTTCCTGTCCACACAACCCAGCGTTCAGAAATCATTGGAATCTCTACTACAGAAATTTCCATTCATTCACTGTGAATCTGGAAATAATCTGAATCTGCATTCCAGGAAGGCTTTCGTTACACCACTGATGAATGTCCAAGTAATGCAATGCTGCTTCTTAGTGGTCTGTTCACACTCGAAACCGTGCTGTTCATTGGCTATCCACTCAATATCGGTCAGCTCTTCAATATCTTGTCCAGACTATCCAGATTTCTAAATGTTGGCAATCACCACTACAGAATGTTCCATTCAATCACGCGAATCTGGAATTCATCAGAGTCTCCACTCCTGGAAGGTTTTCGTGACACCACTGGTAAATGTCCAAGGAAGACAATGCTGGTTTTAAGCCGCCTGCTAACACACTCAGCCGTGCTGTTCATTTGGCTATCCACCCAACCCTATTCAGCTCTACATTTTCCTGTCCACAAAACCCAGCCTTCAGAAATCATTGGAATCACCACTAGAGAATGTTCCATTCATTCACTGCGAATCTGGAATTCATCTGAACCTCCACTCCTGGCAGGTTTTCGTTACGCCACTGGTGAATGTCCAAGTAAGCCAATGCTGGTTTTCAGTGGCCTGTTCAACTCGCAGAAGTGCTGTTCAATGGGCTATCCACTCTATATTGGTCAGCTCTTCATTTTCCTCTCCACACAAACCAGCCTTCAGAAATCATTGGGATCTCCACTACAGACTGTTCCATTCATTCACTGCGATTCTGCAATTCATCTGACTCTCCACTCCAGGCAGGTTTTCATTACAGCACTGGTGAATGACCAAGTAATCCAATGCTGGTTTTCAGCCGCCTTTTCACACTCGCAGTGTGCTGTTCAATTGTCTATCCACTCAAACCTGGTCAGCCTTTCATTTTCTTTTCCACAATATCAGACTTCAGAAATCATTGGAATCGCCAGTACAGAATGTTCCATTCATTCACTGCCAATCTGGAATTCATCTGAATCTGCACTCCAGGTAGGCTTTCATTACACCACTTATGAATGTCCAAGTAACACAATGCTGGTTTTCAGCGGTCTGTTCACACTCTAAGCCCTGCTTTTTACTGGGTATCCACACAACTGTGGTCAGCTCTTCATTTTCATGTCCAAACAATCCAGACTTGAGAAATCATTGCAATCTCCAGTACAGAATGTTCCATTCATTCACTGCGAATCTGGAATTCAACTGAATCTCCACTACCTGCAGATTTATCTTACACCACTTGTGAATGTCCAAGTAAAACAATGCTGGTTTTCAGAGGCCTGTTCATGTTCGCAGTCGTGCTGTTCAATTGGCTATCCACTCAACCTGTTTTGCTCCTCATTTTCCTGTGCACACAACCCAGCCTTCAGAAATCATTGTAATCTCCACTACAGGATGTTCCATTCATTCACTGGGAATCTGGAATTCATCTGAATCTGCACTCCACGCAGGCTTTCGTTACACCACTGCTGAAAGTCGAAGTAATGCAATACTGGTTTTCAGTGGTCTGTTCACATTCGAAGCCGAGGCTTTTTACAGGCTATCCACTCAACACTGGTCAGCTCTTCATTTTCGTGTCCCCACAATCCAGATTTCAGAAATCATTGCAATCTCCACTACAGAATGTTCCATTCATTCACTGCGAGTCTGGAGTTTATCTGATTCTCCACTCCCGCCTGGTTAACATTACACCACTTGTGAATGTCCAAGTAAGCCAATGCTGGTTTTCAGAGGCCTGTTCATACTCGCAGCCGTGCTGTTTAATTGACAATTCACTCCACCCTGTTCAGCTCATCATTGTCCCACCACACTACCAGCCTTCAGAAATCTTTGTTATCTCCACTACAGAATGTTCCATTCATTCACTGCGAATCTGGAATTCATCTGACTCTCAACTCCACGCAGGTTTTCATTACACCACTGTTGAATGTCCAAGTAACCCAATGCTGGTTTTCAGCGGCCTGTTCATATTCGCAGCCCTGCTGTTTACTTGGCTATCGATTCAAGCCTGGTCAGCTCTTCATTTTCCTGTCCACACAACACAGGCTTCAGAAATCATTGGAATCTCCTCTACAGAATGTTCCATTCATTCACTGCGAATGTGGAATTCAACTGACTCTCCACTCCATGCAGGTTTTCCTTACACCACTGATGAATGTCCAAGTAACCCAATGCTGGTTTTCAGCTGCATGTTCACACTCGCAGCCATGCTATACAATTGGCTTTCCACTAAATCCTGATTAGTTCTTGATTTTCCTTCCACACGACCCAGCCTTCAGAAATCATTGGAATCTCCACTAGAGAATGTTCCATTCATTCACTGCGAATCTGGAATTCCTCTGAACCTCCACTCCCGGCAGGTTTTCGTTACACCACTGTTGAATGTCCAAGTAACCCAATGTTTTAAGTGTTTTCTTCACAAGCGCAGTGGTGCTGTTCAATTGGCTATCCACTCAACCCTGGCCAGCTCTACATTTTCCTGTCCACACCACAGAGACTGGAGAAATCATTGTTATCTCCACTACAGAATGTTCCATTCATTCACAGCGAATCTGGAATTCATCTGAATCTCCACTCCCGGCAGGTTTTCGTGACACCACTGGTAAATATCCAAGTAAGCCAATGCTGGTTTTAAGTGGCCTGCTCATACTCTCAGCCGTGCTGTTCAATTTGCTATCCACTCAACCCTCTTCAGCTCCATTTTCCTGTCCACATAACCCAAACTTCAGAAACAATTGGTATCTCCTCCACAGAATGTTCCAGTCATTGACTGCAAATCTGAAATTCATCTAATTCTCAACTCCCGTCAGGTTTTCGTTACACCACTTGTGAATGTCCAATTAAGCCAAAGCTGGTTTTCAGTGGCCTGTTCTTACTACGAGACGTGCTGTTCATTTGGCTATCCATTCCACCCTGTTCAGCTCTACATTTTCGTGTCCACAAAACCCAGCCTTCAGAAATCATTGGAATCACCACTAGAGAATGTTCCATGCATTCACTGCGAATCTGGAATTCATCTGAATCTCCACTCCCGGCAGGTTTTCATTGCACCACTGCTGAATGTTCAAGTAACGCAATGATGGTTTTCAGCGGTCTATTCACACTCGAACCCGTGCTGTTCACGGTCTAGCGACTCAACACTGGTGAGTTCTTCTTTTTCCAGTTCAGACAATACAAACCTCAGAAACCATTGCAATCTACACTACAGAATGTTTCATTCATTCACGCGAATCTTGAATTCATCTTGTTCTCCACTCCCAGCAGGTTTTCGTTTCACCACTGGTGAATGTCCAAGCAACCCAAGGCTGGTTTCAGCTGCGTGTTAACACTCGCAGCCGTGCTGTTCAATTGGCTATCCAGTGAACGCTGGTTAGCTCTTGATTTTCCTTCCACACACCGAGCCTTCAGAAATCATTCTTATCTCCACTTCAGAATGTTCCATTCGTTCCCTGCGAATCTGGAATTCCTCTGACTCTCCACACCAGGCAGATTTTCCTAACAACACTGGTGAATGACCAGGTAATCCAATGCTGGTTTTCAGCGGCTGTTCACACTCACAGCCTTGCTGTTCAATTGGCAATCCAGTCAAACCTAGTCAGCTCTTCATTTTCCTGTCCACACAACCCAGCGTTCAGAAATCATTGGAATCTCTACTACAGAAATTTCCATTCATTCACTGTGAATCTGGAAATAATCTGAATCTGCATTCCAGGAAGGCTTTCGTTACACCACTGATGAATGTCCAAGTAATGCAATGCTGCTTCTTAGTGGTCTGTTCACACTCGAAACCGTGCTGTTCATTGGCTATCCACTCAATATCGGTCAGCTCTTCAATATCTTGTCCAGACTATCCAGATTTCTAAATGTTGGCAATCACCACTACAGAATGTTCCATTCAATCACGCGAATCTGGAATTCATCAGAGTCTCCACTCCTGGAAGGTTTTCGTGACACCACTGGTAAATGTCCAAGGAAGACAATGCTGGTTTTAAGCCGCCTGCTAACACACTCAGCCGTGCTGTTCATTTGGCTATCCACCCAACCCTATTCAGCTCTACATTTTCCTGTCCACAAAACCCAGCCTTCAGAAATCATTGGAATCACCACTAGAGAATGTTCCATTCATTCACTGCCAATCTGGAATTCATCTGAACCTCCACTCCTGGCAGGTTTTCGTTACGCCACTGGTGAATGTCCAAGTAACTCAATACTGGTTTTCAGAGGCATGTTCAACTCGCAGAAGTGCTGTTCAATGGGCTATCCACTCAATATTGGTCAGCTCTTCATTTTCCTCTCCACACAAACCAGCCTTCAGAAATCATTGGGATCTCCACTACAGACTGTTCCATTCATTCACTGCGATTCTGCAATTCATCTGACTCCGCTCAAGGCAGGTTTTCATTACAGCACTGGTGAATGTCCAAGTAATCCAATGCTGGTTTTCAGCTGCCTTTTCACACTCGCAGTGTGCTGTTCAATTGTCTATCCACTCAAACCTGGTCAGCCTTTCATTTTCTTTTCCACAATATCAGACTTCAGAAATCATTGGAATCGCCAGTACAGAATCTTCCATTCATTCACTGCCAATCTGGAATTCATCTGAATCTGCACTCCAGGTAGGCTTTCATTACACCACTTATGAATGTCCAAGTAACACAATGCTGGTTTTCAGCGGTCTGTTCACACTCTAAGCCCTGCTTTTTACTGGGTATCCACACAACTGTGGTCAGCTCTTCATTTTCATGTCCAAACAATCCAGACTTGAGAAATCATTGCAATCTCCAGTACAGAATGTTCCATTCATTCACTGCGAATCTGGAATTCAACTGAATCTCCACTACCTGCAGATTTATCTTACACCACTTGTGAATGTCCAAGTAAAACAATGCTGGTTTTCAGAGGCCTGTTCATGTTCGCAGTCGTGCTGTTCAATTGGCTATCCACTCAACCTGTTTTGCTCCTCATTTTCCTGTGCACACAACCCAGCCTTCAGAAATCATTGTAATCTCCACTACAGGATGTTCCATTCATTCACTGGGAATCTGGAATTCATCTGAATCTGCACTCCACGCAGGCTTTCGTTACACCACTGCTGAAAGTCGAAGTAATGCAATACTGGTTTTCAGTGGTCTGTTCACATTCGAAGCCGAGGCTTTTTACAGGCTATCCACTCAACACTGGTCAGCTCTTCATTTTCGTGTCCCCACAATCCAGATTTCAGAAATCATTGCAATCTCCACTACAGAATGTTCCATTCATTCACTGCGAGTCTGGAGTTTATCTGATTCTCCACTCCCGCCTGGTTAACATTACACCACTTGTGAATGTCCAAGTAAGCCAATGCTGGTTTTCAGAGGCCTGTTCATACTCGCAGCCGTGCTGTTTAATTGACAATTCACTCCACCCTGTTCAGCTCTTCATTGTCCCACCACACTACCAGCCTTCAGAAATCTTTGTTATCTCCACTACAGAATGTTCCATTCATTCACTGCGAATCTGGAATTCATCTGACTCTCAACTCCACGCAGGTTTTCATTACACCACTGTTGAATGTCCAAGTAACCCAATGCTGGTTTTCAGCGGCCTGTTCATATTCGCAGCCCTGCTGTTTACTTGGCTATCGATTCAAGCCTGGTCAGCTCTTCATTTTCCTGTCCACACAACACAGGCTTCAGAAATCATTGGAATCTCCTCTACAGAATGTTCCATTCATTCACTGCGAATGTGGAATTCAACTGACTCTCCACTCCATGCAGGTTTTCCTTACACCACTGATGAATGTCCAAGTAACCCAATGCTGGTTTTCAGCTGCATGTTCACACTCGCAGCCATGCTATACAATTGGCTTTCCACTAAATCCTGATTAGTTCTTGATTTTCCTTCCACACGACCCAGCCTTCAGAAATCATTGGAATCTCCACTAGAGAATGTTCCATTCATTCACTGCGAATCTGGAATTCCTCTGAACCTCCACTCCCGGCAGGTTTTCGTTACACCACTGTTGAATGTCCAAGTAACCCAATGTTTTAAGTGTTTTCTTCACAAGCGCAGTGGTGCTGTTCAATTGGCTATCCACTCAACCCTGGCCAGCTCTACATTTTCCTGTCCACACCACAGAGACTGGAGAAATCATTGTTATCTCCACTACAGAATGTTCCATTCATTCACAGCGAATCTGGAATTCATCTGAATCTCCACTCCCGGCAGGTTTTCGTGACACCACTGGTAAATATCCAAGTAAGCCAATGCTGGTTTTAAGTGGCCTGCTCATACTCTCAGCCGTGCTGTTCAATTTGCTATCCACTCAACCCTCTTCAGCTCCATTTTCCTGTCCACATAACCCAAACTTCAGAAACAATTGGTATCTCCTCCACAGAATGTTCCATTCATTGACTGCAAATCTGAAATTCATCTAATTCTCAACTCCCGTCAGGTTTTCGTTACACCACTTGTGAATGTCCAATTAAGCCAAAGCTGGTTTTCAGTGGCCTGTTCTTACTACGAGACGTGCTGTTCATTTGGCTATCCATTCCACCCTGTTCAGCTCTACATTTTCGTGTCCACAAAACCCAGCCTTCAGAAATCATTGGAATCACCACTAGAGAATGTTCCATGCATTCACTGCGAATCTGGAATTCATCTGAATCTCCACTCCCGGCAGGTTTTCATTGCACCACTGCTGAATGTTCAAGTAACGCAATGATGGTTTTCAGCGGTCTATTCACACTCGAACCCGTGCTGTTCACGGTCTAGCGACTCAACACTGGTGAGTTCTTCTTTTTCCAGTTCAGACAATACAAACCTCAGAAACCATTGCAATCTACACTACAGAATGTTTCATTCATTCACGCGAATCTTGAATTCATCTTGTTCTCCACTCCCAGCAGGTTTTCGTTCCACCACTGGTGAATGTCCAAGCAACCCAAGGCTGGTTTCAGCTGCGTGTTAACACTCGCAGCCGTGCTGTTCAATTGGCTATCCAGTGAACGCTGGTTAGCTCTTGATTTTCCTTCCACACACCGAGCCTTCAGAAATCATTCTTATCTCCACTTCAGAATGTTCCATTCGTTCCCTGCGAATCTGGAATTCCTCTGACTCTCCACACCAGGCAGATTTTCCTAACAACACTGGTGAATGACCAGGTAATCCAATGCTGGTTTTCAGCGGCTGTTCACACTCACAGCCTTGCTGTTCAATTGGCAATCCAGTCAAACCTAGTCAGCTCTTCATTTTCCTGTCCACACAACCCAGCGTTCAGAAATCATTGGAATCTCTACTACAGAAATTTCCATTCATTCACTGTGAATCTGGAAATAATCTGAATCTGCATTCCAGGAAGGCTTTCGTTACACCACTGATGAATGTCCAAGTAATGCAATGCTGCTTCTTAGTGGTCTGTTCACACTCGAAACCGTGCTGTTCATTGGCTATCCACTCAATATCGGTCAGCTCTTCAATATCCTGTCCAGACTATCCAGATTTCTAAATGTTGGCAATCACCACTACAGAATGTTCCATTCAATCACGCAAATCTGGAATTCATCAGAGTCTCCACTCCTGGAAGGTTTTCGTGACACCACTGGTAAATGTCCAAGGAAGACAATGCTGGTTTTAAGCCGCCTGCTAACACACTCAGCCGTGCTGTTCATTTGGCTATCCACCCAACCCTATTCAGCTCTACATTTTCCTGTCCACAAAACCCAGCCTTCAGAAATCATTGGAATCACCACTAGAGAATGTTCCATTCATTCACTGCGAATCTGGAATTCATCTGAACCTCCACTCCTGGCAGGTTTTCGTTACGCCACTGGTGAATGTCCAAGTAAGCCAATGCTGGTTTTCAGTGGCCTGTTCAACTCGCAGAAGTGCTGTTCAATGGGCTATCCACTCTATATTGGTCAGCTCTTCATTTTCCTCTCCACACAAACCAGCCTTCAGAAATCATTGGGATCTCCACTACAGACTGTTCCATTCATTCACTGCGATTCTGCAATTCATCTGACTCTCCGCTCCAGGCAGGTTTTCATTACAGCACTGGTGAATGACCAAGTAATCCAATGCTGGTTTTCAGCCGCCTTTTCACACTCGCAGTGTGCTGTTCAATTGTCTATCCACTCAAACCTGGTCAGCCTTTCATTTTCTTTTCCACAATATCAGACTTCAGAAATCATTGGAATCGCCAGTACAGAATGTTCCATTCATTCACTGCCAATCTGGAATTCATCTGAATCTGCACTCCAGGTAGGCTTTCATTACACCACTTATGAATGTCCAAGTAACACAATGCTGGTTTTCAGCGGTCTGTTCACACTCTAAGCCCTGCTTTTTACTGGGTATCCACACAACTGTGGTCAGCTCTTCATTTTCATGTCCAAACAATCCAGACTTGAGAAATCATTGCAATCTCCAGTACAGAATGTTCCATTCATTCACTGCGAATCTGGAATTCAACTGAATCTCCACTACCTGCAGATTTATCTTACACCACTTGTGAATGTCCAAGTAAAACAATGCTGGTTTTCAGAGGCCTGTTCATGTTCGCAGTCGTGCTGTTCAATTGGCTATCCACTCAACCTGTTTTGCTCCTCATTTTCCTGTGCACACAACCCAGCCTTCAGAAATCATTGTAATCTCCACTACAGGATGTTCCATTCATTCACTGGGAATCTGGAATTCATCTGAATCTGCACTCCACGCAGGCTTTCGTTACACCACTGCTGAAAGTCGAAGTAATGCAATACTGGTTTTCAGTGGTCTGTTCACATTCGAAGCCGAGGCTTTTTACAGGCTATCCACTCAACACTGGTCAGCTCTTCATTTTCGTGTCCCCACAATCCAGATTTCAGAAATCATTGCAATCTCCACTACAGAATGTTCCATTCATTCACTGCGAGTCTGGAGTTTATCTGATTCTCCACTCCCGCCTGGTTAACATTACACCACTTGTGAATGTCCAAGTAAGCCAATGCTGGTTTTCAGAGGCCTGTTCATACTCGCAGCCGTGCTGTTTAATTGACAATTCACTCCACCCTGTTCAGCTCTTCATTGTCCCACCACACTACCAGCCTTCAGAAATCTTTGTTATCTCCACTACAGAATGTTCCATTCATTCACTGCGAATCTGGAATTCATCTGACTCTCAACTCCACGCAGGTTTTCATTACACCACTGTTGAATGTCCAAGTAACCCAATGCTGGTTTTCAGCGGCCTGTTCATATTCGCAGCCCTGCTGTTTACTTGGCTATCGATTCAAGCCTGGTCAGCTCTTCATTTTCCTGTCCACACAACACAGGCTTCAGAAATCATTGGAATCTCCTCTACAGAATGTTCAATTCATTCACTGCGAATGTGGAATTCAACTGACTCTCCACTCCATGCAGGTTTTCCTTACACCACTGATGAATGTCCAAGTAACCCAATGCTGGTTTTCAGCTGCATGTTCACACTCGCAGCCATGCTATACAATTGGCTTTCCACTAAATCCTGATTAGTTCTTGATTTTCCTTCCACACGACCCAGCCTTCAGAAATCATTGGAATCTCCACTAGAGAATGTTCCATTCATTCACTGTGAATCTGGAATTCCTCTGAACCTCCACTCCCGGCAGGTTTTCGTTACACCACTGTTGAATGTCCAAGTAACCCAATGTTTTAAGTGTTTTCTTCACAAGCGCAGTGGTGCTGTTCAATTGGCTATCCACTCAACCCTGGCCAGCTCTACATTTTCCTGTCCACACCACAGAGACTGGAGAAATCATTGTTATCTCCACTACAGAATGTTCCATTCATTCACAGCGAATCTGGAATTCATCTGAATCTCCACTCCCGGCAGGTTTTCGTGACACCACTGGTAAATATCCAAGTAAGCCAATGCTGGTTTTAAGTGGCCTGCTCATACTCTCAGCCGTGCTGTTCAATTTGCTATCCACTCAACCCTCTTCAGCTCCATTTTCCTGTCCACATAACCCAAACTTCAGAAACAATTGGTATCTCCTCCACAGAATGTTCCATTCATTGACTGCAAATCTGAAATTCATCTAATTCTCAACTCCCGTCAGGTTTTCGTTACACCACTTGTGAATGTCCAATTAAGCCAAAGCTGGTTTTCAGTGGCCTGTTCTTACTACGAGACGTGCTGTTCATTTGGCTATCCATTCCACCCTGTTCAGCTCTACATTTTCGTGTCCACAAAACCCAGCCTTCAGAAATCATTGGAATCACCACTAGAGAATGTTCCATGCATTCACTGCGAATCTGGAATTCATCTGAATCTCCACTCCCGGCAGGTTTTCATTGCACCACTGCTGAATGTTCAAGTAACGCAATGATGGTTTTCAGCGGTCTATTCACACTCGAACCCGTGCTGTTCACGGTCTAGCGACTCAACACTGGTGAGTTCTTCTTTTTCCAGTTCAGACAATACAAACCTCAGAAACCATTGCAATCTACACTACAGAATGTTTCATTCATTCACGCGAATCTTGAATTCATCTTGTTCTCCACTCCCAGCAGGTTTTCGTTTCACCACTGGTGAATGTCCAAGCAACCCAAGGCTGGTTTCAGCTGCGTGTTAACACTCGCAGCCGTGCTGTTCAATTGGCTATCCAGTGAACGCTGGTTAGCTCTTGATTTTCCTTCCACACACCGAGCCTTCAGAAATCATTCTTATCTCCACTTCAGAATGTTCCATTCGTTCCCTGCGAATCTGGAATTCCTCTGACTCTCCACACCAGGCAGATTTTCCTAACAACACTGGTGAATGACCAGGTAATCCAATGCTGGTTTTCAGCGGCTGTTCACACTCACAGCCTTGCTGTTCAATTGGCAATCCAGTCAAACCTAGTCAGCTCTTCATTTTCCTGTCCACACAACCCAGCGTTCAGAAATCATTGGAATCTCTACTACAGAAATTTCCATTCATTCACTGTGAATCTAGAAATAATCTGAATCTGCATTCCAGGAAGGCTTTCGTTACACCACTGATGAATGTCCAAGTAATGCAATGCTGCTTCTTAGTGGTCTGTTCACACTCGAAACCGTGCTGTTCATTGGCTATCCACTCAATATCGGTCAGCTCTTCAATATCCTGTCCAGACTATCCAGATTTCTAAATGTTGGCAATCACCACTACAGAATGTTCCATTCAATCACGCGAATCTGGAATTCATCAGAGTCTCCACTCCTGGAAGGTTTTCGTGACACCACTGGTAAATGTCCAAGGAAGACAATGCTGGTTTTAAGCCGCCTGCTAACACACTCAGCCGTGCTGTTCATTTGGCTATCCACCCAACCCTATTCAGCTCTACATTTTCCTGTCCACAAAACCCAGCCTTCAGAAATCATTGGAATCACCACTAGAGAATGTTCCATTCATTCACTGCGAATCTGGAATTCATCTGAACCTCCACTCCTGGCAGGTTTTCGTTACGCCACTGGTGAATGTCCAAGTAAGCCAATGCTGGTTTTCAGTGGCCTGTTCAACTCGCAGAAGTGCTGTTCAATGGGCTATCCACTCTATATTGGTCAGCTCTTCATTTTCCTCTCCACACAAACCAGCCTTCAGAAATCATTGGGATCTCCACTACAGACTGTTCCATTCATTCACTGCGATTCTGCAATTCATCTGACTCTCCACTCCAGGCAGGTTTTCATTACAGCACTGGTGAATGACCAAGTAATCCAATGCTGGTTTTCAGCCGCCTTTTCACACTCGCAGTGTGCTGTTCAATTGTCTATCCACTCAAACCTGGTCAGCCTTTCATTTTCTTTTCCACAATATCAGACTTCAGAAATCATTGGAATCGCCAGTACAGAATGTTCCATTCATTCACTGCCAATCTGGAATTCATCTGAATCTGCACTCCAGGTAGGCTTTCATTACACCACTTATGAATGTCCAAGTAACACAATGCTGGTTTTCAGCGGTCTGTTCACACTCTAAGCCCTGCTTTTTACTGGGTATCCACACAACTGTGGTCAGCTCTTCATTTTCATGTCCAAACAATCCAGACTTGAGAAATCATTGCAATCTCCAGTACAGAATGTTCCATTCATTCACTGCGAATCTGGAATTCAACTGAATCTCCACTACCTGCAGATTTATCTTACACCACTTGTGAATGTCCAAGTAAAACAATGCTGGTTTTCAGAGGCCTGTTCATGTTCGCAGTCGTGCTGTTCAATTGGCTATCCACTCAACCTGTTTTGCTCCTCATTTTCCTGTGCACACAACCCAGCCTTCAGAAATCATTGTAATCTCCACTACAGGATGTTCCATTCATTCACTGGGAATCTGGAATTCATCTGAATCTGCACTCCACGCAGGCTTTCGTTACACCACTGCTGAAAGTCGAAGTAATGCAATACTGGTTTTCAGTGGTCTGTTCACATTCGAAGCCGAGGCTTTTTACAGGCTATCCACTCAACACTGGTCAGCTCTTCATTTTCGTGTCCCCACAATCCAGATTTCAGAAATCATTGCAATCTCCACTACAGAATGTTCCATTCATTCACTGCGAGTCTGGAGTTTATCTGATTCTCCACTCCCGCCTGGTTAACATTACACCACTTGTGAATGTCCAAGTAAGCCAATGCTGGTTTTCAGAGGCCTGTTCATACTCGCAGCCGTGCTGTTTAATTGACAATTCACTCCACCCTGTTCAGCTCTTCATTGTCCCACCACACTACCAGCCTTCAGAAATCTTTGTTATCTCCACTACAGAATGTTCCATTCATTCACTGCGAATCTGGAATTCATCTGACTCTCAACTCCACGCAGGTTTTCATTACACCACTGTTGAATGTCCAAGTAACCCAATGCTGGTTTTCAGCGGCCTGTTCATATTCGCAGCCCTGCTGTTTACTTGGCTATCGATTCAAGCCTGGTCAGCTCTTCATTTTCCTGTCCACACAACACAGGCTTCAGAAATCATTGGAATCTCCTCTACAGAATGTTCCATTCATTCACTGCGAATGTGGAATTCAACTGACTCTCCACTCCATGCAGGTTTTCCTTACACCACTGATGAATGTCCAAGTACCCCAATGCTGGTTTTCAGCTGCATGTTCACAC
Organism: Sorex fumeus; assembly: GCF_029834395.1. Classification (NCBI taxonomy): domain Eukaryota; kingdom Metazoa; phylum Chordata; class Mammalia; order Eulipotyphla; family Soricidae; genus Sorex; species Sorex fumeus. The sequence continues at coordinate 91,558,532 of NW_026606155.1, forward strand.
TCGCAGCCATGCTATACAATTGGCTTTCCACTAAATCCTGATTAGTTCTTGATTTTCCTTCCACACGACCCAGCCTTCAGAAATCATTGGAATCTCCACTAGAGAATGTTCCATTCATTCACTGCGAATCTGGAATTCCTCTGAACCTCCACTCCCGGCAGGTTTTCGTTACACCACTGTTGAATGTCCAAGTAACCCAATGTTTTAAGTGTTTTCTTCACAAGCGCAGTGGTGCTGTTCAATTGGCTATCCACTCAACCCTGGCCAGCTCTACATTTTCCTGTCCACACCACAGAGACTGGAGAAATCATTGTTATCTCCACTACAGAATGTTCCATTCATTCACAGCGAATCTGGAATTCATCTGAATCTCCACTCCCGGCAGGTTTTCGTGACACCACTGGTAAATATCCAAGTAAGCCAATGCTGGTTTTAAGTGGCCTGCTCATACTCTCAGCCGTGCTGTTCAATTTGCTATCCACTCAACCCTCTTCAGCTCCATTTTCCTGTCCACATAACCCAAACTTCAGAAACAATTGGTATCTCCTCCACAGAATGTTCCATTCATTGACTGCAAATCTGAAATTCATCTAATTCTCAACTCCCGGCAGGTTTTCATTGCACCACTGCTGAATGTTCAAGTAACGCAATGATGGTTTTCAGCGGTCTATTCACACTCGAACCCGTGCTGTTCACGGTCTAGCGACTCAACACTGGTGAGTTCTTCTTTTTCCAGTTCAGACAATACAAACCTCAGAAACCATTGCAATCTACACTACAGAATGTTTCATTCATTCACGCGAATCTTGAATTCATCTTGTTCTCCACTCCCAGCAGGTTTTCGTTTCACCACTGGTGAATGTCCAAGCAACCCAAGGCTGGTTTCAGCTGCGTGTTAACACTCGCAGCCGTGCTGTTCAATTGGCTATCCAGTGAACGCTGGTTAGCTCTTGATTTTCCTTCCACACACCGAGCCTTCAGAAATCATTCTTATCTCCACTTCAGAATGTTCCATTCGTTCCCTGCGAATCTGGAATTCCTCTGACTCTCCACACCAGGCAGATTTTCCTAACAACACTGGTGAATGACCAGGTAATCCAATGCTGGTTTTCAGCGGCTGTTCACACTCACAGCCTTGCTGTTCAATTGGCAATCCAGTCAAACCTAGTCAGCTCTTCTTCATTTTCCTGTCCACACAACCCAGCGTTCAGAAATCATTGGAATCTCTACTACAGAAATTTCCATTCATTCACTGTGAATCTGGAAATAATCTGAATCTGCATTCCAGGAAGGCTTTCGTTACACCACTGATGAATGTCCAAGTAATGCAATGCTGCTTCTTAGTGGTCTGTTCACACTCGAAACCGTGCTGTTCATTGGCTATCCACTCAATATCGGTCAGCTCTTCAATATCCTGTCCAGACTATCCAGATTTCTAAATGTTGGCAATCACCACTACAGAATGTTCCATTCAATCACGCGAATCTGGAATTCATCAGAGTCTCCACTCCTGGAAGGTTTTCGTGACACCACTGGTAAATGTCCAAGGAAGACAATGCTGGTTTTAAGCCGCCTGCTTATACTCTCAGCCGTGCTGTTCAATTTGCTATCCACCCAACCCTATTCAGCTCTACATTTTCCTGTCCTCATAACCCAACCTTCAGAAATAATTGGTATCTCCTCCACAGAATGTTCCGTTCATTCACTGCGAATCTTAAATTCATCTGACTCTCAACTCCCGGCGGGTGATCGTTACACCACTTGTGAATGTCCAAGTAAGCCAATGCTGGTTTTCAGTGGCCTGTTCATACTAAGAGACGTGCTGTTCATTTGGCTATCCACTCCACCCTGTTCAGCTCTACATTTTCGTGTCCACAAAACCCAGCCTTCAGAAATCATTGGAATCACCACTAGAGAATGTTCCATTCATTCACTGCGAATCTGGAATTCATCTGAACCTCCACTCCTGGCAGGTTTTCGTTACGCCACTGGTGAATGTCCAAGAAACGCAATACTGGTTTTCAGAGGCATGTTCAACTCGCAGAAGTGCTGTTCAATGGGCTATCCACTCAATATTGGTCAGCTCTTCATTTTCCTCTCCACACAAACCAGCCTTCAGAAATCATTGGGATCTCCACTACAGACTGTTCCATTCATTCACTGCGATTCTGCAATTCATCTGACTCTCCGCTCCAGGCAGGTTTTCATTACAGCACTGGTGAATGACCAAGTAATCCAATGCTGGTTTTCAGCCGCCTTTTCACACTCGCAGTGTGCTGTTCAATTGTCTATCCACTCAAACCTGGTCAGCCTTTCATTTTCTTTTCCACAATATCAGACTTCAGAAATCATTGGAATCGCCAGTACAGAATGTTCCATTCATTCACTGCCAATCTGGAATTCATCTGAATCTGCACTCCAGGTAGGCTTTCATTACACCACTTATGAATGTCCAAGTAACACAATGCTGGTTTTCAGCGGTCTGTTCACACTCTAAGCCCTGCTTTTTACTGGGTATCCACACAACTGTGGTCAGCTCTTCATTTTCATGTCCAAACAATCCAGACTTGAGAAATCATTGCAATCTCCAGTACAGAATGTTCCATTCATTCACTGCGAATCTGGAATTCAACTGAATCTCCACTACCTGCAGATTTATCTTACACCACTTGTGAATGTCCAAGTAAAACAATGCTGGTTTTCAGAGGCCTGTTCATGTTCGCAGTCGTGCTGTTCAATTGGCTATCCACTCAACCTGTTTTGCTCCTCATTTTCCTGTGCACACAACCCAGCCTTCAGAAATCATTGTAATCTCCACTACAGGATGTTCCATTCATTCACTGGGAATCTGGAATTCATCTGAATCTGCACTCCACGCAGGCTTTCGTTACACCACTGCTGAAAGTCGAAGTAATGCAATACTGGTTTTCAGTGGTCTGTTCACATTCGAAGCCGAGGCTTTTTACAGGCTATCCACTCAACACTGGTCAGCTCTTCATTTTCGTGTCCCCACAATCCAGATTTCAGAAATCATTGCAATCTCCACTACAGAATGTTCCATTCATTCACTGCGAGTCTGGAGTTTATCTGATTCTCCACTCCCGCCTGGTTAACATTACACCACTTGTGAATGTCCAAGTAAGCCAATGCTGGTTTTCAGAGGCCTGTTCATACTCGCAGCCGTGCTGTTTAATTGACAATTCACTCCACCCTGTTCAGCTCTTCATTGTCCCACCACACTACCAGCCTTCAGAAATCTTTGTTATCTCCACTACAGAATGTTCCATTCATTCACTGCGAATCTGGAATTCATCTGACTCTCAACTCCACGCAGGTTTTCATTACACCACTGTTGAATGTCCAAGTAACCCAATGCTGGTTTTCAGCGGCCTGTTCATATTCGCAGCCCTGCTGTTTACTTGGCTATCGATTCAAGCCTGGTCAGCTCTTCATTTTCCTGTCCACACAACACAGGCTTCAGAAATCATTGGAATCTCCTCTACAGAATGTTCCATTCATTCACTGCGAATGTGGAATTCAACTGACTCTCCACTCCATGCAGGTTTTCCTTACACCACTGATGAATGTCCAAGTAACCCAATGCTGGTTTTCAGCTGCATGTTCACACTCGCAGCCATGCTATACAATTGGCTTTCCACTAAATCCTGATTAGTTCTTGATTTTCCTTCCACACGACCCAGCCTTCAGAAATCATTGGAATCTCCACTAGAGAATGTTCCATTCATTCACTGCGAATCTGGAATTCCTCTGAACCTCCACTCCCGGCAGGTTTTCGTTACACCACTGTTGAATGTCCAAGTAACCCAATGTTTTAAGTGTTTTCTTCACAAGCGCAGTGGTGCTGTTCAATTGGCTATCCACTCAACCCTGGCCAGCTCTACATTTTCCTGTCCACACCACAGAGACTGGAGAAATCATTGTTATCTCCACTACAGAATGTTCCATTCATTCACAGCGAATCTGGAATTCATCTGAATCTCCACTCCCGGCAGGTTTTCGTGACACCACTGGTAAATATCCAAGTAAGCCAATGCTGGTTTTAAGTGGCCTGCTCATACTCTCAGCCGTGCTGTTCAATTTGCTATCCACTCAACCCTCTTCAGCTCCATTTTCCTGTCCACATAACCCAAACTTCAGAAACAATTGGTATCTCCTCCATAGAATGTTCCATTCATTGACTGCAAATCTGAAATTCATCTAATTCTCAACTCCCGTCAGGTTTTCGTTACACCACTTGTGAATGTCCAATTAAGCCAAAGCTGGTTTTCAGTGGCCTGTTCTTACTACGAGACGTGCTGTTCATTTGGCTATCCATTCCACCCTGTTCAGCTCTACATTTTCGTGTCCACAAAACCCAGCCTTCAGAAATCATTGGAATCACCACTAGAGAATGTTCCATTCATTCACTGCGAATCTGGAATTCATCTGAATCTCCACTCCCGGCAGGTTTTCATTGCACCACTGCTGAATGTTCAAGTAACGCAATGATGGTTTTCAGCGGTCTATTCACACTCGAACCCGTGCTGTTCACGGTCTAGCGACTCAACACTGGTGAGTTCTTCTTTTTCCAGTTCAGACAATACAAACCTCAGAAACCATTGCAATCTACACTACAGAATGTTTCATTCATTCACGCGAATCTTGAATTCATCTTGTTCTCCACTCCCAGCAGGTTTTCGTTTCACCACTGGTGAATGTCCAAGCAACCCAAGGCTGGTTTCAGCTGCGTGTTAACACTCGCAGCCGTGCTGTTCAATTGGCTATCCAGTGAACGCTGGTTAGCTCTTGATTTTCCTTCCACACACCGAGCCTTCAGAAATCATTCTTATCTCCACTTCAGAATGTTCCATTCGTTCCCTGCGAATCTGGAATTCCTCTGACTCTCCACACCAGGCAGATTTTCCTAACAACACTGGTGAATGACCAGGTAATCCAATGCTGGTTTTCAGCGGCTGTTCACACTCACAGCCTTGCTGTTCAATTGGCAATCCAGTCAAACCTAGTCAGCTCTTCATTTTCCTGTCCACACAACCCAGCGTTCAGAAATCATTGGAATCTCTACTACAGAAATTTCCATTCATTCACTGTGAATCTGGAAATAATCTGAATCTGCATTCCAGGAAGGCTTTCGGTACACCACTGATGAATGTCCAAGTAATGCAATGCTGCTTCTTAGTGGTCTGTTCACACTCGAAATCGTGCTGTTCATTGGCTATCCACTCAATATCGGTCAGCTCTTCAATATCCTGTCCAGACTATCCAGATTTCTAAATGTTGGCAATCACCACTACAGAATGTTCCATTCAATCACGCGAATCTGGAATTCATCAGAGTCTCCACTCCTGGAAGGTTTTCGTGACACCACTGGTAAATGTCCAAGGAAGACAATGCTGGTTTTAAGCCGCCTGCTAAAACACACAGCCGTGCTGTTCAATTTGCTATCCACCCAACCCTATTCAGCTCTACATTTTCCTGTCCTCATAACCCAACCTTCAGAAATAATTGGTATCTCCTCCACAGAATGTTCCGTTCATTCACTGCGAATCTTAAATTCATCTGACTCTCAACTCCCGGCGGGTTATCGTTACACCACTTGTGAATGTCCAAGTAAGCCAATGCTGGTTTTTAGTGGCCTGTTCATACTAAGAGATGTGCTGTTCATTTGGCTATCCACTCCACCCTGTTCAGCTCTACATTTTCGTGTCCACAAAACCCAGCCTTCAGAAATCATTGGAATGACCACTAGAGAATGTTCCATTCATTCACTGCGAATCTGGAATTCATCTGAACCTCCACTCCCGGCAGGTTTTCGTTACGCCACTGGTGAATGTCCAAGAAACTCAATACTGGTTTTCAGAGGCATGTTCAACTCGCAGAAGTGCTGTTCAATGGGCTATCCACTCAATATTGGTCAGCTCTTCATTTTCCTCTCCACACAAACCAGCCTTCAGAAATCATTGGGATCTCCACTACAGACTGTTCCATTCATTCACTGCGATTCTGCAATTCATCTGACTCTCCGCTCCAGGCAGGTTTTCATTACAGCACTGGTGAATGACCAAGTAATCCAATGCTGGTTTTCAGCCGCCTTTTCACACTCGCAGTGTGCTGTTCAATTGTCTATCCACTCAAACCTGGTCAGCCTTTCATTTTCTTTTCCACAATATCAGACTTCAGAAATCATTGGAATCGCCAGTACAGAATGTTCCATTCATTCACTGCCAATCTGGAATTCATCTGAATCTGCACTCCAGGTAGGCTTTCATTACACCACTTATGAATGTCCAAGTAACACAATGCTGGTTTTCAGCGGTCTGTTCACACTCTAAGCCCTGCTTTTTACTGGGTATCCACACAACTGTGGTCAGCTCTTCATTTTCATGTCCAAACAATCCAGACGTGAGAAATCATTGCAATCTCCAGTACAGAATGTTCCATTCATTCACTGCGAATCTGGAATTCAACTGAATCTCCACTACCTGCAGATTTATCTTACACCACTTGTGAATGTCCAAGTAAAACAATGCTGGTTTTCAGAGGCCTGTTCATGTTCGCAGTCGTGCTGTTCAATTGGCTATCCACTCAACCTGTTTTGCTCCTCATTTTCCTGTGCACACAACCCAGCCTTCAGAAATCATTGTAATCTCCACTACAGGATGTTCCATTCATTCACTGGGAATCTGGAATTCATCTGAATCTGCACTCCACGCAGGCTTTCGTTACACCACTGCTGAAAGTCGAAGTAATGCAATACTGGTTTTCAGTGGTCTGTTCACATTCGAAGCCGAGGCTTTTTACAGGCTATCCACTCAACACTGGTCAGCTCTTCATTTTCGTGTCCCCACAATCCAGATTTCAGAAATCATTGCAATCTCCACTACAGAATGTTCCATTCATTCACTGCGAGTCTGGAGTTTATCTGATTCTCCACTCCCGCCTGGTTAACATTACACCACTTGTGAATGTCCAAGTAAGCCAATGCTGGTTTTCAGAGGCCTGTTCATACTCGCAGCCGTGCTGTTTAATTGACAATTCACTCCACCCTGTTCAGCTCTTCATTGTCCCACCACACTACCAGCCTTCAGAAATCTTTGTTATCTCCACTACAGAATGTTCCATTCATTCACTGCGAATCTGGAATTCATCTGACTCTCAACTCCACGCAGGTTTTCATTACACCACTGTTGAATGTCCAAGTAACCCAATGCTGGTTTTCAGCGGCCTGTTCATATTCGCAGCCCTGCTGTTTACTTGGCTATCGATTCAAGCCTGGTCAGCTCTTCATTTTCCTGTCCACACAACACAGGCTTCAGAAATCATTGGAATCTCCTCTACAGAATGTTCCATTCATTCACTGCGAATGTGGAATTCAACTGACTCTCCACTCCATGCAGGTTTTCCTTACACCACTGATGAATGTCCAAGTAACCCAATGCTGGTTTTCAGCTGCATGTTCACACTCGCAGCCATGCTATACAATTGGCTTTCCACTAAATCCTGATTAGTTCTTGATTTTCCTTCCACACGACCCAGCCTTCAGAAATCATTGGAATCTCCACTAGAGAATGTTCCATTCATTCACTGCGAATCTGGAATTCCTCTGAACCTCCACTCCCGGCAGGTTTTCGTTACACCACTGTTGAATGTCCAAGTAACCCAATGTTTTAAGTGTTTTCTTCACAAGCGCAGTGGTGCTGTTCAATTGGCTATCCACTCAACCCTGGCCAGCTCTATATTTTCCTGTCCACACCACAGAGACTGGAGAAATCATTGTTATCTCCACTACAGAATGTTCCATTCATTCACAGCGAATCTGGAATTCATCTGAATCTCCACTCCCGGCAGGTTTTCGTGACACCACTGGTAAATATCCAAGTAAGCCAATGCTGGTTTTAAGTGGCCTGCTCATACTCTCAGCCGTGCTGTTCAATTTGCTATCCACTCAACCCTCTTCAGCTCCATTTTCCTGTCCACATAACCCAAACTTCAGAAACAATTGGTATCTCCTCCACAGAATGTTCCATTCATTGACTGCAAATCTGAAATTCATCTAATTCTCAACTCCCGTCAGGTTTTCGTTACACCACTTGTGAATGTCCAATTAAGCCAAAGCTGGTTTTCAGTGGCCTGTTCTTACTACGAGACGTGCTGTTCATTTGGCTATCCATTCCACCCTGTTCAGCTCTACATTTTCGTGTCCACAAAACCCAGCCTTCAGAAATCATTGGAATCACCACTAGAGAATGTTCCATGCATTCACTGCGAATCTGGAATTCATCTGAATCTCCACTCCCGGCAGGTTTTCATTGCACCACTGCTGAATGTTCAAGTAACGCAATGATGGTTTTCAGCGGTCTATTCACACTCGAACCCGTGCTGTTCACGGTCTAGCGACTCAACACTGGTGAGTTCTTCTTTTTCCAGTTCAGACAATACAAACCTCAGAAACCATTGCACGCGAATCTTGAATTCATCTTGTTCTCCACTCCCAGCAGGTTTTCGTTTCACCACTGGTGAATGTCCAAGCAACCCAAGGCTGGTTTCAGCTGCGTGTTAACACTCGCAGCCGTGCTGTTCAATTGGCTATCCAGTGAACGCTGGTTAGCTCTTGATTTTCCTTCCACACACCGAGCCTTCAGAAATCATTCTTATCTCCACTTCAGAATGTTCCATTCGTTCCCTGCGAATCTGGAATTCCTCTGACTCTCCACACCAGGCAGATTTTCCTAACAACACTGGTGAATGACCAGGTAATCCAATGCTGGTTTTCAGCGGCTGTTCACACTCACAGCCTTGCTGTTCAATTGGCAATCCAGTCAAACCTAGTCAGCTCTTCTTCATTTTCCTGTCCACACAACCCAGCGTTCAGAAATCATTGGAATCTCTACTACAGAAATTTCCATTCATTCACTGTGAATCTGGAAATAATCTGAATCTGCATTCCAGGAAGGCTTTCGTTACACCACTGATGAATGTCCAAGTAATGCAATGCTGCTTCTTAGTGGTCTGTTCACACTCGAAATCGTGCTGTTCATTGGCTATCCACTCAATATCGGTCAGCTCTTCAATATCCTGTCCAGACTATCCAGATTTCTAAATGTTGGCAATCACCACTACAGAATGTTCCATTCAATCACGCGAATCTGGAATTCATCAGAGTCTCCACTCCTGGAAGGTTTTCGTGACACCACTGGTAAATGTCCAAGGAAGACAATGCTGGTTTTAAGCCGCCTGCTAAAACACACAGCCGTGCTGTTCAATTTGCTATCCACCCAACCCTATTCAGCTCTACATTTTCCTGTCCTCATAACCCAACCTTCAGAAATAATTGGTATCTCCTCCACAGAATGTTCCGTTCATTCACTGCGAGTCTTAAATTCATCTGACTCTCAACTCCCGGCGGGTTATCGTTACACCACTTGTGAATGTCCAAGTAAGCCAATGCTGGTTTTCAGTGGCCTGTTCATACTAAGAGACGTGCTGTTCATTTGGCTATCCACTCCACCCTGTTCAGCTCTACATTTTCGTGTCCACAAAACCCAGCCTTCAGAAATCATTGGAATCACCACTAGAGAATGTTCCATTCATTCACTGCGAATCTGGAATTCATCTGAACCTCCACTCCCGGCAGGTTTTCGTTACACCACTGGTGAATGTCCAAGTAACTCAATACTGGTTTTCAGAGGCATGTTCAACTCGCAGAAGTGCTGTTCAATGGGCTATCCACTCAATATTGGTCAGCTCTTCATTTTCCTCTCCACACAAACCAGCCTTCAGAAATCATTGGGATCTCCACTACAGACTGTTCCATTCATTCACTGTGATTCTGCAATTCATCTGACTCTCCGCTCCAGGCAGGTTTTCATTACAGCACTGGTGAATGACCAAGTAATCCAATGCTGGTTTTCAGCCGCCTTTTCACACTCGCAGTGTGCTGTTCAATTGTCTATCCACTCAAACCTGGTCAGCCTTTCATTTTCTTTTCCACAATATCAGACTTCAGAAATCATTGGAATCGCCAGTACAGAATGTTCCATTCATTCACTGCCAATCTGGAATTCATCTGAATCTGCACTCCAGGTAGGCTTTCATTACACCACTTATGAATGTCCAAGTAACACAATGCTGGTTTTCAGCGGTCTGTTCACACTCTAAGCCCTGCTTTTTACTGGGTATCCACACAACTGTGGTCAGCTCTTCATTTTCATGTCCAAACAATCCAGACTTGAGAAATCATTGCAATCTCCAGTACAGAATGTTCCATTCATTCACTGCGAATCTGGAATTCAACTGAATCTCCACTACCTGCAGATTTATCTTACACCACTTGTGAATGTCCAAGTAAAACAATGCTGGTTTTCAGAGGCCTGTTCATGTTCGCAGTCGTGCTGTTCAATTGGCTATCCACTCAACCTGTTTTGCTCCTCATTTTCCTGTGCACACAACCCAGCCTTCAGAAATCATTGTAATCTCCACTACAGGATGTTCCATTCATTCACTGGGAATCTGGAATTCATCTGAATCTGCACTCCACGCAGGCTTTCGTTACACCACTGCTGAAAGTCGAAGTAATGCAATACTGGTTTTCAGTGGTCTGTTCACATTCGAAGCCGAGGCTTTTTACAGGCTATCCACTCAACACTGGTCAGCTCTTCATTTTCGTGTCCCCACAATCCAGATTTCAGAAATCATTGCAATCTCCACTACAGAATGTTCCATTCATTCACTGCGAGTCTGGAGTTTATCTGATTCTCCACTCCCGCCTGGTTAACATTACACCACTTGTGAATGTCCAAGTAAGCCAATGCTGGTTTTCAGAGGCCTGTTCATACTCGCAGCCGTGCTGTTTAATTGACAATTCACTCCACCCTGTTCAGCTCTTCATTGTCCCACCACACTACCAGCCTTCAGAAATCTTTGTTATCTCCACTACAGAATGTTCCATTCATTCACTGCGAATCTGGAATTCATCTGACTCTCAACTCCACGCAGGTTTTCATTACACCACTGTTGAATGTCCAAGTAACCCAATGCTGGTTTTCAGCGGCCTGTTCATATTCGCAGCCCTGCTGTTTACTTGGCTATCGATTCAAGCCTGGTCAGCTCTTCATTTTCCTGTCCACACAACACAGGCTTCAGAAATCATTGGAATCTCCTCTACAGAATGTTCCATTCATTCACTGCGAATGTGGAATTCAACTGACTCTCCACTCCATGCAGGTTTTCCTTACACCACTGATGAATGTCCAAGTAACCCAATGCTGGTTTTCAGCTGCATGTTCACACTGGCAGCCATGCTATACAATTGGCTTTCCACTAAATCCTGATTAGTTCTTGATTTTCCTTCCACACGACCCAGCCTTCAGAAATCATTGGAATCTCCACTAGAGAATGTTCCATTCATTCACTGCGAATCTGGAATTCCTCTGAACCTCCACTCCCGGCAGGTTTTCGTTACACCACTGTTGAATGTCCAAGTAACCCAATGTTTTAAGTGTTTTCTTCACAAGCGCAGTGGTGCTGTTCAATTGGCTATCCACTCAACCCTGGCCAGCTCTACATTTTCCTGTCCACACCACAGAGACTGGAGAAATCATTGTTATCTCCACTACAGAATGTTCCATTCATTCACAGCGAATCTGGAATTCATCTGAATCTCCACTCCCGGCAGGTTTTCGTGACACCACTGGTAAATATCCAAGTAAGCCAATGCTGGTTTTAAGTGGCCTGCTCATACTCTCAGCCGTGCTGTTCAATTTGCTATCCACTCAACCCTCTTCAGCTCCATTTTCCTGTCCACATAACCCAAACTTCAGAAACAATTGGTATCTCCTCCACAGAATGTTCCATTCATTGACTGCAAATCTGAAATTCATCTAATTCTCAACTCCCGTCAGGTTTTCGTTACACCACTTGTGAATGTCCAATTAAGCCAAAGCTGGTTTTCAGTGGCCTGTTCTTACTACGAGACGTGCTGTTCATTTGGCTATCCATTCCACCCTGTTCAGCTCTACATTTTCGTGTCCACAAAACCCAGCCTTCAGAAATCATTGGAATCACCACTAGAGAATGTTCCATTCATTCACTGCGAATCTGGAATTCATCTGAATCTCCACTCCCGGCAGGTTTTCATTGCACCACTGCTGAATGTTCAAGTAACGCAATGATGGTTTTCAGCGGTCTATTCACACTCGAACCCGTGCTGTTCACGGTCTAGCGACTCAACACTGGTGAGTTCTTCTTTTTCCAGTTCAGACAATACAAACCTCAGAAACCATTGCAATCTACACTACAGAATGTTTCATTCATTCACGCGAATCTTGAATTCATCTTGTTCTCCACTCCCAGCAGGTTTTCGTTTCACCACTGGTGAATGTCCAAGCAACCCAAGGCTGGTTTCAGCTGCGTGTTAACACTCGCAGCCGTGCTGTTCAATTGGCTATCCAGTGAACGCTGGTTAGCTCTTGATTTTCCTTCCACACACCGAGCCTTCAGAAATCATTCTTATCTCCACTTCAGAATGTTCCATTCGTTCCCTGCGAATCTGGAATTCCTCTGACTCTCCACACCAGGCAGATTTTCCTAACAACACTGGTGAATGACCAGGTAATCCAATGCTGGTTTTCAGCGGCTGTTCACACTCACAGCCTTGCTGTTCAATTGGCAATCCAGTCAAACCTAGTCAGCTCTTCATTTTCCTGTCCACACAACCCAGCGTTCAGAAATCATTGGAATCTCTACTACAGAAATTTCCATTCATTCACTGTGAATCTGGAAATAATCTGAATCTGCATTCCAGGAAGGCTTTCGTTACACCACTGATGAATGTCCAAGTAATGCAATGCTGCTTCTTAGTGGTCTGTTCACACTCGAAATCGTGCTGTTCATTGGCTATCCACTCAATATCGGTCAGCTCTTCAATATCCTGTCCAGACTATCCAGATTTCTAAATGTTGGCAATCACCACTACAGAATGTTCCATTCAATCACGCGAATCTGGAATTCATCAGAGTCTCCACTCCTGGAAGGTTTTCGTGACACCACTGGTAAATGTCCAAGGAAGACAATGCTGGTTTTAAGCCGCCTGCGAAAACACACAGCCGTGCTGTTCAATTTGCTATCCACCCAACCCTATTCAGCTCTACATTTTCCTGTCCTCATAACCCAACCTTCAGAAATAATTGGTATCTCCTCCACAGAATGTTCCGTTCATTCACTGCGAATCTTAAATTCATCTGACTCTCAACTCCCGGCGGGTTATCGTTACACCACTTGTGAATGTCCAAGTAAGCCAATGCTGGTTTTCAGTGGCCTGTTCATACTAAGAGACGTGCTGTTCATTTGGCTATCCACTCCACCCTGTTCAGCTCTACATTTTCGTGTCCACAAAACCCAGCCTTCAGAAATCATTGGAATGACCACTAGAGAATGTTCCATTCATTCACTGCGAATCTGGAATTCATCTGAACCTCCACTCCCGGCAGGTTTTCGTTACGCCACTGGTGAATGTCCAAGAAACTCAATACTGGTTTTCAGAGGCATGTTCAACTCGCAGAAGTGCTGTTCAATGGGCTATCCACTCAATATTGGTCAGCTCTTCATTTTCCTCTCCACACAAACCAGCCTTCAGAAATCATTGGGATCTCCACTACAGACTGTTCCATTCATTCACTGCGATTCTGCAATTCATCTGACTCTCCGCTCCAGGCAGGTTTTCATTACAGCACTGGTGAATGACCAAGTAATCCAATGCTGGTTTTCAGCCGCCTTTTCACACTCGCAGTGTGCTGTTCAATTGTCTATCCACTCAAACCTGGTCAGCCTTTCATTTTCTTTTCCACAATATCAGACTTCAGAAATCATTGGAATCGCCAGTACAGAATGTTCCATTCATTCACTGCCAATCTGGAATTCATCTGAATCTGCACTCCAGGTAGGCTTTCATTACACCACTTATGAATGTCCAAGTAACACAATGCTGGTTTTCAGCGGTCTGTTCACACTCTAAGCCCTGCTTTTTACTGGGTATCCACACAACTGTGGTCAGCTCTTCATTTTCATGTCCAAACAATCCAGACGTGAGAAATCATTGCAATCTCCAGTACAGAATGTTCCATTCATTCACTGCGAATCTGGAATTCAACTGAATCTCCACTACCTGCAGATTTATCTTACACCACTTGTGAATGTCCAAGTAAAACAATGCTGGTTTTCAGAGGCCTGTTCATGTTCGCAGTCGTGCTGTTCAATTGGCTATCCACTCAACCTGTTTTGCTCCTCATTTTCCTGTGCACACAACCCAGCCTTCAGAAATCATTGTAATCTCCACTACAGGATGTTCCATTCATTCACTGGGAATCTGGAATTCATCTGAATCTGCACTCCACGCAGGCTTTCGTTACACCACTGCTGAAAGTCGAAGTAATGCAATACTGGTTTTCAGTGGTCTGTTCACATTCTAAGCCGAGGCTTTTTACAGGCTATCCACTCAACACTGGTCAGCTCTTCATTTTCGTGTCCCCACAATCCAGATTTCAGAAATCATTGCAATCTCCACTACAGAATGTTCCATTCATTCACTGCGAGTCTGGAGTTTATCTGATTCTCCACTCCCGCCTGGTTAACATTACACCACTTGTGAATGTCCAAGTAAGCCAATGCTGGTTTTCAGAGGCCTGTTCATACTCGCAGCCGTGCTGTTTAATTGACAATTCACTCCACCCTGTTCAGCTCTTCATTGTCCCACCACACTACCAGCCTTCAGAAATCTTTGTTATCTCCACTACAGAATGTTCCATTCATTCACTGCGAATCTGGAATTCATCTGACTCTCAACTCCACGCAGGTTTTCATTACACCACTGTTGAATGTCCAAGTAACCCAATGCTGGTTTTCAGCGGCCTGTTCATATTCGCAGCCCTGCTGTTTACTTGGCTATCGATTCAAGCCTGGTCAGCTCTTCATTTTCCTGTCCACACAACACAGGCTTCAGAAATCATTGGAATCTCCTCTACAGAATGTTCCATTCATTCACTGCGAATGTGGAATTCAACTGACTCTCCACTCCATGCAGGTTTTCCTTACACCACTGATGAATGTCCAAGTAACCCAATGCTGGTTTTCAGCTGCATGTTCACACTGGCAGCCATGCTATACAATTGGCTTTCCACTAAATCCTGATTAGTTCTTGATTTTCCTTCCACACGACCCAGCCTTCAGAAATCATTGGAATCTCCACTAGAGAATGTTCCATTCATTCACTGCGAATCTGGAATTCCTCTGAACCTCCACTCCCGGCAGGTTTTCGTTACACCACTGTTGAATGTCCAAGTAACCCAATGTTTTAAGTGTTTTCTTCACAAGCGCAGTGGTGCTGTTCAATTGGCTATCCACTCAACCCTGGCCAGCTCTACATTTTCCTGTCCACACCACAGAGACTGGAGAAATCATTGTTATCTCCACTACAGAATGTTCCATTCATTCACAGCGAATCTGGAATTCATCTGAATCTCCACTCCCGGCAGGTTTTCGTGACACCACTGGTAAATATCCAAGTAAGCCAATGCTGGTTTTAAGTGGCCTGCTCATACTCTCAGCCGTGCTGTTCAATTTGCTATCCACTCAACCCTCTTCAGCTCCATTTTCCTGTCCACATAACCCAAACTTCAGAAACAATTGGTATCTCCTCCACAGAATGTTCCATTCATTGACTGCAAATCTGAAATTCATCTAATTCTCAACTCCCGTCAGGTTTTCGTTACACCACTTGTGAATGTCCAATTAAGCCAAAGCTGGTTTTCAGTGGCCTGTTCTTACTACGAGACGTGCTGTTCATTTGGCTATCCATTCCACCCTGTTCAGCTCTACATTTTCGTGTCCACAAAACCCAGCCTTCAGAAATCATTGGAATCACCACTAGAGAATGTTCCATTCATTCACTGCGAATCTGGAATTCATCTGAATCTCCACTCCCGGCAGGTTTTCATTGCACCACTGCTGAATGTTCAAGTAACGCAATGATGGTTTTCAGCGGTCTATTCACACTCGAACCCGTGCTGTTCACGGTCTAGCGACTCAACACTGGTGAGTTCTTCTTTTTCCAGTTCAGACAATACAAACCTCAGAAACCATTGCACGCGAATCTTGAATTCATCTTGTTCTCCACTCCCAGCAGGTTTTCGTTTCACCACTGGTGAATGTCCAAGCAACCCAAGGCTGGTTTCAGCTGCGTGTTAACACTCGCAGCCGTGCTGTTCAATTGGCTATCCAGTGAACGCTGGTTAGCTCTTGATTTTCCTTCCACACACCGAGCCTTCAGAAATCATTCTTATCTCCACTTCAGAATGTTCCATTCGTTCCCTGCGAATCTGGAATTCCTCTGACTCTCCACACCAGGCAGATTTTCCTAACAACACTGGTGAATGACCAGGTAATCCAATACTGGTTTTCAGCGGCTGTTCACACTCACAGCCTTGCTGTTCAATTGGCAATCCAGTCAAACCTAGTCAGCTCTTCATTTTCCTGTCCACACAACCCAGCGTTCAGAAATCATTGGAATCTCTACTACAGAAATTTCCATTCATTCACTGTGAATCTGGAAATAATCTGAATCTGCATTCCAGGAAGGCTTTCGTTACACCACTGATGAATGTCCAAGTAATGCAATGCTGCTTCTTAGTGGTCTGTTCACACTCGAAATCGTGCTGTTCATTGGCTATCCACTCAATATCGGTCAGCTCTTCAATATCCTGTCCAGACTATCCAGATTTCTAAATGTTGGCAATCACCACTACAGAATGTTCCATTCAATCACGCGAATCTGGAATTCATCAGAGTCTCCACTCCTGGAAGGTTTTCGTGACACCACTGGTAAATGTCCAAGGAAGACAATGCTGGTTTTAAGCCGCCTGCTAAAACACACAGCCGTGCTGTTCAATTTGCTATCCACCCAACCCTATTCAGCTCTACATTTTCCTGTCCTCATAACCCAACCTTCAGAAATAATTGGTATCTCCTCCACAGAATGTTCCGTTCATTCACTGCGAATCTTAAATTCATCTGACTCTCAACTCCCGGCGGGTTATCGTTACACCACTTGTGAATGTCCAAGTAAGCCAATGCTGGTTTTCAGTGGCCTGTTCATACTAAGAGACGTGCTGTTCATTTGGCTATCCACTCCACCCTGTTCAGCTCTACATTTTCGTGTCCACAAAACCCAGCCTTCAGAAATCATTGGAATCACCACTAGAGAATGTTCCATTCATTCACTGCGAATCTGGAATTCATCTGAACCTCCACTCCCGGCAGGTTTTCGTTACACCACTGGTGAATGTCCAAGTAACTCAATACTGGTTTTCAGAGGCATGTTCAACTCGCAGAAGTGCTGTTCAATGGGCTATCCATTCAATATTGGTCAGCTCTTCATTTTCCTCTCCACACAAACCAGCCTTCAGAAATCATTGGGATCTCCACTACAGACTGTTCCATTCATTCACTGCGATTCTGCAATTCATCTGACTCTCCGCTCCAGGCAGGTTTTCATTACAGCACTGGTGAATGACCAAGTAATCCAATGCTGGTTTTCAGCCGCCTTTTCACACTCGCAGTGTGCTGTTCAATTGTCTATCCACTCAAACCTGGTCAGCCTTTCATTTTCTTTTCCACAATATCAGACTTCAGAAATCATTGGAATCGCCAGTACAGAATGTTCCATTCATTCACTGCCAATCTGGAATTCATCTGAATCTGCACTCCAGGTAGGCTTTCATTACACCACTTATGAATGTCCAAGTAACACAATGCTGGTTTTCAGCGGTCTGTTCACACTCTAAGCCCTGCTTTTTACTGGGTATCCACACAACTGTGGTCAGCTCTTCATTTTCATGTCCAAACAATCCAGACTTGAGAAATCATTGCAATCTCCAGTACAGAATGTTCCATTCATTCACTGCGAATCTGGAATTCAACTGAATCTCCACTACCTGCAGATTTATCTTACACCACTTGTGAATGTCCAAGTAAAACAATGCTGGTTTTCAGAGGCCTGTTCATGTTCGCAGTCGTGCTGTTCAATTGGCTATCCACTCAACCTGTTTTGCTCCTCATTTTCCTGTGCACACAACCCAGCCTTCACAAATCATTGTAATCTCCACTACAGGATGTTCCATTCATTCACTGGGAATCTGGAATTCATCTGAATCTGCACTCCACGCAGGTTTTCATACTGCAATACTGGTTTTCAGTGGTCTGTTCACATTCGAAGCCGAGGCTTTTTACAGGCTATCCACTCAACACTGGTCAGCTCTTCATTTTCGTGTCCCCACAATCCAGATTTCAGAAATCATTGCAATCTCCACTACAGAATGTTCCATTCATTCACTGCGAGTCTGGAGTTTATCTGATTCTCCACTCCCGCCTGGTTAACATTACACCACTTGTGAATGTCCAAGTAAGCCAATGCTGGTTTTCAGAGGCCTGTTCATACTCGCAGCCGTGCTGTTTAATTGACAATTCACTCCACCCTGTTCAGCTCTTCATTGTCCCACCACACTACCAGCCTTCAGAAATCTTTGTTATCTCCACTACAGAATGTTCCATTCATTCACTGCGAATCTGGAATTCATCTGACTCTCAACTCCACGCAGGTTTTCATTACACCACTGTTGAATGTCCAAGTAACCCAATGCTGGTTTTCAGCGGCCTGTTCATATTCGCAGCCCTGCTGTTTACTTGGCTATCGATTCAAGCCTGGTCAGCTCTTCATTTTCCTGTCCACACAACACAGGCTTCAGAAATCATTGGAATCTCCTCTACAGAATGTTCCATTCATTCACTGCGAATGTGGAATTCAACTGACTCTCCACTCCATGCAGGTGTTCCTTACACCACTGATGAATGTCCAAGTAACCCAATGCTGGTTTTCAGCTGCATGTTCACACTCGCAGCCATGCTATACAATTGGCTTTCCACTAAATCCTGATTAGTTCTTGATTTT
Source organism: Sorex fumeus (assembly GCF_029834395.1). Taxonomy (NCBI): domain Eukaryota; kingdom Metazoa; phylum Chordata; class Mammalia; order Eulipotyphla; family Soricidae; genus Sorex; species Sorex fumeus. The sequence continues at coordinate 91,577,547 of NW_026606155.1, forward strand.
CCTTCCACACGACCCAGCCTTCAGAAATCATTGGAATCTCCACTAGAGAATGTTCCATTCATTCACTGCGAATCTGGAATTCCTCTGAACCTCCACTCCCGGCAGGTTTTCGTTACACCACTGTTGAATGTCCAAGTAACCCAATGTTTTAAGTGTTTTCTTCACAAGCGCAGTGGTGCTGTTCAATTGGCTATCCACTCAACCCTGGCCAGCTCTACATTTTCCTGTCCACACCACAGAGACTGGAGAAATCATTGTTATCTCCACTACAGAATGTTCCATTCATTCACAGCGAATCTGGAATTCATCTGAATCTCCACTCCCGGCAGGTTTTCGTGACACCACTGGTAAATATCCAAGTAAGCCAATGCTGGTTTTAAGTGGCCTGCTCATACTCTCAGCCGTGCTGTTCAATTTGCTATCCACTCAACCCTCTTCAGCTCCATTTTCCTGTCCACATAACCCAAACTTCAGAAACAATTGGTATCTCCTCCACAGAATGTTCCATTCATTGACTGCAAATCTGAAATTCATCTAATTCTCAACTCCCGTCAGGTTTTCGTTACACCACTTGTGAATGTCCAATTAAGCCAAAGCTGGTTTTCAGTGGCCTGTTCTTACTACGAGACGTGCTGTTCATTTGGCTATCCATTCCACCCTGTTCAGCTCTACATTTTCGTGTCCACAAAACCCAGCCTTCAGAAATCATTGGAATCACCACTAGAGAATGTTCCATTCATTCACTGCGAATCTGGAATTCATCTGAATCTCCACTCCCGGCAGGTTTTCATTGCACCACTGCTGAATGTTCAAGTAACGCAATGATGGTTTTCAGCGGTCTATTCACACTCGAACCCGTGCTGTTCACGGTCTAGCGACTCAACACTGGTGAGTTCTTCTTTTTCCAGTTCAGACAATACAAACCTCAGAAACCATTGCACGCGAATCTTGAATTCATCTTGTTCTCCACTCCCAGCAGGTTTTCGTTTCACCACTGGTGAATGTCCAAGCAACCCAAGGCTGGTTTCAGCTGCGTGTTAACACTCGCAGCCGTGCTGTTCAATTGGCTATCCAGTGAACGCTGGTTAGCTCTTGATTTTCCTTCCACACACCGAGCCTTCAGAAATCATTCTTATCTCCACTTCAGAATGTTCCATTCGTTCCCTGCGAATCTGGAATTCCTCTGACTCTCCACACCAGGCAGATTTTCCTAACAACACTGGTGAATGACCAGGTAATCCAATGCTGGTTTTCAGCGGCTGTTCACACTCACAGCCTTGCTGTTCAATTGGCAATCCAGTCAAACCTAGTCAGCTCTTCTTCATTTTCCTGTCCACACAACCCAGCGTTCAGAAATCATTGGAATCTCTACTACAGAAATTTCCGTTCATTCACTGTGAATCTGGAAATAATCTGAATCTGCATTCCAGGAAGGCTTTCGTTACACCACTGATGAATGTCCAAGTAATGCAATGCTGCTTCTTAGTGGTCTGTTCACACTCGAAACCGTGCTGTTCATTGGCTATCCACTCAATATCGGTCAGCTCTTCAATATCCTGTCCAGACTATCCAGATTTCTAAATGTTGGCAATCACCACTACAGAATGTTCCATTCAGTCACGCGAATCTGGAATTCATCAGAGTCTCCACTCCTGGAAGGTTTTCGTGACACCACTGGTAAATGTCCAAGGAAGACAATGCTGGTTTTAAGCCGCCTGCTAACACACTCAGCCGTGCTGTTCAATTTGCTATCCACCCAACCCTATTCAGCTCTACATTTTCCTGTCCTCATAACCCAACCTTCAGAAATAATTGGTATCTCCTCCACAGAATGTTCCGTTCATTCACTGCGAATCTTAAATTCATCTGACTCTCAACTCCCGGCGGGTTATCGTTACACCACTTGTGAATGTCCAAGTAAGCCAATGCTGGTTTTCAGTGGCCTGTTCATACTAAGAGACGTGCTGTTCATTTGGCTATCCACTCCACCCTGTTCAGCTCTACATTTTCGTGTCCACAAAACCCAGCCTTCAGAAATCATTGGAATCACCACTAGAGAATGTTCCATTCATTCACTGCGAATCTGGAATTCATCTGAACCTCCACTCCCGGCAGGTTTTCGTTACACCACTGGTGAATGTCCAAGTAACTCAATACTGGTTTTCAGAGGCATGTTCAACTCGCAGAAGTGCTGTTCAATGGGCTATCCACTCAATATTGGTCAGCTCTTCATTTTCCTCTCCACACAAACCAGCCTTCAGAAATCATTGGGATCTCCACTACAGACTGTTCCATTCATTCACTGCGATTCTGCAATTCATCTGACTCTCCGCTCCAGGCAGGTTTTCATTACAGCACTGGTGAATGACCAAGTAATCCAATGCTGGTTTTCAGCCGCCTTTTCACACTCGCAGTGTGCTGTTCAATTGTCTATCCACTCAAACCTGGTCAGCCTTTCATTTTCTTTTCCACAATATCAGACTTCAGAAATCATTGGAATCGCCAGTACAGAATGTTCCATTCATTCACTGCCAATCTGGAATTCATCTGAATCTGCACTCCAGGTAGGCTTTCATTACACCACTTATGAATGTCCAAGTAACACAATGCTGGTTTTCAGCGGTCTGTTCACACTCTAAGCCCTGCTTTTTACTGGGTATCCACACAACTGTGGTCAGCTCTTCATTTTCATGTCCAAACAATCCAGACTTGAGAAATCATTGCAATCTCCAGTACAGAATGTTCCATTCATTCACTGCGAATCTGGAATTCAACTGAATCTCCACTACCTGCAGATTTATCTTACACCACTTGTGAATGTCCAAGTAAAACAATGCTGGTTTTCAGAGGCCTGTTCATGTTCGCAGTCGTGCTGTTCAATTGGCTATCCACTCAACCTGTTTTGCTCCTCATTTTCCTGTGCACACAACCCAGCCTTCAGAAATCATTGTAATCTCCACTACAGGATGTTCCATTCATTCACTGGGAATCTGGAATTCATCTGAATCTGCACTCCACGCAGGCTTTCGTTACACCACTGCTGAAAGTCGAAGTAATGCAATACTGGTTTTCAGTGGTCTGTTCACATTCGAAGCCGAGGCTTTTTACAGGCTATCCACTCAACACTGGTCAGCTCTTCATTTTCGTGTCCCCACAATCCAGATTTCAGAAATCATTGCAATCTCCACTACAGAATGTTCCATTCATTCACTGCGAGTCTGGAGTTTATCTGATTCTCCACTCCCGCCTGGTTAACATTACACCACTTGTGAATGTCCAAGTAAGCCAATGCTGGTTTTCAGAGGCCTGTTCATACTCGCAGCCGTGCTGTTTAATTGACAATTCACTCCACCCTGTTCAGCTCTTCATTGTCCCACCACACTACCAGCCTTCAGAAATCTTTGTTATCTCCACTACAGAATGTTCCATTCATTCACTGCGAATCTGGAATTCATCTGACTCTCAACTCCACGCAGGTTTTCATTACACCACTGTTGAATGTCCAAGTAACCCAATGCTGGTTTTCAGCGGCCTGTTCATATTCGCAGCCCTGCTGTTTACTTGGCTATCGATTCAAGCCTGGTCAGCTCTTCATTTTCCTGTCCACACAACACAGGCTTCAGAAATCATTGGAATCTCCTCTACAGAATGTTCCATTCATTCACTGCGAATGTGGAATTCAACTGACTCTCCACTCCATGCAGGTGTTCCTTACACCACTGATGAATGTCCAAGTAACCCAATGCTGGTTTTCAGCTGCATGTTCACACTCGCAGCCATGCTATACAATTGGCTTTCCACTAAATCCTGATTAGTTCTTGATTTTCCTTCCACACGACCCAGCCTTCAGAAATCATTGGAATCTCCACTAGAGAATGTTCCATTCATTCACTGCGAATCTGGAATTCCTCTGAACCTCCACTCCCGGCAGGTTTTCGTTACACCACTGTTGAATGTCCAAGTAACCCAATGTTTTAAGTGTTTTCTTCACAAGCGCAGTGGTGCTGTTCAATTGGCTATCCACTCAACCCTGGCCAGCTCTACATTTTCCTGTCCACACCACAGAGACTGGAGAAATCATTGTTATCTCCACTACAGAATGTTCCATTCATTCACAGCGAATCTGGAATTCATCTGAATCTCCACTCCCGGCAGGTTTTCGTGACACCACTGGTAAATATCCAAGTAAGCCAATGCTGGTTTTAAGTGGCCTGCTCATACTCTCAGCCGTGCTGTTCAATTTGCTATCCACTCAACCCTCTTCAGCTCCATTTTCCTGTCCACATAACCCAAACTTCAGAAACAATTGGTATCTCCTCCACAGAATGTTCCATTCATTGACTGCAAATCTGAAATTCATCTAATTCTCAACTCCCGTCAGGTTTTCGTTACACCACTTGTGAATGTCCAATTAAGCCAAAGCTGGTTTTCAGTGGCCTGTTCTTACTACGAGACGTGCTGTTCATTTGGCTATCCATTCCACCCTGTTCAGCTCTACATTTTCGTGTCCACAAAACCCAGCCTTCAGAAATCATTGGAATCACCACTAGAGAATGTTCCATTCATTCACTGCGAATCTGGAATTCATCTGAATCTCCACTCCCGGCAGGTTTTCATTGCACCACTGCTGAATGTTCAAGTAACGCAATGATGGTTTTCAGCGGTCTATTCACACTCGAACCCGTGCTGTTCACGGTCTAGCGACTCAACACTGGTGAGTTCTTCTTTTTCCAGTTCAGACAATACAAACCTCAGAAACCATTGCACGCGAATCTTGAATTCATCTTGTTCTCCACTCCCAGCAGGTTTTCGTTTCACCACTGGTGAATGTCCAAGCAACCCAAGGCTGGTTTCAGCTGCGTGTTAACACTCGCAGCCGTGCTGTTCAATTGGCTATCCAGTGAACGCTGGTTAGCTCTTGATTTTCCTTCCACACACCGAGCCTTCAGAAATCATTCTTATCTCCACTTCAGAATGTTCCATTCGTTCCCTGCGAATCTGGAATTCCTCTGACTCTCCACACCAGGCAGATTTTCCTAACAACACTGGTGAATGACCAGGTAATCCAATGCTGGTTTTCAGCGGCTGTTCACACTCACAGCCTTGCTGTTCAATTGGCAATCCAGTCAAACCTAGTCAGCTCTTCATTTTCCTGTCCACACAACCCAGCGTTCAGAAATCATTGGAATCTCTACTACAGAAATTTCCATTCATTCACTGTGAATCTGGAAATAATCTGAATCTGCATTCCAGGAAGGCTTTCGTTACACCACTGATGAATGTCCAAGTAATGCAATGCTGCTTCTTAGTGGTCTGTTCACACTCGAAACCGTGCTGTTCATTGGCTATCCACTCAATATCGGTCAGCTCTTCAATATCCTGTCCAGACTATCCAGATTTCTAAATGTTGGCAATCACCACTACAGAATGTTCCATTCAATCACGCGAATCTGGAATTCATCAGAGTCTCCACTCCTGGAAGGTTTTCGTGACACCACTGGTAAATGTCCAAGGAAGACAATGCTGGTTTTAAGCCGCCTGCTAACACACTCAGCCGTGCTGTTCAATTTGCTATCCACCCAACCCTATTCAGCTCTACATTTTCCTGTCCTCATAACCCAACCTTCAGAAATAATTGGTATCTCCTCCACAGAATGTTCCGTTCATTCACTGCGAATCTTAAATTCATCTGACTCTCAACTCCCGGCGGGTTATCGTTACACCACTTGTGAATGTCCAAGTAAGCCAATGCTGGTTTTCAGTGGCCTGTTCATACTAAGAGACGTGCTGTTCATTTGGCTATCCACTCCACCCTGTTCAGCTCTACATTTTCGTGTCCACAAAACCCAGCCTTCAGAAATCATTGGAATCACCACTAGAGAATGTTCCATTCATTCACTGCGAATCTGGAATTCATCTGAACCTCCACTCCCGGCAGGTTTTCGTTACGCCACTGGTGAATGTCCAAGTAACTCAATACTGGTTTTCAGAGGCATGTTCAACTCGCAGAAGTGCTGTTCAATGGGCTATCCACTCAATATTGGTCAGCTCTTCATTTTCCTCTCCACACAAACCAGCCTTCAGAAATCATTGGGATCTCCACTACAGACTGTTCCATTCATTCACTGCGATTCTGCAATTCATCTGACTCTCCACTCCAGGCAGGTTTTCATTACAGCACTGGTGAATGACCAAGTAATCCAATGCTGGTTTTCAGCTGCCTTTTCACACTCGCAGTGTGCTGTTCAATTGTCTATCCACTCAAACCTGGTCAGCCTTTCATTTTCTTTTCCACAATATCAGACTCCAGAAATCATTGGAATCGCCAGTACAGAATGTTCCATTCATTCACTGCCAATCTGGAATTCATCTGAATCTGCACTCCAGGTAGGCTTTCATTACACCACTTATGAATGTCCAAGTAACACAATGCTGGTTTTCAGCGGTCTGTTCACACTCTAAGCCCTGCTTTTTACTGGGTATCCACACAACTGTGGTCAGCTCTTCATTTTCATGTCCAAACAATCCAGACTTGAGAAATCATTGCAATCTCCAGTACAGAACGTTCCATTCATTCACTGCGAATCTGGAATTCAACTGAATCTCCACTACCTGCAGATTTATCTTACACCACTTGTGAATGTCCAAGTAAAACAATGCTGGTTTTCAGAGGCCTGTTCATGTTCGCAGTCGTGCTGTTCAATTGGCTATCCACTCAACCTGTTTTGCTCCTCATTTTCCTGTGCACACAACCCAGCCTTCAGAAATCATTGTAATCTCCACTACAGGATGTTCCATTCATTCACTGGGAATCTGGAATTCATCTGAATCTGCACTCCACGCAGGCTTTCGTTACACCACTGCTGAAAGTCGAAGTAATGCAATACTGGTTTTCAGTGGTCTGTTCACATTCGAAGCCGAGGCTTTTTACAGGCTATCCACTCAACACTGGTCAGCTCTTCATTTTCGTGTCCCCACAATCCAGATTTCAGAAATCATTGCAATCTCCACTACAGAATGTTCCATTCATTCACTGCGAGTCTGGAGTTTATCTGATTCTCCACTCCCGCCTGGTTAACATTACACCACTTGTGAATGTCCAAGTAAGCCAATGCTGGTTTTCAGAGGCCTGTTCATACTCGCAGCCGTGCTGTTTAATTGACAATTCACTCCACCCTGTTCAGCTCTTCATTGTCCCACCACACTACCAGCCTTCAGAAATCTTTGTTATCTCCACTACAGAATGTTCCATTCATTCACTGCGAATCTGGAATTCATCTGACTCTCAACTCCACGCAGGTTTTCATTACACCACTGTTGAATGTCCAAGTAACCCAATGCTGGTTTTCAGCGGCCTGTTCATATTCGCAGCCCTGCTGTTTACTTGGCTATCGATTCAAGCCTGGTCAGCTCTTCATTTTCCTGTCCACACAACACAGGCTTCAGAAATCATTGGAATCTCCTCTACAGAATGTTCCATTCATTCACTGCGAATGTGGAATTCAACTGACTCTCCACTCCATGCAGGTTTTCCTTACACCACTGATGAATGTCCAAGTAACCCAATGCTGGTTTTCAGCTGCATGTTCACACTCGCAGCCATGCTATACAATTGGCTTTCCACTAAATCCTGATTAGTTCTTGATTTTCCTTCCACGCGACCCAGCCTTCAGAAATCATTGGAATCTCCACTAGAGAATGTTCCATTCATTCACTGCGAATCTGGAATTCCTCTGAACCTCCACTCCCGGCAGGTTTTCTTTACACCACTGTTGAATGTCCAAGTAACCCAATGTTTTAAGTGTTTTCTTCACAAGCGCAGTGGTGCTGTTCAATTGGCTATCCACTCAACCCTGGCCAGCTCTACATTTTCCTGTCCACACCACAGAGACTGGAGAAATCATTGTTATCTCCACTACAGAATGTTCCATTCATTCACAGCGAATCTGGAATTCATCTGAATCTCCACTCCCGGCAGGTTTTCGTGACACCACTGGTAAATATCCAAGTAAGCCAATGCTGGTTTTAAGTGGCCTGCTCATACTCTCAGCCGTGCTGTTCAATTTGCTATCCACTCAACCCTCTTCAGCTCCATTTTCCTGTCCACATAACCCAAACTTCAGAAACAATTGGTATCTCCTCCACAGAATGTTCCATTCATTGACTGCAAATCTGAAATTCATCTAATTCTCAACTCCCGTCAGGTTTTCGTTACACCACTTGTGAATGTCCAATTAAGCCAAAGCTGGTTTTCAGTGGCCTGTTCTTACTACGAGACGTGCTGTTCATTTGGCTATCCATTCCACCCTGTTCAGCTCTACATTTTCGTGTCCACAAAACCCAGCCTTCAGAAATCATTGGAATCACCACTAGAGAATGTTCCATTCATTCACTGCGAATCTGGAATTCATCTGAATCTCCACTCCCGGCAGGTTTTCATTGCACCACTGCTGAATGTTCAAGTAACGCAATGATGGTTTTCAGCGGTCTATTCACACTCGAACCCGTGCTGTTCACGGTCTAGCGACTCAACACTGGTGAGTTCTTCTTTTTCCAGTTCAGACAATACAAACCTCAGAAACCATTGCAATCTACACTACAGAATGTTTCATTCATTCACGCGAATCTTGAATTCATCTTGTTCTCCACTCCCAGCAGGTTTTCGTTTCACCACTGGTGAATGTCCAAGCAACCCAAGGCTGGTTTCAGCTGCGTGTTAACACTCGCAGCCGTGCTGTTCAATTGGCTATCCAGTGAACGCTGGTTAGCTCTTGATTTTCCTTCCACACACCGAGCCTTCAGAAATCATTCTTATCTCCACTTCAGAATGTTCCATTCGTTCCCTGCGAATCTGGAATTCCTCTGACTCTCCACACCAGGCAGATTTTCCTAACAACACTGGTGAATGACCAGGTAATCCAATGCTGGTTTTCAGCGGCTGTTCACACTCACAGCCTTGCTGTTCAATTGGCAATCCAGTCAAACCTAGTCAGCTCTTCATTTTCCTGTCCACACAACCCAGCGTTCAGAAATCATTGGAATCTCTACTACAGAAATTTCCATTCATTCACTGTGAATCTGGAAATAATCTGAATCTGCATTCCAGGAAGGCTTTCGTTACACCACTGATGAATGTCCAAGTAATGCAATGCTGCTTCTTAGTGGTCTGTTCACACTCGAAACCGTGCTGTTCACTGGCTATCCACTCAACATTGGTCAGCTCTTCAATATCCTGTCCAGACTATCCAGATTTCTAAATCTTGGCAATCTCCACTACAGAATGTTCCATTCAATCACGCGAATCTGGAATTCATCAGAGTCTCCACTCCCGGCAGGTTTTCGTGACACCACTGGTATATGTCCAAGGAAGCCAATGCTGGTTTTAAGCCGCCTGCTTATACTCTCAGCCGTGCTGTTCAATTTGCTATCCACCCAACCCTATTCAGCTCTACATTTTCCTGTCCTCATAACCCAACCTTCAGAAATAATTGGTATCTCCTCCACAGAATGTTCCGTTCATTCACTGCGAATCTTAAATTCATCTGACTCTCAACTCCCGGCGGGTTATCGTTACACCACTTGTGAATGTCCAAGTAAGCCAATGCTGGTTTTCAGTGGCCTGTTCATACTAAGAGACGTGCTGTTCATTTGGCTATCCACTCCACCCTGTTCAGCTCTACATTTTCGTGTCCACAAAACCCAGCCTTCAGAAATCATTGGAATCACCACTAGAGAATGTTCCATTCATTCACTGCGAATCTGGAATTCATCTGAACCTCCACTCCCGGCAGGTTTTCGTTACACCACTGGTGAATGTCCAAGTAACTCAATACTGGTTTTCAGAGGCATGTTCAACTCGCAGAAGTGCTGTTCAATGGGCTATCCACTCAATATTGGTCAGCTCTTCATTTTCCTCTCCACACAAACCAGCCTTCAGAAATCATTGGGATCTCCACTACAGACTGTTCCATTCATTCACTGCGATTCTGCAATTCATCTGACTCTCCGCTCCAGGCAGGTTTTCATTACAGCACTGGTGAATGACCAAGTAATCCAATGCTGGTTTTCAGCCGCCTTTTCACACTCGCAGTGTGCTGTTCAATTGTCTATCCACTCAAACCTGGTCAGCCTTTCATTTTCTTTTCCACAATATCAGACTTCAGAAATCATTGGAATCGCCAGTACAGAATGTTCCATTCATTCACTGCCAATCTGGAATTCATCTGAATCTGCACTCCAGGTAGGCTTTCATTACACCACTTATGAATGTCCAAGTAACACAATGCTGGTTTTCAGCGGTCTGTTCACACGCTAAGCCCTGCTTTTTACTGGGTATCCACACAACTGTGGTCAGCTCTTCATTTTCATGTCCAAACAATCCAGACTTGAGAAATCATTGCAATCTCCAGTACAGAATGTTCCATTCATTCACTGCGAATCTGGAATTCAACTGAATCTCCACTACCTGCAGATTTATCTTACACCACTTGTGAATGTCCAAGTAAAACAATGCTGGTTTTCAGAGGCCTGTTCATGTTCGCAGTCGTGCTGTTCAATTGGCTATCCACTCAACCTGTTTTGCTCCTCATTTTCCTGTGCACACAACCCAGCCTTCAGAAATCATTGTAATCTCCACTACAGGATGTTCCATTCATTCACTGGGAATCTGGAATTCATCTGAATCTGCACTCCACGCAGGCTTTCGTTACACCACTGCTGAAAGTCGAAGTAATGCAATACTGGTTTTCAGTGGTCTGTTCACATTCGAAGCCGAGGCTTTTTACAGGCTATCCACTCAACACTGGTCAGCTCTTCATTTTCGTGTCCCCACAATCCAGATTTCAGAAATCATTGCAATCTCCACTACAGAATGTTCCATTCATTCACTGCGAGTCTGGAGTTTATCTGATTCTCCACTCCCGCCTGGTTAACATTACACCACTTGTGAATGTCCAAGTAAGCCAATGCTGGTTTTCAGAGGCCTGTTCATACTCGCAGCCGTGCTGTTTAATTGACAATTCACTCCACCCTGTTCAGCTCTTCATTGTCCCACCACACTACCAGCCTTCAGAAATCTTTGTTATCTCCACTACAGAATGTTCCATTCATTCACTGCGAATCTGGAATTCATCTGACTCTCAACTCCACGCAGGTTTTCATTACACCACTGTTGAATGTCCAAGTAACCCAATGCTGGTTTTCAGCGGCCTGTTCATATTCGCAGCCCTGCTGTTTACTTGGCTATCGATTCAAGCCTGGTCAGCTCTTCATTTTCCTGTCCACACAACACAGGCTTCAGAAATCATTGGAATCTCCTCTACAGAATGTTCCATTCATTCACTGCGAATGTGGAATTCAACTGACTCTCCACTCCATGCAGGTGTTCCTTACACCACTGATGAATGTCCAAGTAACCCAATGCTGGTTTTCAGCTGCATGTTCACACTCGCAGCCATGCTATACAATTGGCTTTCCACTAAATCCTGATTAGTTCTTGATTTTCCTTCCACACGACCCAGCCTTCAGAAATCATTGGAATCTCCACTAGAGAATGTTCCATTCATTCACTGCGAATCTGGAATTCCTCTGAACCTCCACTGCCGGCAGGTTTTCATTACACCACTGTTGAATGTCCAAGTAACCCAATGCTGGTTTTCAGCGGCCTGTTCATATTCGCAGCCCTGCTGTTTACTTGGCTATCGATTCAAGCCTGGTCAGCTCTTCATTTTCCTGTCCACACAACACAGGCTTCAGAAATCATTGGAATCTCCTCTACAGAATGTTCCATTCATTCACTGCGAATGTGGAATTCAACTGACTCTCCACTCCATGCAGGTGTTCCTTACACCACTGATGAATGTCCAAGTAACCCAATGCTGGTTTTCAGCTGCATGTTCACACTCGCAGCCATGCTATACAATTGGCTTTCCACTAAATCCTGATTAGTTCTTGATTTTCCTTCCACACGACCCAGCCTTCAGAAATCATTGGAATCTCCACTAGAGAATGTTCCATTCATTCACTGCGAATCTGGAATTCCTCTGAACCTCCACTCCCGGCAGGTTTTCGTTACACCACTGTTGAATGTCCAAGTAACCCAATGTTTTAAGTGTTTTCTTCACAAGCGCAGTGGTGCTGTTCAATTGGCTATCCACTCAACCCTGGCCAGCTCTACATTTTCCTGTCCACACCACAGAGACTGGAGAAATCATTGTTATCTCCACTACAGAATGTTCCATTCATTCACAGCGAATCTGGAATTCATCTGAATCTCCACTCCCGGCAGGTTTTCGTGACACCACTGGTAAATATCCAAGTAAGCCAATGCTGGTTTTAAGTGGCCTGCTCATACTCTCAGCCGTGCTGTTCAATTTGCTATCCACTCAACCCTCTTCAGCTCCATTTTCCTGTCCACATAACCCAAACTTCAGAAACAATTGGTATCTCCTCCACAGAATGTTCCATTCATTGACTGCAAATCTGAAATTCATCTAATTCTCAACTCCCGTCAGGTTTTCGTTACACCACTTGTGAATGTCCAATTAAGCCAAAGCTGGTTTTCAGTGGCCTGTTCTTACTACGAGACATGCTGTTCATTTGGCTATCCATTCCACCCTGTTCAGCTCTACATTTTCGTGTCCACAAAACCCAGCCTTCAGAAATCATTGGAATCACCACTAGAGAATGTTCCATTCATTCACTGCGAATCTGGAATTCATCTGAATCTCCACTCCCGGCAGGTTTTCATTGCACCACTGCTGAATGTTCAAGTAACGCAATGATGGTTTTCAGCGGTCTATTCACACTCGAACCCGTGCTGTTCACGGTCTAGCGACTCAACACTGGTGAGTTCTTCTTTTTCCAGTTCAGACAATACAAACCTCAGAAACCATTGCACGCGAATCTTGAATTCATCTTGTTCTCCACTCCCAGCAGGTTTTCGTTTCACCACTGGTGAATGTCCAAGCAACCCAAGGCTGGTTTCAGCTGCGTGTTAACACTCGCAGCCGTGCTGTTCAATTGGCTATCCAGTGAACGCTGGTTAGCTCTTGATTTTCCTTCCACACACCGAGCCTTCAGAAATCATTCTTATCTCCACTTCAGAATGTTCCATTCGTTCCTTGCGAATCTGGAATTCCTCTGACTCTCCACACCAGGCAGATTTTCCTAACAACACTGGTGAATGACCAGGTAATCCAATGCTGGTTTTCAGCGGTTGTTCACACTCACAGCCTTGCTGTTCAACTGGCAATCCAGTCAAACCCAGTCAGCTCTTCATTTTCCTGTCCACACAACCCAGCGTTCAGAAATCATTGGAATCTCTACTACAGAAATTTCCATTCATTCACTGTGAATCTGGAAATAATCTGAATCTGCATTCCAGGAAGGCTTTCGTTACACCACTGATGAATGTCCAAGTAATGCAATGCTGCTTCTTAGTGGTCTGTTCACACTCGAAACCGTGCTGTTCACTGGCTATCCACTCAACATCGGTCAGCTCTTCAATATCCTGTCCAGACTATCCAGATTTCTAAATCTTGGCAATCTCCACTACAGAATGTTCCATTCAATCACGCGAATCTGGAATTCATCAGAGTCTCCACTCCCGGCAGGTTTTCGTGACACCACTGTTATATGTCCAAGGAAGCCAATGCTGGTTTTAAGCCGCCTGCTTATACTCTCAGCCGTGCTGTTCAATTTGCTATCCACCCAACCCTATTCAGCTCTACATTTTCCTGTCCTCATAACCCAACCTTCAGAAATAATTGGTATCTCCTCCACAGAATGTTCCGTTCATTCACTGCGAATCTTAAATTCATCTGACTCTCAACTCCCGGCGGGTTATCGTTACACCACTTGTGAATGTCCAAGTAAGCCAATGCTGGTTTTCAGTGGCCTGTTCATACTAAGAGACGTGCTGTTCATTTGGCTATCCACTCCACCCTGTTCAGCTCTACATTTTCGTGTCCACAAAACCCAGCCTTCAGAAATCATTGGAATCACCACTAGAGAATGTTCCATTCATTCATTGCGAATCTGGAATTCATCTGAACCTCCACTCCCGGCAGGTTTTCGTTACACCACTGGTGAATGTCCAAGTAACTCAATACTGGTTTTCAGAGGCATGTTCAACTCGCAGAAGTGCTGTTCAATGGGCTATCCACTCAATATTGGTCAGCTCTTCATTTTCCTCTCCACACAAACCAGCCTTCAGAAATCATTTGGATCTCCACTACAGACTGTTCCATTCATTCACTGCGATTCTGCAATTCATCTGACTCTCCGCTCCAGGCAGGTTTTCATTACAGCACTGGTGAATGACCAAGTAATCCAATGCTGGTTTTCAGCCGCCTTTTCACACTCGCAGTGTGCTGTTCAATTGTCTATCCACTCAAACCTGGTCAGCCTTTCATTTTCTTTTCCACAATATCAGACTTCAGAAATCATTGGAATCGCCAGTACAGAATGTTCCATTCATTCACTGCCAATCTGGAATTCATCTGAATCTGCACTCCAGGTAGGCTTTCATTACACCACTTATGAATGTCCAAGTAACACAATGCTGGTTTTCAGCGGTCTGTTCACACGCTAAGCCCTGCTTTTTACTGGGTATCCACACAACTGTGGTCAGCTCTTCATTTTCATGTCCAAACAATCCAGACTTGAGAAATCATTGCAATCTCCAGTACAGAATGTTCCATTCATTCACTGCGAATCTGGAATTCAACTGAATCTCCACTACCTGCAGATTTATCTTACACCACTTGTGAATGTCCAAGTAAAACAATGCTGGTTTTCAGAGGCCTGTTCATGTTCGCAGTCGTGCTGTTCAATTGGCTATCCACTCAACCTGTTTTGCTCCTCATTTTCCTGTGCACACAACCCAGCCTTCAGAAATCATTGTAATCTCCACTACAGGATGTTCCATTCATTCACTGGGAATCTGGAATTCATCTGAATCTGCACTCCACGCAGGCTTTCGTTACACCACTGCTGAAAGTCGAAGTAATGCAATACTGGTTTTCAGTGGTCTGTTCACATTCGAAGCCGAGGCTTTTTACAGGCTATCCACTCAACACTGGTCAGCTCTTCATTTTCGTGTCCCCACAATCCAGATTTCAGAAATCATTGCAATCTCCACTACAGAATGTTCCATTCATTCACTGCGAGTCTGGAGTTTATCTGATTCTCCACTCCCGCCTGGTTAACATTACACCACTTGTGAATGTCCAAGTAAGCCAATGCTGGTTTTCAGAGGCCTGTTCATACTCGCAGCCGTGCTGTTTAATTGACAATTCACTCCACCCTGTTCAGCTCTTCATTGTCCCACCACACTACCAGCCTTCAGAAATCTTTGTTATCTCCACTACAGAATGTTCCATTCATTCACTGCGAATCTGGAATTCATCTGACTCTCAACTCCACGCAGGTTTTCATTACACCACTGTTGAATGTCCAAGTAACCCAATGCTGGTTTTCAGCGGCCTGTTCATATTCGCAGCCCTGCTGTTTACTTGGCTATCGATTCAAGCCTGGTCAGCTCTTCATTTTCCTGTCCACACAACACAGGCTTCAGAAATCATTGGAATCTCCTCTACAGAATGTTCCATTCATTCACTGCGAATGTGGAATTCAACTGACTCTCCACTCCATGCAGGTGTTCCTTACACCACTGATGAATGTCCAAGTAACCCAATGCTGGTTTTCAGCTGCATGTTCACACTGGCAGCCATGCTATACAATTGGCTTTCCACTAAATCCTGATTAGTTCTTGATTTTCCTTCCACACGACCCAGCCTTCAGAAATCATTGGAATCTCCACTAGAGAATGTTCCATTCATTCACTGCGAATCTGGAATTCCTCTGAACCTCCACTCCCGGCAGGTTTTCGTTACACCACTGTTGAATGTCCAAGTAACCCAATGTTTTAAGTGTTTTCTTCACAAGCGCAGTGGTGCTGTTCAATTGGCTATCCACTCAACCCTGGCCAGCTCTACATTTTCCTGTCCACACCACAGAGACTGGAGAAATCATTGTTATCTCCACTACAGAATGTTCCATTCATTCACAGCGAATCTGGAATTCATCTGAATCTCCACTCCCGGCAGGTTTTCGTGACACCACTGGTAAATATCCAAGTAAGCCAATGCTGGTTTTAAGTGGCCTGCTCATACTCTCAGCCGTGCTGTTCAATTTGCTATCCACTCAACCCTCTTCAGCTCCATTTTCCTGTCCACATAACCCAAACTTCAGAAACAATTGGTATCTCCTCCACAGAATGTTCCATTCATTGACTGCAAATCTGAAATTCATCTAATTCTCAACTCCCGTCAGGTTTTCGTTACACCACTTGTGAATGTCCAATTAAGCCAAAGCTGGTTTTCAGTGGCCTGTTCTTACTACGAGACGTGCTGTTCATTTGGCTATCCATTCCACCCTGTTCAGCTCTACATTTTCGTGTCCACAAAAACCCAGCCTTCAGAAATCATTGGAATCACCACTAGAGAATGTTCCATGCATTCACTGCGAATCTGGAATTCATCTGAATCTCCACTCCCGGCAGGTTTTCATTGCACCACTGCTGAATGTTCAAGTAACGCAATGATGGTTTTCAGCGGTCTATTCACACTCGAACCCGTGCTGTTCACGGTCTAGCGACTCAACACTGGTGAGTTCTTCTTTTTCCAGTTCAGACAATACAAACCTCAGAAACCATTGCAATCTACACTACAGAATGTTTCATTCATTCACGCGAATCTTGAATTCATCTTGTTCTCCACTCCCAGCAGGTTTTCGTTTCACCACTGGTGAATGTCCAAGCAACCCAAGGCTGGTTTCAGCTGCGTGTTAACACTCGCAGCCGTGCTGTTCAATTGGCTATCCAGTGAACGCTGGTTAGCTCTTGATTTTCCTTCCACACACCGAGCCTTCAGAAATCATTCTTATCTCCACTTCAGAATGTTCCATTCGTTCCCTGCGAATCTGGAATTCCTCTGACTCTCCACACCAGGCAGATTTTCCTAACAACACTGGTGAATGACCAGGTAATCCAATGCTGGTTTTCAGCGGCTGTTCACACTCACAGCCTTGCTGTTCAATTGGCAATCCAGTCAAACCTAGTCAGCTCTTCATTTTCCTGTCCACACAACCCAGCGTTCAGAAATCATTGGAATCTCTACTACAGAAATTTCCATTCATTCACTGTGAATCTGGAAATAATCTGAATCTGCATTCCAGGAAGGCTTTCGTTACACCACTGATGAATGTCCAAGTAATGCAATGCTGCTTCTTAGTGGTCTGTTCACACTCGAAACCGTGCTGTTCATTGGCTATCCACTCAATATCGGTCAGCTCTTCAATATCCTGTCCAGACTATCCAGATTTCTAAATGTTGGCAATCACCACTACAGAATGTTCCATTCAGTCACGCGAATCTGGAATTCATCAGAGTCTCCACTCCTGGAAGGTTTTCGTGACACCACTGGTAAATGTCCAAGGAAGACAATGCTGGTTTTAAGCCGCCTGCTAACACACACAGCCGTGCTGTTCAATTTGTTATCCACCCAACCCTATTCAGCTCTACATTTTCCTGTCCTCATAACCCAACCTTCAGAAATAATTGGTATCTCCTCCACAGAATGTTCCGTTCATTCACTGCGAATCTTAAATTCATCTGACTCTCAACTCCCGGCGGGTTATCGGGACACCACTTGTGAATGTCCAAGTAAGCCAATGCTGGTTTTCAGTGGCCTGTTCATACTAAGAGACGTGCTGTTCATTTGGCTATCCACTCCACCCTGTTCAGCTCTACATTTTCGTGTCCACAAAACCCAGCCTTCAGAAATCATTGGAATCACCACTAGAGAATGTTCCATTCATTCACTGCGAATCTGGAATTCATCTGAACCTCCACTCCCGGCAGGTTTTCGTTACACCACTGGTGAATGTCCAAGTAACTCAATACTGGTTTTCAGAGGCATGTTCAACTCGCAGAAGTGCTGTTCAATGGGCTATCCACTCAATATTGGTCAGCTCTTCATTTTCCTCTCCACACAAACCAGCCTTCAGAAATCATTGAGATCTCCACTACAGACTGTTCCATTCATTCACTGCGATTCTGCAATTCATCTGACTCTCCGCTCCAGGCAGGTTTTCATTACAGCACTGGTGAATGACCAAGTAATCCAATGCTGGTTTTCAGCCGCCTTTTCACACTCGCAGTGTGCTGTTCAATTGTCTATCCACTCAAACCTGGTCAGCCTTTCATTTTCTTTTCCACAATATCAGACTTCAGAAATCATTGGAATCGCCAGTACAGAATGTTCCATTCATTCACTGCCAATCTGGAATTCATCTGAATCTGCACTCCAGGTAGGCTTTCATTACACCACTTATGAATGTCCAAGTAACACAATGCTGGTTTTCAGCGGTCTGTTCACACGCTGAGCCCTGCTTTTTACTGGGTATCCACACAACTGTGGTCAGCTCTTCATTTTCATGTCCAAACAATCCAGACTTGAGAAATCATTGCAATCTCCAGTACAGAATGTTCCATTCATTCACTGCGAATCTGGAATTCAACTGAATCTCCACTACCTGCAGATTTATCTTACACCACTTGTGAATGTCCAAGTAAAACAATGCTGGTTTTCAGAGGCCTGTTCATGTTCGCAGTCGTGCTGTTCAATTGGCTATCCACTCAACCTGTTTTGCTCCTCATTTTCCTGTGCACACAACCCAGCCTTCAGAAATCATTGTAATCTCCACTACAGGATGTTCCATTCATTCACTGGGAATCTGGAATTCATCTGAATCTGCACTCCACGCAGGCTTTCGTTACACCACTGCTGAAAGTCGAAGTAATGCAATACTGGTTTTCAGTGGTCTTTTCACATTCGAAGCCGAGGCTTTTTACAGGCTATCCACTCAACACTGGTCAGCTCTTCATTTTCGTGTCCCCACAATCCAGATTTCAGAAATCATTGCAATCTCCACTACAGAATGTTCCATTCATTCACTGCGAGTCTGGAGTTTATCTGATTCTCCACTCCCGCCTGGTTAACATTACACCACTTGTGAATGTCCAAGTAAGCCAATGCTGGTTTTCAGAGGCCTGTTCATACTCGCAGCCGTGCTGTTTAATTGACAATTCACTCCACCCTGTTCAGCTCTTCATTGTCCCACCACACTACCAGCCTTCAGAAATCTTTGTTATCTCCACTACAGAATGTTCCATTCATTCACTGCGAATCTGGAATTCATCTGACTCTCAACTCCACGCAGGTTTTCATTACACCACTGTTGAATGTCCAAGTAACCCAATGCTGGTTTTCAGCGGCCTGTTCATATTCGCAGCCCTGCTGTTTACTTGGCTATCGATTCAAGCCTGGTCAGCTCTTCATTTTCCTGTCCACACAACACAGGCTTCAGAAATCATTGGAATCTCCTCTACAGAATGTTCCATTCATTCACTGCGAATGTGGAATTCAACTGACTCTCCACTCCATGCAGGTGTTCCTTACACCACTGATGAATGTCCAAGTAACCCAATGCTGGTTTTCAGCTGCATGTTCACACTCGCAGCCATGCTATACAATTGGCTTTCCACTAAATCCTGATTAGTTCTTGATTTTCCTTCCACACGACCCAGCCTTCAGAAATCATTGGAATCTCCACTAGAGAATGTTCCATTCATTCACTGCGAATCTGGAATTCCT
Source organism: Sorex fumeus (assembly GCF_029834395.1). Classification (NCBI taxonomy): domain Eukaryota; kingdom Metazoa; phylum Chordata; class Mammalia; order Eulipotyphla; family Soricidae; genus Sorex; species Sorex fumeus. The sequence continues at coordinate 91,597,265 of NW_026606155.1, forward strand.
CTGAACCTCCACTCCCGGCAGGTTTTCGTTACACCACTGTTGAATGTCCAAGTAACCCAATGTTTTAAGTGTTTTCTTCACAAGCGCAGTGGTGCTGTTCAATTGGCTATCCACTCAACCCTGGCCAGCTCTACATTTTCCTGTCCACACCACAGAGACTGGAGAAATCATTGTTATCTCCACTACAGAATGTTCCATTCATTCACAGCGAATCTGGAATTCATCTGAATCTCCACTCCCGGCAGGTTTTCGTGACACCACTGGTAAATATCCAAGTAAGCCAATGCTGGTTTTAAGTGGCCTGCTCATACTCTCAGCCGTGCTGTTCAATTTGCTATCCACTCAACCCTCTTCAGCTCCATTTTCCTGTCCACATAACCCAAACTTCAGAAACAATTGGTATCTCCTCCACAGAATGTTCCATTCATTGACTGCAAATCTGAAATTCATCTAATTCTCAACTCCCGTCAGGTTTTCGTTACACCACTTGTGAATGTCCAATTAAGCCAAAGCTGGTTTTCAGTGGCCTGTTCTTACTACGAGACGTGCTGTTCATTTGGCTATCCATTCCACCCTGTTCAGCTCTACATTTTCGTGTCCACAAAACCCAGCCTTCAGAAATCATTGGAATCACCACTAGAGAATGTTCCATTCATTTCACTGCGAATCTGGAATTCATCTGAATCTCCACTCCCGGCAGGTTTTCATTGCACCACTGCTGAATGTTCAAGTAACGCAATGATGGTTTTCAGCGGTCTATTCACACTCGAACCCGTGCTGTTCACGGTCTAGCGACTCAACACTGGTGAGTTCTTCTTTTTCCAGTTCAGACAATACAAACCTCAGAAACCATTGCACGCGAATCTTGAATTCATCTTGTTCTCCACTCCCAGCAGGTTTTCGTTTCACCACTGGTGAATGTCCAAGCAACCCAAGGCTGGTTTCAGCTGCGTGTTAACACTCGCAGCCGTGCTGTTCAATTGGCTATCCAGTGAACGCTGGTTAGCTCTTGATTTTCCTTCCACACACCGAGCCTTCAGAAATCATTCTTATCTCCACTTCAGAATGTTCCATTCGTTCCCTGCGAATCTGGAATTCCTCTGACTCTCCACACCAGGCAGATTTTCCTAACAACACTGGTGAATGACCAGGTAATCCAATGCTGGTTTTCAGCGGCTGATCACACTCACAGCCTTGCTGTTCAATTGGCAATCCAGTCAAACCTAGTCAGCTCTTCATTTTCCTGTCCACACAACCCAGCGTTCAGAAATCATTGGAATCTCTACTACAGAAATTTCCATTCATTCACTGTGAATCTGGAAATAATCTGAATCTGCATTCCAGGAAGGCTTTCGTTACACCACTGATGAATGTCCAAGTAATGCAATGCTGCTACTTAGTGGTCTGTTCACACTCGAAACCGTGCTGTTCATTGGCTATCCACTCAATATCGGTCAGCTCTTCAATATCCTGTCCAGACTATCCAGATTTCTAAATGTTGGCAATCACCACTACAGAATGTTCCATTCATTCACGCGAATCTGGAATTCATCAGAGTCTCCACTCCTGGAAGGTTTTCGTGACACCACTGGTAAATGTCCAAGGAAGACAATGCTGGTTTTAAGCCGCCTGCTAACACACTCAGCCGTGCTGTTCAATTTGCTATCCACTCAACCCTATTCAGCTCTACATTTTCCTGTCCTCATAACCCAACCTTCAGAAATAATTGGTATCTCCTCCACAGAATGTTCCGTTCATTCACTGCGAATCTTAAATTCATCTGACTCTCAACTCCCGGCGGGTTATCGTTACACCACTTGTGAATGTCCAAGTAAGCCAATGCTGGTTTTCAGTGGCCTGTTCATACTAAGAGACGTGCTGTTCATTTGGCTATCCACTCCACCCTGTTCAGCTCTACATTTTCGTGTCCACAAAACCCAGCCTTCAGAAATCATTGGAATCACCACTAGAGAATGTTCCATTCATTCACTGCGAATCTGGAATTCATCTGAACCTCCACTCCTGGCAGGTTTTCGTTATGCCACTGGTGAATGTCCAAGTAACTCAATACTGGTTTTCAGAGGCATGTTCAACTCGCAGAAGTGCTGTTCAATGGGCTATCCACTCAATATTGGTCAGCTCTTCATTTTCCTCTCCACACAAACCAGCCTTCAGAAATCATTGGGATCTCCACTACAGACTGTTCCATTCATTCACTGCGATTCTGCAATTCATCTGACTCTCCGCTCCAGGCAGGTTTTCATTACAGCACTGGTGAATGACCAAGTAATCCAATGCTGGTTTTCAGCCGCCTTTTCACACTCGCAGTGTGCTGTTCAATTGTCTAGCCACTCAAACCTGGTCAGCCTTTCATTTTCTTTTCCACAATATCAGACGTCAGAAATCATTGGAATCGCCAGTACAGAATGTTCCATTCATTCACTGCCAATCTGGAATTCATCTGAATCTGCACTCCAGGTAGGCTTTCATTACACCACTTATGAATGTCCAAGTAACACAATGCTGGTTTTCAGCGGTCTGTTCACACGCTAAGCCCTGCTTTTTACTGGGTATCCACACAACTGTGGTCAGCTCTTCATTTTCATGTCCAAACAATCCAGACTTGAGAAATCATTGCAATCTCCAGTACAGAACGTTCCATTCATTCACTGCGAATCTGGAATTCAACTGAATCTCCACTACCTGCAGATTTATCTTACACCACTTGTGAATGTCCAAGTAAAACAATGCTGGTTTTCAGAGGCCTGTTCATGTTCGCAGTCGTGCTGTTCAATTGGCTATCCACTCAACCTGTTTTGCTCCTCATTTTCCTGTGCACACAACCCAGCCTTCAGAAATCATTGTAATCTCCACTACAGGATGTTCCATTCATTCACTGGGAATCTGGAATTCATCTGAATCTGCACTCCACGCAGGCTTTCGTTACACCACTGCTGAAAGTCGAAGTAATGCAATACTGGTTTTCAGTGGTCTGTTCACATTCGAAGCCGAGGCTTTTTACAGGCTATCCACTCAACACTGGTCAGCTCTTCATTTTCGTGTCCCCACAATCCAGATTTCAGAAATCATTGCAATCTCCACTACAGAATGTTCCATTCATTCACTGCGAGTCTGGAGTTTATCTGATTCTCCACTCCCGCCTGGTTAACATTACACCACTTGTGAATGTCCAAGTAAGCCAATGCTGGTTTTCAGAGGCCTGTTCATACTCGCAGCCGTGCTATTTAATTGACAATTCACTCCACCCTGTTCAGCTCTTCATTGTCCCACCACACTACCAGCCTTCAGAAATCTTTGTTATCTCCACTACAGAATGTTCCATTCATTCACTGCGAATCTGGAATTCATCTGACTCTCAACTCCACGCAGGTTTTCATTACACCACTGTTGAATGTCCAAGTAACCCAATGCTGGTTTTCAGCGGCCTGTTCATATTCGCAGCCCTGCTGTTTACTTGGCTATCGATTCAAGCCTGGTCAGCTCTTCATTTTCCTGTCCACACAACACAGGCTTCAGAAATCATTGGAATCTCCTCTACAGAATGTTCCATTCATTCACTGCGAATGTGGAATTCAACTGACTCTCCACTCCATGCAGGTTTTCCTTACACCACTGATGAATGTCCAAGTAACCCAATGCTGGTTTTCAGCTGCATGTTCACACTCGCAGCCATGCTATACAATTGGCTTTCCACTAAATCCTGATTAGTTCTTGATTTTCCTTCCACACGACCCAGCCTTCAGAAATCATTGGAATCTCCACTACAGAATGTTCCATTCATTCACAGCGAATCTGGAATTCATCTGAATCTACACTCCCGGCAGGTTTTCGTGACACCACTGGTAAATATCCAAGTAAGCCAATGCTGGTTTTAAGTGGCCTGCTCATACTCTCAGCCGTGCTGTTCAATTTGCTATCCACTCAACCCTCTTCAGCTCCATTTTCCTGTCCACATAACCCAAACTTCAGAAACAATTGGTATCTCCTCCACAGAATGTTCCATTCATTGACTGCAAATCTGAAATTCATCTAATTCTCAACTCCCGTCAGGTTTTCGTTACACCACTTGTGAATGTCCAATTAAGCCAAAGCTGGTTTTCAGTGGCCTGTTCTTACTACGAGACGTGCTGTTCATTTGGCTATCCATTCCACCCTGTTCAGCTCTACATTTTCGTGTCCACAAAACCCAGCCTTCAGAAATCATTGGAATCACCACTAGAGAATGTTCCATGCATTCACTGCGAATCTGGAATTCATCTGAATCTCCACTCCCGGCAGGTTTTCATTGCACCACTGCTGAATGTTCAAGTAACGCAATGATGGTTTTCAGCGGTCTATTCACACTCGAACCCGTGCTGTTCACGGTCTAGCGACTCAACACTGGTGAGCTCTTTTTCCAGTTCAGACAATACAAACCTCAGAAACCATTGCAATCTACACTACAGAATGTTTCATTCATTCACGCGAATCTTGAATTCATCTTGTTCTCCACTCCCAGCAGGTTTTCGTTTCACCACTGGTGAATGTCCAAGCAACCCAAGGCTGGTTTCAGCTGCGTGTTAACACTCGCAGCCGTGCTGTTCAATTGGCTATCCAGTGAACGCTGGTTAGCTCTTGATTTTCCTTCCACACACCGAGCCTTCAGAAATCATTCTTATCTCCACTTCAGAATGTTCCATTCGTTCCCTGAGAATCTGGAATTCCTCTGACTCTCCACACCAGGCAGATTTTCCTAACAACACTGGTGAATGACCAGGTAATCCAATGCTGGTTTTCAGCGGCTGTTCACACTCACAGCCTTGCTGTTCAACTGGCAATCCAGTCAAACCTAGTCAGCTCTTCATTTTCCTGTCCACACAACCCAGCGTTCAGAAATCATTGGAATCTCTACTACAGAAATTTCCATTCATTCACTGTGAATCTGGAAATAATCTGAATCTGCATTCCAGGAAGGCTTTCGTTACACCACTGATGAATGTCCAAGTAATGCAATGCTGCTTCTTAGTGGTCTGTTCACACTCGAAACCGTGCTGTTCACTGGCTATCCACTCAACATCGGTCAGCTCTTCAATATCCTGTCCAGACTATCCAGATTTCTAAATCTTGGCAATCTCCACTACAGAATGTTCCATTCAATCACGCGAATCTGGAATTCATCAGAGTCTCCACTCCCGGCAGGTTTTCGTGACACCACTGTTATATGTCCAAGGAAGCCAATGCTGGTTTTAAGCCGCCTGCTTATACTCTCAGCCGTGCTGTTCAATTTGCTATCCACCCAACCCTATTCAGCTCTACATTTTCCTGTCCTCATAACCCAACCTTCAGAAATAATTGGTATCTCCTCCACAGAATGTTCCGTTCATTCACTGCGAATCTTAAATTCATCTGACTCTCAACTCCCGGCGGGTTATCGTTACACCACTTGTGAATGTCCAAGTAAGCCAATGCTGGTTTTCAGTGGCCTGTTCATACTAAGAGACGTGCTGTTCATTTGGCTATCCACTCCACCCTGTTCAGCTCTACATTTTCGTGTCCACAAAACCCAGCCTTCAGAAATCATTGGAATCACCACTAGAGAATGTTCCATTCATTCACTGCGAATCTGGAATTCATCTGAACCTCCACTCCCGGCAGGTTTTCGTTACACCACTGGTGAATGTCCAAGTAACTCAATACTGGTTTTCAGAGGCATGTTCAACTCGCAGAAGTGCTGTTCAATGGGCTATCCACTCAATATTGGTCAGCTCTTCATTTTCCTCTCCACACAAACCAGCCTTCAGAAATCATTGGGATCTCCACTACAGACTGTTCCATTCATTCACTGCGATTCTGCAATTCATCTGACTCTCCGCTCCAGGCAGGTTTTCATTACAGCACTGGTGAATGACCAAGTAATCCAATGCTGGTTTTCAGCCGCCTTTTCGCACTCGCAGTGTGCTGTTCAATTGTCTATCCACTCAAACCTGGTCAGCCTTTCATTTTCTTTTCCACAATATCAGACTTCAGAAATCATTGGAATCGCCAGTACAGAATGTTCCATTCATTCACTGCCAATCTGGAATTCATCTGAATCTGCACTCCAGGTAGGCTTTCATTACACCACTTATGAATGTCCAAGTAACACAATGCTGGTTTTCAGCGGTCTGTTCACACGCTAAGCCCTGCTTTTTACTGGGTATCCACACAACTGTGGTCAGCTCTTCATTTTCATGTCCAAACAATCCAGACTTGAGAAATCATTGCAATCTCCAGTACAGAACGTTCCATTCATTCACTGCGAATCTGGAATTCAACTGAATCTCCACTACCTGCAGATTTATCTTACACCACTTGTGAATGTCCAAGTAAAACAATGCTGGTTTTCAGAGGCCTGTTCATGTTCGCAGTCGTGCTGTTCAATTGGCTATCCACTCAACCTGTTTTGCTCCTCATTTTCCTGTGCACACAACCCAGCCTTCAGAAATCATTGTAATCTCCACTACAGGATGTTCCATTCATTCACTGGGAATCTGGAATTCATCTGAATCTGCACTCCACGCAGGCTTTCGTTACACCACTGCTGAAAGTCGAAGTAATGCAATACTGGTTTTCAGTGGTCTGTTCACATTCGAAGCCGAGGCTTTTTACAGGCTATCCACTCAACACTGGTCAGCTCTTCATTTTCGTGTCCCCACAATCCAGATTTCAGAAATCATTGCAATCTCCACTACAGAATGTTCCATTCATTCACTGCGAGTCTGGAGTTTATCTGATTCTCCACTCCCGCCTGGTTAACATTACACCACTTGTGAATGTCCAAGTAAGCCAATGCTGGTTTTCAGAGGCCTGTTCATACTCGCAGCCGTGCTATTTAATTGACAATTCACTCCACCCTGTTCAGCTCTTCATTGTCCCACCACACTACCAGCCTTCAGAAATCTTTGTTATCTCCACTACAGAATGTTCCATTCATTCACTGCGAATCTGGAATTCATCTGACTCTCAACTCCACGCAGGTTTTCATTACACCACTGTTGAATGTCCAAGTAACCCAATGCTGGTTTTCAGCGGCCTGTTCATATTCGCAGCCCTGCTGTTTACTTGGCTATCGATTCAAGCCTGGTCAGCTCTTCATTTTCCTGTCCACACAACACAGGCTTCAGAAATCATTGGAATCTCCTCTACAGAATGTTCCATTCATTCACTGCGAATGTGGAATTCAACTGACTCTCCACTCCATGCAGGTTTTCCTTACACCACTGATGAATGTCCAAGTAACCCAATGCTGGTTTTCAGCTGCATGTTCACACTCGCAGCCATGCTATACAATTGGCTTTCCACTAAATCCTGATTAGTTCTTGATTTTCCTTCCACACGACCCAGCCTTCAGAAATCATTGGAATCTCCACTACAGAATGTTCCATTCATTCACAGCGAATCTGGAATTCATCTGAATCTACACTCCCGGCAGGTTTTCGTGACACCACTGGTAAATATCCAAGTAAGCCAATGCTGGTTTTAAGTGGCCTGCTCATACTCTCAGCCGTGCTGTTCAATTTGCTATCCACTCAACCCTCTTCAGCTCCATTTTCCTGTCCACATAACCCAAACTTCAGAAACAATTGGTATCTCCTCCACAGAATGTTCCATTCATTGACTGCAAATCTGAAATTCATCTAATTCTCAACTCCCGTCAGGTTTTCGTTACACCACTTGTGAATGTCCAATTAAGCCAAAGCTGGTTTTCAGTGGCCTGTTCTTACTACGAGACGTGCTGTTCATTTGGCTATCCATTCCACCCTGTTCAGCTCTACATTTTCGTGTCCACAAAACCCAGCCTTCAGAAATCATTGGAATCACCACTAGAGAATGTTCCATGCATTCACTGCGAATCTGGAATTCATCTGAATCTCCACTCCCGGCAGGTTTTCATTGCACCACTGCTGAATGTTCAAGTAACGCAATGATGGTTTTCAGCGGTCTATTCACACTCGAACCCGTGCTGTTCACGGTCTAGCGACTCAACACTGGTGAGCTCTTTTTCCAGTTCAGACAATACAAACCTCAGAAACCATTGCAATCTACACTACAGAATGTTTCATTCATTCACGCGAATCTTGAATTCATCTTGTTCTCCACTCCCAGCAGGTTTTCGTTTCACCACTGGTGAATGTCCAAGCAACCCAAGGCTGGTTTCAGCTGCGTGTTAACACTCGCAGCCGTGCTGTTCAATTGGCTATCCAGTGAACGCTGGTTAGCTCTTGATTTTCCTTCCACACACCGAGCCTTCAGAAATCATTCTTATCTCCACTTCAGAATGTTCCATTCGTTCCCTGCGAATCTGGAATTCCTCTGACTCTCCACACCAGGCAGATTTTCCTAACAACACTGGTGAATGACCAGGTAATCCAATGCTGGTTTTCAGCGGCTGTTCACACTCACAGCCTTGCTGTTCAACTGGCAATCCAGTCAAACCTAGTCAGCTCTTCATTTTCCTGTCCACACAACCCAGCGTTCAGAAATCATTGGAATCTCTACTACAGAAATTTCCATTCATTCACTGTGAATCTGGAAATAATCTGAATCTGCATTCCAGGAAGGCTTTCGTTACACCACTGATGAATGTCCAAGTAATGCAATGCTGCTTCTTAGTGGTCTGTTCACACTCGAAACCGTGCTGTTCACTGGCTATCCACTCAACATCGGTCAGCTCTTCAATATCCTGTCCAGACTATCCAGATTTCTAAATCTTGGCAATCTCCACTACAGAATGTTCCATTCAATCACGCGAATCTGGAATTCATCAGAGTCTCCACTCCCGGCAGGTTTTCGTGACACCACTGTTATATGTCCAAGGAAGCCAATGCTGGTTTTAAGCCGCCTGCTTATACTCTCAGCCGTGCTGTTCAATTTGCTATCCACCCAACCCTATTCAGCTCTACATTTTCCTGTCCTCATAACCCAACCTTCAGAAATAATTGGTATCTCCTCCACAGAATGTTCCGTTCATTCACTGCGAATCTTAAATTCATCTGACTCTCAACTCCCGGCGGGTTATCGTTACACCACTTGTGAATGTCCAAGTAAGCCAATGCTGGTTTTCAGTGGCCTGTTCATACTAAGAGACGTGCTGTTCATTTGGCTATCCACTCCACCCTGTTCAGCTCTACATTTTCGTGTCCACAAAACCCAGCCTTCAGAAATCATTGGAATCACCACTAGAGAATGTTCCATTCATTCACTGCGAATCTGGAATTCATCTGAACCTCCACTCCCGGCAGGTTTTCGTTACACCACTGGTGAATGTCCAAGTAACTCAATACTGGTTTTCAGAGGCATGTTCAACTCGCAGAAGTGCTGTTCAATGGGCTATCCACTCAATATTGGTCAGCTCTTCATTTTCCTCTCCACACAAACCAGCCTTCAGAAATCATTGGGATCTCCACTACAGACTGTTCCATTCATTCACTGCGATTCTGCAATTCATCTGACTCTCCGCTCCAGGCAGGTTTTCATTACAGCACTGGTGAATGACCAAGTAATCCAATGCTGGTTTTCAGCCGCCTTTTCGCACTCGCAGTGTGCTGTTCAATTGTCTATCCACTCAAACCTGGTCAGCCTTTCATTTTCTTTTCCACAATATCAGACTTCAGAAATCATTGGAATCGCCAGTACAGAATGTTCCATTCATTCACTGCCAATCTGGAATTCATCTGAATCTGCACTCCAGGTAGGCTTTCATTACACCACTTATGAATGTCCAAGTAACACAATGCTGGTTTTCAGCGGTCTGTTCACACGCTAAGCCCTGCTTTTTACTGGGTATCCACACAACTGTGGTCAGCTCTTCATTTTCATGTCCAAACAATCCAGACTTGAGAAATCATTGCAATCTCCAGTACAGAATGTTCCATTCATTCACTGCGAATCTGGAATTCAACTGAATCTCCACTACCTGCAGATTTATCTTACACCACTTGTGAATGTCCAAGTAAAACAATGCTGGTTTTCAGAGGCCTGTTCATGTTCGCAGTCGTGCTGTTCAATTGGCTATCCACTCAACCTGTTTTGCTCCTCATTTTCCTGTGCACACAACCCAGCCTTCAGAAATCATTGTAATCTCCACTACAGGATGTTCCATTCATTCACTGGGAATCTGGAATTCATCTGAATCTGCACTCCACGCAGGCTTTCGTTACACCACTGCTGAAAGTCGAAGTAATGCAATACTGGTTTTCAGTGGTCTGTTCACATTCGAAGCCGAGGCTTTTTACAGGCTATCCACTCAACACTGGTCAGCTCTTCATTTTCGTGTCCCCACAATCCAGATTTCAGAAATCATTGCAATCTCCACTACAGAATGTTCCATTCATTCACTGCGAGTCTGGAGTTTATCTGATTCTCCACTCCCGCCTGGTTAACATTACACCACTTGTGAATGTCCAAGTAAGCCAATGCTGGTTTTCAGAGGCCTGTTCATACTCGCAGCCGTGCTGTTTAATTGACAATTCACTCCACCCTGTTCAGCTCTTCATTGTCCCACCACACTACCAGCCTTCAGAAATCTTTGTTATCTCCACTACAGAATGTTCCATTCATTCACTGCGAATCTGGAATTCATCTGACTCTCAACTCCACGCAGGTTTTCATTACACCACTGTTGAATGTCCAAGTAACCCAATGCTGGTTTTCAGCGGCCTGTTCATATTCGCAGCCCTGCTGTTTACTTGGCTATCGATTCAAGCCTGGTCAGCTCTTCATTTTCCTGTCCACACAACACAGGCTTCAGAAATCATTGGAATCTCCTCTACAGAATGTTCCATTCATTCACTGCGAATGTGGAATTCAACTGACTCTCCACTCCATGCAGGTTTTCCTTACACCACTGATGAATGTCCAAGTAACCCAATGCTGGTTTTCAGCTGCATGTTCACACTCGCAGCCATGCTATACAATTGGCTTTCCACTAAATCCTGATTAGTTCTTGATTTTCCTTCCACACGACCCAGCCTTCAGAAATCATTGGAATCTCCACTAGAGAATGTTCCATTCATTCACTGCGAATCTGGAATTCCTCTGAACCTCCACTCCCGGCAGGTTTTCGTTACACCACTGTTGAATGTCCAAGTAACCCAATGTTTTAAGTGTTTTCTTCACAAGCGCAGTGGTGCTGTTCAATTGGCTATCCACTCAACCCTGGCCAGCTCTACATTTTCCTGTCCACACCACAGAGACTGGAGAAATCATTGTTATCTCCACTACAGAATGTTCCATTCATTCACAGCGAATCTGGAATTCATCTGAATCTCCACTCCCGGCAGGTTTTCGTGACACCACTGGTAAATATCCAAGTAAGCCAATGCTGGTTTTAAGTGGCCTGCTCATACTCTCAGCCGTGCTGTTCAATTTGCTATCCACTCAACCCTCTTCAGCTCCATTTTCCTGTCCACATAACCCAAACTTCAGAAACAATTGGTATCTCCTCCACAGAATGTTCCATTCATTGACTGCAAATCTGAAATTCATCTAATTCTCAACTCCCGTCAGGTTTTCGTTACACCACTTGTGAATGTCCAATTAAGCCAAAGCTGGTTTTCAGTGGCCTGTTCTTACTACGAGACGTGCTGTTCATTTGGCTATCCATTCCACCCTGTTCAGCTCTACATTTTCGTGTCCACAAAACCCAGCCTTCAGAAATCATTGGAATCACCACTAGAGAATGTTCCATGCATTCACTGCGAATCTGGAATTCATCTGAATCTCCACTCCCGGCAGGTTTTCATTGCACCACTGCTGAATGTTCAAGTAACGCAATGATGGTTTTCAGCGGTCTATTCACACTCGAACCCGTGCTGTTCACGGTCTAGCGACTCAACACTGGTGAGTTCTTCTTTTTCCAGTTCAGACAATACAAACCTCAGAAACCATTGCAATCTACACTACAGAATGTTTCATTCATTCACGCGAATCTTGAATTCATCTTGTTCTCCACTCCCAGCAGGTTTTCGTTTCACCACTGGTGAATGTCCAAGCAACCCAAGGCTGGTTTCAGCTGCGTGTTAACACTCGCAGCCGTGCTGTTCAATTGGCTATCCAGTGAACGCTGGTTAGCTCTTGATTTTCCTTCCACACACCGAGCCTTCAGAAATCATTCTTATCTCCACTTCAGAATGTTCCATTCGTTCCCTGCGAATCTGGAATTCCTCTGACTCTCCACACCAGGCAGATTTTCCTAACAACACTGGTGAATGACCAGGTAATCCAATGCTGGTTTTCAGCGGCTGTTCACACTCACAGCCTTGCTGTTCAATTGGCAATCCAGTCAAACCTAGTCAGCTCTTCATTTTCCTGTCCACACAACCCAGCGTTCAGAAATCATTGGAATCTCTACTACAGAAATTTCCATTCATTCACTGTGAATCTGGAAATAATCTGAATCTGCATTCCAGGAAGGCTTTCGTTACACCACTGATGAATGTCCAAGTAATGCAATGCTGCTTCTTAGTGGTCTGTTCACACTCGAAACCGTGCTGTTCATTGGCTATCCACTCAATATCGGTCAGCTCTTCAATATCCTGTCCAGACTATCCAGATTTCTAAATGTTGGCAATCACCACTACAGAATGTTCCATTCAGTCACGCGAATCTGGAATTCATCAGAGTCTCCACTCCTGGAAGGTTTTCGTGACACCACTGGTAAATGTCCAAGGAAGACAATGCTGGTTTTAAGCCGCCTGCTAACACACACAGCCGTGCTGTTCAATTTGCTATCCACCCAACCCTATTCAGCTCTACATTTTCCTGTCCTCATAACCCAACCTTCAGAAATAATTGGTATCTCCTCCACAGAATGTTCCGTTCATTCACTGCGAATCTTAAATTCATCTGACTCTCAACTCCCGGCGGGTTATCGGGACACCACTTGTGAATGTCCAAGTAAGCCAATGCTGGTTTTCAGTGGCCTGTTCATACTAAGAGACGTGCTGTTCATTTGGCTATCCACTCCACCCTGTTCAGCTCTACATTTTCGTGTCCACAAAACCCAGCCTTCAGAAATCATTGGAATCACCACTAGAGAATGTTCCATTCATTCACTGCGAATCTGGAATTCATCTGAACCTCCACTCCCGGCAGGTTTTCGTTACACCACTGGTGAATGTCCAAGTAACTCAATACTGGTTTTCAGAGGCATGTTCAACTCGCAGAAGTGCTGTTCAATGGGCTATCCACTCAATATTGGTCAGCTCTTCATTTTCCTCTCCACACAAACCAGCCTTCAGAAATCATTGAGATCTCCACTACAGACTGTTCCATTCATTCACTGCGATTCTGCAATTCATCTGACTCTCCGCTCCAGGCAGGTTTTCATTACAGCACTGGTGAATGACCAAGTAATCCAATGCTGGTTTTCAGCCGCCTTTTCACACTCGCAGTGTGCTGTTCAATTGTCTATCCACTCAAACCTGGTCAGCCTTTCATTTTCTTTTCCACAATATCAGACTTCAGAAATCATTGGAATCGCCAGTACAGAATGTTCCATTCATTCACTGCCAATCTGGAATTCATCTGAATCTGCACTCCAGGTAGGCTTTCATTACACCACTTATGAATGTCCAAGTAACACAATGCTGGTTTTCAGCGGTCTGTTCACACGCTGAGCCCTGCTTTTTACTGGGTATCCACACAACTGTGGTCAGCTCTTCATTTTCATGTCCAAACAATCCAGACTTGAGAAATCATTGCAATCTCCAGTACAGAATGTTCCATTCATTCACTGCGAATCTGGAATTCAACTGAATCTCCACTACCTGCAGATTTATCTTACACCACTTGTGAATGTCCAAGTAAAACAATGCTGGTTTTCAGAGGCCTGTTCATGTTCGCAGTCGTGCTGTTCAATTGGCTATCCACTCAACCTGTTTTGCTCCTCATTTTCCTGTGCACACAACCCAGCCTTCAGAAATCATTGTAATCTCCACTACAGGATGTTCCATTCATTCACTGGGAATCTGGAATTCATCTGAATCTGCACTCCACGCAGGCTTTCGTTACACCACTGCTGAAAGTCGAAGTAATGCAATACTGGTTTTCAGTGGTCTTTTCACATTCGAAGCCGAGGCTTTTTACAGGCTATCCACTCAACACTGGTCAGCTCTTCATTTTCGTGTCCCCACAATCCAGATTTCAGAAATCATTGCAATCTCCACTACAGAATGTTCCATTCATTCACTGCGAGTCTGGAGTTTATCTGATTCTCCACTCCCGCCTGGTTAACATTACACCACTTGTGAATGTCCAAGTAAGCCAATGCTGGTTTTCAGAGGCCTGTTCATACTCGCAGCCGTGCTGTTTAATTGACAATTCACTCCACCCTGTTCAGCTCTTCATTGTCCCACCACACTACCAGCCTTCAGAAATCTTTGTTATCTCCACTACAGAATGTTCCATTCATTCACTGCGAATCTGGAATTCATCTGACTCTCAACTCCACGCAGGTTTTCATTACACCACTGTTGAATGTCCAAGTAACCCAATGCTGGTTTTCAGCGGCCTGTTCATATTCGCAGCCCTGCTGTTTACTTGGCTATCGATTCAAGCCTGGTCAGCTCTTCATTTTCCTGTCCACACAACACAGGCTTCAGAAATCATTGGAATCTCCTCTACAGAATGTTCCATTCATTCACTGCGAATGTGGAATTCAACTGACTCTCCACTCCATGCAGGTGTTCCTTACACCACTGATGAATGTCCAAGTAACCCAATGCTGGTTTTCAGCTGCATGTTCACACTCGCAGCCATGCTATACAATTGGCTTTCCACTAAATCCTGATTAGTTCTTGATTTTCCTTCCACACGACCCAGCCTTCAGAAATCATTGGAATCTCCACTAGAGAATGTTCCATTCATTCACTGCGAATCTGGAATTCCTCTGAACCTCCACTCCCGGCAGGTTTTCGTTACACCACTGTTGAATGTCCAAGTAACCCAATGTTTTAAGTGTTTTCTTCACAAGCGCAGTGGTGCTGTTCAATTGGCTATCCACTCAACCCTGGCCAGCTCTACATTTTCCTGTCCACACCACAGAGACTGGAGAAATCATTGTTATCTCCACTACAGAATGTTCCATTCATTCACAGCGAATCTGGAATTCATCTGAATCTCCACTCCCGGCAGGTTTTCGTGACACCACTGGTAAATATCCAAGTAAGCCAATGCTGGTTTTAAGTGGCCTGCTCATACTCTCAGCCGTGCTGTTCAATTTGCTATCCACTCAACCCTCTTCAGCTCCATTTTCCTGTCCACATAACCCAAACTTCAGAAACAATTGGTATCTCCTCCACAGAATGTTCCATTCATTGACTGCAAATCTGAAATTCATCTAATTCTCAACTCCCGTCAGGTTTTCGTTACACCACTTGTGAATGTCCAATTAAGCCAAAGCTGGTTTTCAGTGGCCTGTTCTTACTACGAGACGTGCTGTTCATTTGGCTATCCATTCCACCCTGTTCAGCTCTACATTTTCGTGTCCACAAAACCCAGCCTTCAGAAATCATTGGAATCACCACTAGAGAATGTTCCATTCATTTCACTGCGAATCTGGAATTCATCTGAATCTCCACTCCCGGCAGGTTTTCATTGCACCACTGCTGAATGTTCAAGTAACGCAATGATGGTTTTCAGCGGTCTATTCACACTCGAACCCGTGCTGTTCACGGTCTAGCGACTCAACACTGGTGAGTTCTTCTTTTTCCAGTTCAGACAATACAAACCTCAGAAACCATTGCACGCGAATCTTGAATTCATCTTGTTCTCCACTCCCAGCAGGTTTTCGTTTCACCACTGGTGAATGTCCAAGCAACCCAAGGCTGGTTTCAGCTGCGTGTTAACACTCGCAGCCGTGCTGTTCAATTGGCTATCCAGTGAACGCTGGTTAGCTCTTGATTTTCCTTCCACACACCGAGCCTTCAGAAATCATTCTTATCTCCACTTCAGAATGTTCCATTCGTTCCCTGCGAATCTGGAATTCCTCTGACTCTCCACACCAGGCAGATTTTCCTAACAACACTGGTGAATGACCAGGTAATCCAATGCTGGTTTTCAGCGGCTGATCACACTCACAGCCTTGCTGTTCAATTGGCAATCCAGTCAAACCTAGTCAGCTCTTCATTTTCCTGTCCACACAACCCAGCGTTCAGAAATCATTGGAATCTCTACTACAGAAATTTCCATTCATTCACTGTGAATCTGGAAATAATCTGAATCTGCATTCCAGGAAGGCTTTCGTTACACCACTGATGAATGTCCAAGTAATGCAATGCTGCTACTTAGTGGTCTGTTCACACTCGAAACCGTGCTGTTCATTGGCTATCCACTCAATATCGGTCAGCTCTTCAATATCCTGTCCAGACTATCCAGATTTCTAAATGTTGGCAATCACCACTACAGAATGTTCCATTCATTCACGCGAATCTGGAATTCATCAGAGTCTCCACTCCTGGAAGGTTTTCGTGACACCACTGGTAAATGTCCAAGGAAGACAATGCTGGTTTTAAGCCGCCTGCTAACACACTCAGCCGTGCTGTTCAATTTGCTATCCACTCAACCCTATTCAGCTCTACATTTTCCTGTCCTCATAACCCAACCTTCAGAAATAATTGGTATCTCCTCCACAGAATGTTCCGTTCATTCACTGCGAATCTTAAATTCATCTGACTCTCAACTCCCGGCGGGTTATCGTTACACCACTTGTGAATGTCCAAGTAAGCCAATGCTGGTTTTCAGTGGCCTGTTCATACTAAGAGACGTGCTGTTCATTTGGCTATCCACTCCACCCTGTTCAGCTCTACATTTTCGTGTCCACAAAACCCAGCCTTCAGAAATCATTGGAATCACCACTAGAGAATGTTCCATTCATTCACTGCGAATCTGGAATTCATCTGAACCTCCACTCCCGGCAGGTTTTCGTTACGCCACTGGTGAATGTCCAAGTAACTCAATACTGGTTTTCAGAGGCATGTTCAACTCGCAGAAGTGCTGTTCAATGGGCTATCCACTCAATATTGGTCAGCTCTTCATTTTCCTCTCCACACAAACCAGCCTTCAGAAATCATTGGGATCTCCACTACAGACTGTTCCATTCATTCACTGCGATTCTGCAATTCATCTGACTCTCCGCTCCAGGCAGGTTTTCATTACAGCACTGGTGAATGACCAAGTAATCCAATGCTGGTTTTCAGCCGCCTTTTCACACTCGCAGTGTGCTGTTCAATTGTCTAGCCACTCAAACCTGGTCAGCCTTTCATTTTCTTTTCCACAATATCAGACGTCAGAAATCATTGGAATCGCCAGTACAGAATGTTCCATTCATTCACTGCCAATCTGGAATTCATCTGAATCTGCACTCCAGTAGGCTTTCATTACACCACTTATGAATGTCCAAGTAACACAATGCTGGTTTTCAGCGGTCTGTTCACACGCTAAGCCCTGCTTTTTACTGGGTATCCACACAACTGTGGTCAGCTCTTCATTTTCATGTCCAAACAATCCAGACTTGAGAAATCATTGCAATCTCCAGTACAGAACGTTCCATTCATTCACTGCGAATCTGGAATTCAACTGAATCTCCACTACCTGCAGATTTATCTTACACCACTTGTGAATGTCCAAGTAAAACAATGCTGGTTTTCAGAGGCCTGTTCATGTTCGCAGTCGTGCTGTTCAATTGGCTATCCACTCAACCTGTTTTGCTCCTCATTTTCCTGTGCACACAACCCAGCCTTCAGAAATCATTGTAATCTCCACTACAGGATGTTCCATTCATTCACTGGGAATCTGGAATTCATCTGAATCTGCACTCCACGCAGGCTTTCGTTACACCACTGCTGAAAGTCGAAGTAATGCAATACTGGTTTTCAGTGGTCTGTTCACATTCGAAGCCGAGGCTTTTTACAGGCTATCCACTCAACACTGGTCAGCTCTTCATTTTCGTGTCCCCACAATCCAGATTTCAGAAATCATTGCAATCTCCACTACAGAATGTTCCATTCATTCACTGCGAGTCTGGAGTTTATCTGATTCTCCACTCCCGCCTGGTTAACATTACACCACTTGTGAATGTCCAAGTAAGCCAATGCTGGTTTTCAGAGGCCTGTTCATACTCGCAGCCGTGCTATTTAATTGACAATTCACTCCACCCTGTTCAGCTCTTCATTGTCCCACCACACTACCAGCCTTCAGAAATCTTTGTTATCTCCACTACAGAATGTTCCATTCATTCACTGCGAATCTGGAATTCATCTGACTCTCAACTCCACGCAGGTTTTCATTACACCACTGTTTAATGTCCAAGTAACCCAATGCTGGTTTTCAGCGGCCTGTTCATATTCGCAGCCCTGCTGTTTACTTGGCTATCGATTCAAGCCTGGTCAGCTCTTCATTTTCCTGTCCACACAACACAGGCTTCAGAAATCATTGGAATCTCCTCTACAGAATGTTCCATTCATTCACTGCGAATGTGGAATTCAACTGACTCTCCACTCCATGCAGGTTTTCCTTACACCACTGATGAATGTCCAAGTAACCCAATGCTGGTTTTCAGCTGCATGTTCACACTCGCAGCCATGCTATACAATTGGCTTTCCACTAAATCCTGATTAGTTCTTGATTTTCCTTCCACACGACCCAGCCTTCAGAAATCATTGGAATCTCCACTAGAGAATGTTCCATTCATTCACTGCGAATCTGGAATTCCTCTGACCCTCCACTCCCGGCAGGTTTTCGTTACACCACTGTTGAATGTCCAAGTAACCCAATGTTTTAAGTGTTTTCTTCACAAGCGCAGTGGTGCTGTTCAATTGGCTATCCACTCAACCCTGGCCAGCTCTACATTTTCCTGTCCACACCACAGAGACTGGAGAAATCATTGTTATCTCCACTACAGAATGTTCCATTCATTCACAGCGAATCTGGAATTCATCTGAATCTCCACTCCCGGCAGGTTTTCGTGACACCACTGGTAAATATCCAAGTAAGCCAATGCTGGTTTTAAGTGGCCTGCTCATACTCTCAGCCGTGCTGTTCAATTTGCTATCCACTCAACCCTCTTCAGCTCCATTTTCCTGTCCACATAACCCAAACTTCAGAAACAATTGGTATCTCCTCCACAGAATGTTCCATTCATTGACTGCAAATCTGAAATTCATCTAATTCTCAACTCCCGTCAGGTTTTCGTTACACCACTTGTGAATGTCCAATTAAGCCAAAGCTGGTTTTCAGTGGCCTGTTCTTACTACGAGACGTGCTGTTCATTTGGCTATCCATTCCACCCTGTTCAGCTCTACATTTTCGTGTCCACAAAACCCAGCCTTCAGAAATCATTGGAATCACCACTAGAGAATGTTCCATTCATTCACTGCGAATCTGGAATTCATCTGAATCTCCACTCCCGGCAGGTTTTCATTGCACCACTGCTGAATGTTCAAGTAACGCAATGATGGTTTTCAGCGGTCTATTCACACTCGAACCCGTGCTGTTCACGGTCTAGCGACTCAACACTGGTGAGTTCTTCTTTTTCCAGTTCAGACAATACAAACCTCAGAAACCATTGCAATCTACACTACAGAATGTTTCATTCATTCACGCGAATCTTGAATTCATCTTGTTCTCCACTCCCAGCAGGTTTTCGTTTCACCACTGGTGAATGTCCAAGCAACCCAAGGCTGGTTTCAGCTGCGTGTTAACACTCGGAGCCGTGCTGTTCAATTGGCTATCCAGTGAACGCTGGTTAGCTCTTGATTTTCCTTCCACACACCGAGCCTTCAGAAATCATTCTTATCTCCACTTCAGAATGTTCCATTCGTTCCCTGCGAATCTGGAATTCCTCTGACTCTCCACACCAGGCAGATTTTCCTAACAACACTGGTGAATGACCAGGTAATCCAATGCTGGTTTTCAGCGGCTGTTCACACTCACAGCCTTGCTGTTCAACTGGCAATCCAGTCAAACCTAGTCAGCTCTTCATTTTCCTGTCCACACAACCCAGCGTTCAGAAATCATTGGAATCTCTACTACAGAAATTTCCATTCATTCACTGTGAATCTGGAAATAATCTGAATCTGCATTCCAGGAAGGCTTTCGTTACACCACTGATGAATGTCCAAGTAATGCAATGCTGCTTCTTAGTGGTCTGTTCACACTCGAAACCGTGCTGTTCATTGGCTATCCACTCAATATCGGTCAGCTCTTCAATATCCTGTCCAGACTATCCAGATTTCTAAATGTTGGCAATCACCACTACAGAATGTTCCATTCAGTCACGCGAATCTGGAATTCATCAGAGTCTCCACTCCTGGAAGGTTTTCGTGACACCACTGGTAAATGTCCAAGGAAGACAATGCTGGTTTTAAGCCGCCTGCTTATACTCTCAGCCGTGCTGTTCAATTTGCTATCCACCCAACCCTATTCAGCTCTACATTTTCCTGTCCTCATAACCCAACCTTCAGAAATAATTGGTATCTCCTCCACAGAATGTTCCGTTCATTCACTGTGAATCTTAAATTCATCTGACTCTCAACTCCCGGCGGGTTATCGTTATACCACTTGTGAATGTCCAAGTAAGCCAATGCTGGTTTTCAGAGGCCTGTTCAACTCGCAGAAGTGCTGTTCAATGGGCTATCCACTCAATATTGGTCAGCTCTTCATTTTCCTCTCCACACAAACCAGCCTTCAGAAATCATTGGGATCTCCACTACAGACTGTTCCATTCATTCACTGCGATTCTGCAATTCATCTGACTCTCCACTCCAGGCAGGTTTTCATTACAGCACTGGTGAATGACCAAGTAATCCAATGCTGGTTTTCAGCCGCCTTTTCACACTCGCAGTGTGCTGTTCAATTGTCTAGCCACTCAAACCTGGTCAGCCTTTCATTTTCTCTTCCACAATATCAGACGTCAGAAATCATTGGAATCGCCAGTACAGAATGTTCCATTCATTCACTGCCAATCTGGAATTCATCTGAATCTGCACTCCAGGTAGGCTTTCATTACACCACTTATGAATGTCCAAGTAACACAATGCTGGTTTTCAGCGGTCTGTTCACACTCTAAGCCCTGCTTTTTACTGGGTATCCACACAACTGTGGTCAGCTCTTCATTTTCATGTCCAAACAATCCAGACTTGAGAAATCATTGCAATCTCCAGTACAGAATGTTCCATTCATTCACTGCGAATCTGGAATTCAACTGAATCTCCACTACCTGCAGATTTATCTTACACCACTTGTGAATGTCCAAGTAAAACAATGCTGGTTTTCAGAGGCCTGTTCATGTTCGCAGTCGTGCTGTTCAATTGGCTATCCACTCAACCTGTTTTGCTCCTCATTTTCCTGTGCACACAACCCAGCCTTCAGAAATCATTGTAATCTCCACTACAGGATGTTCCATTCATTCACTGGGAATCTGGAATTCATCTGAATCTGCACTCCACGCAGGCTTTCGTTACACCACTGCTGAAAGTCGAAGTAATGCAATACTGGTTTTCAGTGGTCTGTTCACATTCGAAGCCGAGGCTTTTTACAGGCTATCCACTCAACACTGGTCAGCTCTTCATTTTCGTGTCCCCACAATCCAGATTTCAGAAATCATTGCAATCTCCACTACAGAATGTTCCATTCATTCACTGCGAGTCTGGAGTTTATCTGATTCTCCACTCCCGCCTGGTTAACATTACACCACTTGTGAATGTCCAAGTAAGCCAATGCTGGTTTTCAGAGGCCTGTTCATACTCGCAGCCGTGCTGTTTAATTGACAATTCACTCCACCCTGTTCAGCTCTTCATTGTCCCACCACACTACCAGCCTTCAGAAATCTTTGTTATCTCCACTACAGAATGTTCCATTCATTCACTGCGAATCTGGAATTCATCTGACTCTCAACTCCACGCAGGTTTTCATTACACCACTGTTGAATGTCCAAGTAACCCAATGCTGGTTTTCAGCGGCCTGTTCATATTCGCAGCCCTGCTGTTTACTTGGCTATCGATTCAAGCCTGGTCAGCTCTTCATTTTCCTGTCCACACAACACAGGCTTCAGAAATCATTGGAATCTCCTCTACAGAATGTTCCATTCATTCACTGCGAATGTGGAATTCAACTGACTCTCCACTCCATGCAGGTGTTCCTTACACCACTGATGAATGTCCAAGTAACCCAATGCTGGTTTTCAGCTGCATGTTCACACTCGCAGCCATGCTATACAATTGGCTTTCCACTAAATCCTGATTAGTTCTTGATTTTCCTTCCACACGACCCAGCCTTCAGAAATCATTGGAATCTCCACTAGAGAATGTTCCATTCATTCACTGCGAATCTGGAATTCCTCTGAACCTCCACTCCCGGCAGGTTTTCGTTACACCACTGTTGAATGTCCAAGTAACCCAATGTTTTAAGTGTTTTCTTCACAAGCGCAGTGGTGCTGTTCAATTGGCTATCCACTCAACCCTGGCCAGCTCTACATTTTCCTGTCCACACCACAGAGACTGGAGAAATCATTGTTATCTCCACTACAGAATGTTCCATTCATTCACAGCGAATCTGGAATTCATCTGAATCTCCACTCCCGGCAGGTTTTCGTGACACCACTGGTAAATATCCAAGTAAGCCAATGCTGGTTTTAAGTGGCCTGCTCATACTCTCAGCCGTGCTGTTCAATTTGCTATCCACTCAACCCTCTTCAGCTCCATTTTCCTGTCCACATAACCCAAACTTCAGAAACAATTGGTATCTCCTCCACAGAATGTTCCATTCATTGACTGCAAATCTGAAATTCATCTAATTCTCAACTCCCGTCAGGTTTTCGTTACACCACTTGTGAATGTCCAATTAAGCCAAAGCTGGTTTTCAGTGGCCTGTTCTTACTACGAGACGTGCTGTTCATTTGGCTATCCATTCCACCCTGTTCAGCTCTACATTTTCGTGTCCACAAAACCCAGCCTTCAGAAATCATTGGAATCACCACTAGAGAATGTTCCATGCATTCACTGCGAATCTGGAATTCATCTGAATCTCCACTCCCGGCAGGTTTTCATTGCACCACTGCTGAATGTTCAAGTAACGCAATGATGGTTTTCAGCGGTCTATTCACACTCGAACCCGTGCTGTTCACGGTCTAGCGACTCAACACTGGTGAGTTCTTTTTCCAGTTCAGACAATACAAACCTCAGAAACCATTGCAATCTACACTACAGAATGTTTCATTCATTCACGTGAATCTTGAATTCATCTTGTTCTCCACTCCCAGCAGGTTTTCGTTTCACCACTGGTGAATGTCCAAGCAACCCAAGGCTGGTTTTAGCTGCGTGTTAACACTCGCAGCCGTGCTGTTCAATTGGCTATCCAGTGAACGCTGGTTAGCTCTTGATTTTCCTTCCACACACCGAGCCTTCAGAAATCATTCTTATCTCCACTTCAGAATGTTCCATTCGTTCCCTGCGAATCTGGAATTCCTCTGACTCTCCACACCAGGCAGATTTTCCTAACAACACTGGTGAATGACCAGGTAATCCAATGCTGGTTTTCAGCGGCTGTTCACACTCACAGCCTTGCTGTTCAACTGGCAATCCAGTCAAACCTAGTCAGCTCTTCATTTTCCTGTCCACACAACCCAGCGTTCAGAAATCATTGGAATCTCTACTACAGAAATTTCCATTCATTCACTGTGAATCTGGAAATAATCTGAATCTGCATTCCAGGAAGGCTTTCGTTACACCACTGATGAATGTCCAAGTAATGCAATGCTGCTTCTTAGTGGTCTGTTCACACTCGAAACCGTGCTGTTCATTGGCTATCCACTCAATATCGGTCAGCTCTTCAATATCCTGTCCAGACTATCCAGATTTCTAAATGTTGGCAATCACCACTACAGAATGTTCCATTCAGTCACGCGAATCTGGAATTCATCAGAGTCTCCACTCCTGGAAGGTTTTCGTGACACCACTGGTAAATGTCCAAGGAAGACAATGCTGGTTTTAAGCCGCCTGCTAACACACTCAGCCGTGCTGTTCAATTTGCTATCCACCCAACCCTATTCAGCTCTACATTTTCCTGTCCTCATAACCCAAACTTCAGAAATAATTGGTATCTCCTCCACAGAATGTTCCGTTCATTCACTGCGAATCTTAAATTCATCTGACTCTCAACTCCCGGCGGGTTATCGTTACACCACTTGTGAATGTCCAAGTAAGCCAATGCTGGTTTTCAGAGGCCTGTTCAACTCGCAGAAGTGCTGTTCAATGGGCTATCCACTCAATATTGGTCAGCTCTTCATTTTCCTCTCCACACAAACCAGCCTTCAGAAATCATTGGGATCTCCACTACAGACTGTTCCATTCATTCACTGCGATTCTGCAATTCATCTGACTCTCCACTCCAGGCAGGTTTTCATTACAGCACTGGTGAATGACCAAGTAATCCAATGCTGGTTTTCAGCCGCCTTTTCACACTCGCAGTGTGCTGTTCAATTGTCTAGCCACTCAAACCTGGTCAGCCTTTCATTTTCTTTTCCACAATATCAGACTTCAGAAATCATTGGAATCGCCAGTACAGAATGTTCCATTCATTCACTGCCAATCTGGAATTCATCTGAATCTGCACTCCAGGTAGGCTTTCATTACACCACTTATGAATGTCCAAGTAACACAATGCTGGTTTTCAGCGGTCTGTTCACACTCTAAGCCCTTCTTTTTACTGGGTATCCACACAACTGTGGTCAGCTCTTCATTTTCATGTCCAAACAATCCAGACTTGAGAAATCATTGCAATCTCCAGTACAGAATGTTCCATTCATTCACTGCGAATCTGGAATTCAACTGAATCTCCACTACCTGCAGATTTATCTTACACCACTTGTGAATGTCCAAGTAAAACAATGCTGGTTTTCAGAGGCCTGTTCATGTTCGCAGTCGTGCTGTTCAATTGGCTATCCACTCAACCTGTTTTGCTCCTCATTTTCCTGTGCACACAACCCAGCCTTCAGAAATCATTGTAATCTCCACTACAGGATGTTCCATTCATTCACTGGGAATCTGGAATTCATCTGAATCTGCACTCCACGCAGGCTTTCGTTACACCACTGCTGAAAGTCGAAGTAATGCAATACTGGTTTTCAGTGGTCTGTTCACATTCGAAGCCGAGGCTTTTTACAGGCTATCCACTCAACACTGGTCAGCTCTTCATTTTCGTGTCCCCACAATCCAGATTTCAGAAATCATTGCAATCTCCACTACAGAATGTTCCATTCATTCACTGCGAGTCTGGACTTTATCTGATTCTCCACTCCCGCCTGGTTAACATTACACCACTTGTGAATGTCCAAGTAAGCCAATGCTGGTTTTCAGAGGCCTGTTCATACTCGCAGCCGTGCTGTTTAATTGACAATTCACTCCACCCTGTTCAGCTCTTCATTGTCCCACCACACTACCAGCCTTCAGAAATCTTTGTTATCTCCACTAGAGAATGTTCCATTCATTCACTGCGAATCTGGAATTCATCTGAACCTCCACTCCCGGCAGGTTTTCGTTACACCACTGGTGAATGTCCAAGTAACTCAATACTGGTTTTCAGAGGCATGTTCAACTCGCAGAAGTGCTGTTCAATGGGCTATCCACTCAATATTGGTCAGCTCTTCATTTTCCTCTCCACACAAACCAGCCTTCAGAAATCATTGGGATCTCCACTACAGACTGTTCCATTCATTCACTGCGATTCTGCAATTCATCTGACTCTCCACTCCAGGCAGGTTTTCATTACAGCACTGGTGAATGACCAAGTAATCCAATGCTGGTTTTCAGCTGCCTTTTCACACTCGCAGTGTGCTGTTCAATTGTCTATCCACTCAAACCTGGTCAGCCTTTCATTTTCTTTTCCACAATATCAGACTTCAGAAATCATTGGAATCGCCAGTACAGAATGTTCCATTCATTCACTGCCAATCTGGAATTCATCTGAATCTGCACTCCAGGTAGGCTTTCATTACACCACTTATGAATGTCCAAGTAACACAATGCTGGTTTTCAGCGGTCTGTTCACACTCTAAGCCCTGCTTTTTACTGGGTATCCACACAACTGTGGTCAGCTCTTCATTTTCATGTCCAAACAATCCAGACTTGAGAAATCATTGCAATCTCCAGTACAGAATGTTCCATTCATTCACTGCGAATCTGGAATTCAACTGAATCTCCACTACCTGCAGATTTATCTTACACCACTTGTGAATGTCCAAGTAAAACAATGCTGGTTTTCAGAGGCCTGTTCATATTCGCAGTCGTGCTGTTCAATTGGCTATCCACTCAACCTGTTTTGCTCCTCATTTTCCTGTGCACACAACCCAGCCTTCAGAAATCATTGTAATCTCCACTACAGGATGTTCCATTCATTCACTGGGAATCTGGAATTCATCTGAATCTGCACTCCACGCAGGCTTTCGTTACACCACTGCTGAAAGTCGAAGTAATGCAATACTGGTTTTCAGTGGTCTGTTCACATTCGAAGCCGAGGCTTTTTACAGGCTATCCACTCAACACTGGTCAGCTCTTCATTTTCGTGTCCCCACAATCCAGATTTCAGAAATCATTGCAATCTCCACTACAGAATGTTCCATTCATTCACTGCGAGTCTGGACTTTATCTGATTCTCCACTCCCGCCTGGTTAACATTACACCACTTGTGAATGTCCAAGTAAGCCAATGCTGGTTTTCAGAGGCCTGTTCATACTCGCAGCCGTGCTGTTTAATTGACAATTCACTCCACCCTGTTCAGCTCTTCATTGTCCCACCACACTACCAGCCTTCAGAAATCTTTGTTATCTCCACTACAGAATGTTCCATTCATTCACTGCGAATCTGGAATTCATCTGACTCTCAACTCCACGCAGGTTTTCATTACACCACTGTTGAATGTCCAAGTAACCCAATGCTGGTTTTCAGCGGCCTGTTCATATTCGCAGCCCTGCTGTTTACTTGGCTATCGATTCAAGCCTGGTCAGCTCTTCATTTTCCTGTCCACACAACACAGGCTTCAGAAATCATTGGAATCTCCTCTACAGAATGTTCCATTCATTCACTGCGAATGTGGAATTCAACTGACTCTCCACTCCATGCAGGTTTTCCTTACACCACTGATGAATGTCCAAGTAACCCAATGCTGGTTTTCAGCTGCATGTTCACACTCGCAGCCATGCTATACAATTGGCTTTCCACTAAATCCTGATTAGTTCTTGATTTTCCTTCCACACGACCCAGCCTTCAGAAATCATTGGAATCTCCACTAGAGAATGTTCCATTCATTCACTGCGAATCTGGAATTCCTCTGAACCTCCACTCCCGGCAGGTTTTCGTTACACCACTGTTGAATGTCCAAGTAACCCAATGTTTTAAGTGTTTTCTTCACAAGCGCAGTGGTGCTGTTCAATTGGCTATCCACTCAACCCTGGCCAGCTCTACATTTTCCTGTCCACACCACAGAGACTGGAGAAATCATTGTTATCTCCACTACAGAATGTTCCATTCATTCACAGCGAATCTGGAATTCATCTGAATCTCCACTCCCGGCAGGTTTTCGTGACACCACTGGTAAATATCCAAGTAAGCCAATGCTGGTTTTAAGTGGCCTGCTCATACTCTCAGCCGTGCTGTTCAATTTGCTATCCACTCAACCCTCTTCAGCTCCATTTTCCTGTCCACATAACCCAAACTTCAGAAACAATTGGTATCTCCTCCACAGAATGTTCCATTCATTGACTGCAAATCTGAAATTCATCTAATTCTCAACTCCCGTCAGGTTTTCGTTACACCACTTGTGAATGTCCAATTAAGCCAAAGCTGGTTTTCAGTGGCCTGTTCTTACTACGAGACGTGCTGTTCATTGGGCTATCCATTCCACCCTGTTCAGCTCTACATTTTCGTGTCCACAAAACCCAGCCTTCAGAAATCATTGGAATCACCACTAGAGAATGTTCCATGCATTCACTGCGAATCTGGAATTCATCTGAATCTCCACTCCCGGCAGGTTTTCATTGCACCACTGCTGAATGTTCAAGTAACGCAATGATGGTTTTCAGCGGTCTATTCACACTCGAACCCGTGCTGTTCACGGTCTAGCGACTCAACACTGGTGAGTTCTTCTTTTTCCAGTTCAGACAATACAAACCTCAGAAACCATTGCAATCTACACTACAGAATGTTTCATTCATTCACGCGAATCTTGAATTCATCTTGTTCTCCACTCCCAGCAGGTTTTCGTTTCACCACTGGTGAATGTCCAAGCAACCCAAGGCTGGTTTCAGCTGCGTGTTAACACTCGCAGCCGTGCTGTTCAATTGGCTACCCAGTGAACGCTGGTTAGCTCTTGATTTTCCTTCCACACACCGAGCCTTCAGAAATCATTCTTATCTCCACTTCAGAATGTTCCATTCGTTCCCTGCGAATCTGGAATTCCTCTGACTCTCCACACCAGGCAGATTTTCCTAACAACACTGGTGAATGACCAGGTAATCCAATGCTGGTTTTCAGCGGCTGTTCACACTCACAGCCTTGCTGTTCAACTGGCAATCCAGTCAAACCTAGTCAGCTCTTCATTTTCCTGTCCACACAACCCAGCGTTCAGAAATCATTGGAATCTCTACTACAGAAATTTCCATTCATTCACTGTGAATCTGGAAATAATCTGAATCTGCATTCCAGGAAGGCTTTCGTTACACCACTGATGAATGTCCAAGTAATGCAATGCTGCTTCTTAGTGGTCTGTTCACACTCGAAACCGTGCTGTTCATTGGCTATCCACTCAATATCGGTCAGCTCTTCAATATCCTGTCCAGACTATCCAGATTTCTAAATGTTGGCAATCACCACTACAGAATGTTCCATTCAATCACGCGAATCTGGAATTCATCAGAGTCTCCACTCCTGGAAGGTTTTCGTGACACCACTGGTAAATGTCCAAGGAAGACAATGCTGGTTTTAAGCCGCCTGCTAACACACTCAGCCGTGCTGTTCAATTTGCTATCCACCCAACCCTATTCAGCTCTACATTTTCCTGTCCTCATAACCCAAACTTCAGAAATAATTGGTATCTCCTCCACAGAATGTTCCGTTCATTCACTGCGAATCTTAAATTCATCTGACTCTCAACTCCTGGCGGGTTATCGTTACACCACTTGTGAATGTCCAAGTAAGCCAATGCTGGTTTTCAGAGGCCTGTTCAACTCGCAGAAGTGCTGTTCAATGGGCTATGCACTCAATATTGGTCAGCTCTTCATTTTCCTCTCCACACAAACCAGCCTTCAGAAATCATTGGGATCTCCACTACAGACTGTTCCATTCATTCACTGCGATTCTGCAATTCATCTGACTCTCCACTCCAGGCAGGTTTTCATTACAGCACTGGTGAATGACCAAGTAATCCAATGCTGGTTTTCAGCCGCCTTTTCACACTCGCAGTGTGCTGTTCAATTGTCTAGCCACTCAAACCTGGTCAGCCTTTCATTTTCTTTTCCACAATATCAGACTTCAGAAATCATTGGAATCGCCAGTACAGAATGTTCCATTCATTCACTGCCAATCTGGAATTCATCTGAATCTGCACTCCAGGTAGGCTTTCATTACACCACTTATGAATGTCCAAGTAACACAATGCTGGTTTTCAGCGGTCTGTTCACACGCTAAGCCCTGCTTTTTACTGGGTATCCACACAACTGTGGTCAGCTCTTCATTTTCATGTCCAAACAATCCAGACTTGAGAAATCATTGCAATCTCCAGTACAGAATGTTCCATTCATTCACTGCGAATCTGGAATTCAACTGAATCTCCACTACCTGCAGATTTATCTTACACCACTTGTGAATGTCCAAGTAAAACAATGCTGGTTTTCAGAGGCCTGTTCATGTTCGCAGTCGTGCTGTTCAATTGGCTATCCACTCAACCTGTTTTGCTCCTCATTTTCCTGTGCACACAACCCAGCCTTCAGAAATCATTGTAATCTCCACTACAGGATGTTCCATTCATTCACTGGGAATCTGGAATTCATCTGAATCTGCACTCCACGCAGGCTTTCGTTACACCACTGCTGAAAGTCGAAGTAATGCAATACTGGTTTTCAGTGGTCTGTTCACATTCGAAGCCGAGGCTTTTTACAGGCTATCCACTCAACACTGGTCAGCTCTTCATTTTCGTGTCCCCACAATCCAGATTTCAGAAATCATTGCAATCTCCACTACAGAATGTTCCATTCATTCACTGCGAGTCTGGAGTTTATCTGATTCTCCACTCCCGCCTGGTTAACATTACACCACTTGTGAATGTCCAAGTAAGCCAATGCTGGTTTTCAGAGGCCTGTTCATACTCGCAGCCGTGCTGTTTAATTGACAATTCACTCCACCCTGTTCAGCTCTTCATTGTCCCACCACACTACCAGCCTTCAGAAATCTTTGTTATCTCCACTACAGAATGTTCCATTCATTCACTGCGAATCTGGAATTCATCTGACTCTCAACTCCACGCAGGTTTTCATTACACCACTGTTGAATGTCCAAGTAACCCAATGCTGGTTTTCAGCGGCCTGTTCATATTCGCAGCCCTGCTGTTTACTTGGCTATCGATTCAAGCCTGGTCAGCTCTTCATTTTCCTGTCCACACAACACAGGCTTCAGAAATCATTGGAATCTCCTCTACAGAATGTTCCATTCATTCACTGCGAATGTGGAATTCAACTGACTCTCCACTCCATGCAGGTTTTCCTTACACCACTGATGAATGTCCAAGTAACCCAATGCTGGTTTTCAGCTGCATGTTCACACTCGCAGCCATGCTATACAATTGGCTTTCCACTAAATCCTGATTAGTTCTTGATTTTCCTTCCACACGACCCAGCCTTCAGAAATCATTGGAATCTCCACTAGAGAATGTTCCATTCATTCACTGCGAATCTGGAATTCCTCTGAACCTCCACTCCCGGCAGGTTTTCTTTACACCACTGTTGAATGTCCAAGTAACCCAATGTTTTAAGTGTTTTCTTCACAAGCGCAGTGGTGCTGTTCAATTGGCTATCCACTCAACCCTGGCCAGCTCTACATTTTCCTGTCCACACCACAGAGACTGGAGAAATCATTGTTATCTCCACTACAGAATGTTCCATTCATTCACAGCGAATCTAGAATTCATCTGAATCTCCACTCCCGGCAGGTTTTCGTGACACCACTGGTAAATATCCAAGTAAGCCAATGCTGGTTTTAAGTGGCCTGCTCATACTCTCAGCCGTGCTGTTCAATTTGCTATCCACTCAACCCTCTTCAGCTCCATTTTCCTGTCCACATAACCCAAACTTCAGAAACAATTGGTATCTCCTCCACAGAATGTTCCGTTCATTGACTGCATATCTGAAATTCATCTAATTCTCAACTCCCGTCAGGTTTTCGTTACACCACTTGTGAATGTCCAATTAAGCCAAAGCTGGTTTTCAGTGGCCTGTTCTTACTACGAGACGTGCTGTTCATTTGGCTATCCATTCCACCCTGTTCAGCTCTACATTTTCGTGTCCACAAAACCCAGCCTTCAGAAATCATTGGAATCACCACTAGAGAATGTTCCATTCATTCACTGCGAATCTGGAATTCATCTGAATCTCCACTCCCGGCAGGTTTTCATTGCACCACTGCTGAATGTTCAAGTAACGCAATGATGGTTTTCAGCGGTCTATTCACACTCGAACCCGTGCTGTTCACGGTCTAGCGACTCAACACTGGTGAGTTCTTCTTTTTCCAGTTCAGACAATACAAACCTCAGAAACCATTGCAATCTACACTACAGAATGTTTCATTCATTCACGCGAATCTTGAATTCATCTTGTTCTCCACTCCCAGCAGGTTTTCGTTTCACCACTGGTGAATGTCCAAGCAACCCAAGGCTGGTTTCAGCTGCGTGTTAACACTCGCAGCCGTGCTGTTCAATTGGCTATCCAGTGAACGCTGGTTAGCTCTTGATTTTCCTTCCACACACCGAGCCTTCAGAAATCATTCTTATCTCCACTTCAGAATGTTCCATTCGTTCCCTGCGAATCTGGAATTCCTCTGACTCTCCACACCAGGCAGATTTTCCTAACAACACTGGTGAATGACCAGGTAATCCAATGCTGGTTTTCAGCGGCTGATCACACTCACAGCCTTGCTGTTCAATTGGCAATCCAGTCAAACCTAGTCAGCTCTTCATTTTCCTGTCCACACAACCCAGCGTTCAGAAATCATTGGAATCTCTACTACAGAAATTTCCATTCATTCACTGTGAATCTGGAAATAATCTGAATCTGCATTCCAGGAAGGCTTTCGTTACACCACTGATGAATGTCCAAGTAATGCAATGCTGCTTCTTAGTGGTCTGTTCACACTCGAAACCGTGCTGTTCATTGGCTATCCACTCAATATCGGTCAGCTCTTCAATATCCTGTCCAGACTATCCAGATTTCTAAATGTTGGCAATCACCACTACAGAATGTTCCATTCAATCACGCGAATCTGGAATTCATCAGAGTCTCCACTCCTGGAAGGTTTTCGTGACACCACTGGTAAATGTCCAAGGAAGACAATGCTGGTTTTAAGCCGCCTGATAACACACTCAGCCGTGCTGTTCAATTTGCTATCCACCCAACCCTATTCAGCTCTACATTTTCCTGTCCTCATAACCCAACCTTCAGAAATAATTGGTATCTCCTCCACAGAATGTTCCGTTCATTCACTGCGAATCTTAAATTCATCTGACTCTCAACTCCCGGCGGGTTATCGTTACACCACTTGTGAATGTCCAAGTAAGCCAATGCTGGTTTTCAGTGGCCTGTCCATACTAAGAGACGTGCTGTTCATTTGGCTATCCACTCCACCCTGTTCAGCTCTACATTTTCGTGTCCACAAAACCCAGCCTTCAGAAATCATTGGAATCACCACTAGAGAATGTTCCATTCATTCACTGCGAATCTGGAATTCATCTGAACCTCCACTCCCGGCAGGTTTTCGTTACGCCACTGGTGAATGTCCAAGAAACTCAATACTGGTTTTCAGAGGCATGCTCAACTCACAGAAGTGCTGTTCAATGGGCTATCCACTCAATATTGGTCAGCTCTTCATTTTCCTCTCCACACAAACCAGCCTTCAGAAATCATTGGGATCTCCACTACAGACTGTTCCATTCATTCACTGCGATTCTGCAATTCATCTGACTCTCCGCTCCAGGCAGGTTTTCATTACAGCACTGGTGAATGACCAAGTAATCCAATGCTGGTTTTCAGCCGCCTTTTCACACTCGCAGTGTGCTGTTCAATTGTCTAGCCACTCAAACCTGGTCAGCCTTTCATTTTCTTTTCCACAATATCAGACTTCAGAAATCATTGGAATCGCCAGTACAGAATGTTCCATTCATTCACTGCCAATCTGGAATTCATCTGAATCTGCACTCCAGGTAGGCTTTCATTACACCACTTATGAATGTCCAAGTAACACAATGCTGGTTTTCAGCGGTCTGTTCACACTCTAAGCCCTGCTTTTTACTGGGTATCCACACAACTGTGGTCAGCTCTTCATTTTCATGTCCAAACAATCCAGACTTGAGAAATCATTGCAATCTCCAGTACAGAATGTTCCATTCATTCACTGCGAATCTGGAATTCAACTGAATCTCCACTACCTGCAGATTTATCTTACACCACTTGTGAATGTCCAAGTAAAACAATGCTGGTTTTCAGAGGCCTGTTCATGTTCGCAGTCGTGCTGTTCAATTGGCTATCCACTCAACCTGTTTTGCTCCTCATTTTCCTGTGCACACAACCCAGCCTTCAGAAATCATTGTAATCTCCACTACAGGATGTTCCATTCATTCACTGGGAATCTGGAATTCATCTGAATCTGCACTCCACGCAGGCTTTCGTTACACCACTGCTGAAAGTCGAAGTAATGCAATACTGGTTTTCAGTGGTCTGTTCACATTCGAAGCCGAGGCTTTTTACAGGCTATCCACTCAACACTGGTCAGCTCTTCATTTTCGTGTCCCCACAATCCAGATTTCAGAAATCATTGCAATCTCCACTACAGAATGTTCCATTCATTCACTGCGAGTCTGGAGTTTATCTGATTCTCCACTCCCGCCTGGTTAACATTACACCACTTGTGAATGTCCAAGTAAGCCAATGCTGGTTTTCAGAGGCCTGTTCATACTCGCAGCCGTGCTGTTTAATTGACAATTCACTCCACCCTGTTCAGCTCTTCATTGTCCCACCACACTACCAGCCTTCAGAAATCTTTGTTATCTCCACTACAGAATGTTCCATTCATTCACTGCGAATCTGGAATTCATCTGACTCTCAACTCCACGCAGGTTTTCATTACACCACTGTTGAATGTCCAAGTAACCCAATGCTGGTTTTCAGCGGCCTGTTCATATTCGCAGCCCTGCTGTTTACTTGGCTATCGATTCAAGCCTGGTCAGCTCTTCATTTTCCTGTCCACACAACACAGGCTTCAGAAATCATTGGAATCTCCTCTACAGAATGTTCCATTCATTCACTGCGAATGTGGAATTCAACTGACTCTCCACTCCATGCAGGTTTTCCTTACACCACTGATGAATGTCCAAGTAACCCAATGCTGGTTTTCAGCTGCATGTTCACACTCGCAGCCATGCTATACAATTGGCTTTCCACTAAATCCTGATTAGTTCTTGATTTTCCTTCCACACGACCCAGCCTTCAGAAATCATTGGAATCTCCACTAGAGAATGTTCCATTCATTCACTGCGAATCTGGAATTCCTCTGAACCTCCACTCCCGGCAGGTTTTCGTTACACCACTGTTGAATGTCCAAGTAACCCAATGTTTTAAGTGTTTTCTTCACAAGCGCAGTGGTGCTGTTCAATTGGCTATCCACTCAACCCTCTTCAGCTCCATTTTCCTGTCCACATAACCCAAACTTCAGAAACAATTGGTATCTCCTCCACAGAATGTTCCATTCATTGACTGCAAATCTGAAATTCATCTAATTCTCAACTCCTGTCAGGTTTTAGTTACACCACTTGTGAATGTCCAATTAAGCCAAAGCTGGTTTTCAGTGGCCTGTTCTTACTACGAGACGTGCTGTTCATTTGGCTATCCATTCCACCCTGTTCAGCTCTACATTTTCGTGTCCACAAAACCCAGCCTTCAGAAATCATTGGAATCACCACTAGAGAATGTTCCATTCATTCACTGCGAATCTGGAATTCATCTGAATCTCCACTCCCGGCAGGTTTTCATTGCACCACTGCTGAATGTTCAAGTAACGCAATGATGGTTTTCAGCGGTCTCTTCACACTCGAACCCGTGCTGTTCACGGTCTAGCGACTCAACACTGGTGAGTTCTTCTTTTTCCAGTTCAGACAATACAAACCTCAGAAACCATTGCAATCTACACTACAGAATGTTTCATTCATTCACGCGAATCTTGAATTCATCTTGTTCTCCACTCCCAGCAGGTTTTCGTTTCACCACTGGTGAATGTCCAAGCAACCCAAGGCTGGTTTCAGCTGCGTGTTAACACTCGCAGCCGTGCTGTTCAATTGGCTATCCAGTGAACGCTGGTTAGCTCTTGATTTTCCTTCCACACACCGAGCCTTCAGAAATCATTCTTATCTCCACTTCAGAATGTTCCATTCGTTCCCTGCGAATCTGGAATTCCTCTGACTCTCCACACCAGGCAGATTTTCCTAACAACACTGGTGAATGACCAGGTAATCCAATGCTGGTTTTCAGCGGCTGTTCACACTCACAGCCTTGCTGTTCAACTGGCAATCCAGTCAAACCTAGTCAGCTCTTCATTTTCCTGTCCACACAACCCAGCGTTCAGAAATCATTGGAATCTCTACTACAGAAATTTCCATTCATTCACTGTGAATCTGGAAATAATCTGAATCTGCATTCCAGGAAGGCTTTCGTTACACCACTGATGAATGTCCAAGTAATGCAATGCTGCTTCTTAGTGGTCTGTTCACACTCGAAACCGTGCTGTTCATTGGCTATCCACTCAATATCGGTCAGCTCTTCAATATCCTGTCCAGACTATCCAGATTTCTAAATGTTGGCAATCACCACTACAGAATGTTCCATTCAATCACGCGAATCTGGAATTCATCAGAGTCTCCACTCCTGGAAGGTTTTCGTGACACCACTGGTAAATGTCCAAGGAAGACAATGCTGGTTTTAAGCCGCCTGCTTATACTCTCAGCCGTGCTGTTCAATTTGCTATCCACCCAACCCTATTCAGCTCTACATTTTCCTGTCCTCATAACCCAACCTTCAGAAATAATTGGTATCTCCTCCACAGAATGTTCCGTTCATTCACTGCGAATCTTAAATTCATCTGACTCTCAACTCCCGGCGGGTTATCGTTACACCACTTGTGAATGTCCAAGTAAGCCAATGCTGGTTTTCAGTGGCCTGTTCATACTAAGAGACGTGCTGTTCATTTGGCTATCCACTCCACCCTGTTCAGCTCTACATTTTCGTGTCTACAAAACCCAGCCTTCAGAAATCATTGGAATCACCACTAGAGAATGTTCCATTCATTCACTGCGAATCTGGAATTCATCTGAACCTCCACTCCCGGCAGGTTTTCGTTACGCCACTGGTGAATGTCCAAGAAACTCAATACTGGTTTTCAGAGGCATGTTCAACTCGCAGAAGTGCTGTTCAATGGGCTATCCACTCAATATTGGTCAGCTCTTCATTTTCCTCTCCACACAAACCAGCCTTCAGAAATCATTGGGATCTCCACTACAGACTGTTCCATTCATTCACTGCGATTCTGCAATTCATCTGACTCTCCGCTCCAGGCAGGTTTTCATTACAGCACTGGTGAATGACCAAGTAATCCAATGCTGGTTTTCAGCCGCCTTTTCACACTCGCAGTGTGCTGTTCAATTGTCTAGCCACTCAAACCTGGTCAGCCTTTCATTTTCTTTTCCACAATATCAGACTTCAGAAATCATTGGAATCGCCAGTACAGAATGTTCCATTCATTCACTGCCAATCTGGAATTCATCTGAATCTGCACTCCAGGTAGGCTTTCATTACACCACTTATGAATGTCCAAGTAACACAATGCTGGTTTTCAG
Source organism: Sorex fumeus (assembly GCF_029834395.1). NCBI lineage: Eukaryota > Metazoa > Chordata > Mammalia > Eulipotyphla > Soricidae > Sorex > Sorex fumeus. The sequence goes on from NW_026606155.1 coordinate 91,634,438, forward strand.
CGGTCTGTTCACACTCTAAGCCCTGCTTTTTACTGGGTATCCACACAACTGTGGTCAGCTCTTCATTTTCATGTCCAAACAATCCAGACTTGAGAAATCATTGCAATCTCCAGTACAGAATGTTCCATTCATTCACTGCGAATCTGGAATTCAACTGAATCTCCACTACCTGCAGATTTATCTTACACCACTTGTGAATGTCCAAGTAAAACAATGCTGGTTTTCAGAGGCCTGTTCATGTTCGCAGTCGTGCTGTTCAATTGGCTATCCACTCAACCTGTTTTGCTCCTCATTTTCCTGTGCACACAACCCAGCCTTCAGAAATCATTGTAATCTCCACTACAGGATGTTCCATTCATTCACTGGGAATCTGGAATTCATCTGAATCTGCACTCCACGCAGGCTTTCGTTACACCACTGCTGAAAGTCGAAGTAATGCAATACTGGTTTTCAGTGGTCTGTTCACATTCGAAGCCGAGGCTTTTTACAGGCTATCCACTCAACACTGGTCAGCTCTTCATTTTCGTGTCCCCACAATCCAGATTTCAGAAATCATTGCAATCTCCACTACAGAATGTTCCATTCATTCACTGCGAGTCTGGACTTTATCTGATTCTCCACTCCCGCCTGGTTAACATTACACCACTTGTGAATGTCCAAGTAAGCAAATGCTGGTTTTCAGAGGCCTGTTCATACTCGCAGCCGTGCTGTTTAATTGACAATTCACTCCACCCTGTTCAGCTCTTCATTGTCCCACCACACTACCAGCCTTCAGAAATCTTTGTTATCTCCACTACAGAATGTTCCATTCATTCACTGCGAATCTGGAATTCATCTGACTCTCAACTCCACGCAGGTTTTCATTACACCACTGTTGAATGTCCAAGTAACCCAATGCTGGTTTTCAGCGGCCTGTTCATATTCGCAGCCCTGCTGTTTACTTGGCTATCGATTCAAGCCTGGTCAGCTCTTCATTTTCCTGTCCACACAACACAGGCTTCAGAAATCATTGGAATCTCCTCTACAGAATGTTCCATTCATTCACTGCGAATGTGGAATTCAACTGACTCTCCACTCCATGCAGGTTTTCCTTACACCACTGATGAATGTCCAAGTAACCCAATGCTGGTTTTCAGCTGCATGTTCACACTCGCAGCCATGCTATACAATTGGCTTTCCACTAAATCCTGATTAGTTCTTGATTTTCCTTCCACACGACCCAGCCTTCAGAAATCATTGGAATCTCCACTAGAGAATGTTCCATTCATTCACTGCGAATCTGGAATTCCTCTGAACCTCCACTCCCGGCAGGTTTTCGTTACACCACTGTTGAATGTCCAAGTAACCCAATGTTTTAAGTGTTTTCTTCACAAGCGCAGTGGTGCTGTTCAATTGGCTATCCACTCAACCCTGGCCAGCTCTACATTTTCCTGTCCACACCACAGAGACTGGAGAAATCATTGTTATCTCCACTACAGAATGTTCCATTCATTCACAGCGAATCTGGAATTCATCTGAATCTCCACTCCCGGCAGGTTTTTGTGACACCACTGGTAAATATCCAAGTAAGCCAATGCTGGTTTTAAGTGGCCTGCTCATACTCTCAGCCGTGCTGTTCAATTTGCTATCCACTCAACCCTCTTCAGCTCCATTTTCCTGTCCACATAACCCAAACTTCAGAAACAATTGGTATCTCCTCCACAGAATGTTCCATTCATTGACTGCAAATCTGAAATTCATCTAATTCTCAACTCCCGTCAGGTTTTCGTTACACCACTTGTGAATGTCCAATTAAGCCAAAGCTGGTTTTCAGTGGCCTGTTCTTACTACGAGACGTGCTGTTCATTTGGCTATCCATTCCACCCTGTTCAGCTCTACATTTTCGTGTCCACAAAACCCAGCCTTCAGAAATCATTGGAATCACCACTAGAGAATGTTCCATTCATTCACTGCGAATCTGGAATTCATCTGAATCTCCACTCCCGGCAGGTTTTCATTGCACCACTGCTGAATGTTCAAGTAACGCAATGATGGTTTTCAGCGGTCTATTCACACTCGAACCCGTGCTGTTCACGGTCTAGCGACTCAACACTGGTGAGTTCTTCTTTTTCCAGTTCAGACAATACAAACCTCAGAAACCATTGCACGCGAATCTTGAATTCATCTTGTTCTCCACTCCCAGCAGGTTTTCGTTTCACCACTGGTGAATGTCCAAGCAACCCAAGGCTGGTTTCAGCTGCGTGTTAACACTCGCAGCCGTGCTGTTCAATTGGCTATCCAGTGAACGCTGGTTAGCTCTTGATTTTCCTTCCACACACCGAGCCTTCAGAAATCATTCTTATCTCCACTTCAGAATGTTCCATTCGTTCCCTGCGAATCTGGAATTCCTCTGACTCTCCACACCAGGCAGATTTTCCTAACAACACTGGTGAATGACCAGGTAATCCAATGCTGGTTTTCAGCGGCTGTTCACACTCACAGCCTTGCTGTTCAACTGGCAATCCAGTCAAACCTAGTCAGCTCTTCATTTTCCTGTCCACACAACCCAGCGTTCAGAAATCATTGGAATCTCTACTACAGAAATTTCCATTCATTCACTGTGAATCTGGAAATAATCTGAATCTGCATTCCAGGAAGGCTTTCGTTACACCACTGATGAATGTCCAAGTAATGCAATGCTGCTTCTTAGTGGTCTGTTCACACTCGAAACCGTGCTGTTCATTGGCTATCCACTCAATATCGGTCAGCTCTTCAATATCCTGTCCAGACTATCCAGATTTCAAAATGTTGGCAATCACCACTACAGAATGTTCCATTCAATCACGCGAATCTGGAATTCATCAGAGTCTCCACTCCTGGAAGGTTTTCGTGACACCACTGGTAAATGTCCAAGGAAGACAATGCTGGTTTTAAGCCGCCTGCTAACACACTCAGCCGTGCTGTTCAATTTGCTATCCACCCAACCCTATTCAGCTCTACATTTTCCAGTCCTCATAACCCAACCTTCAGAAATAATTGGTATCTCCTCCACAGAATGTTCCGTTCATTCACTGCGAATCATAAATTCATCTGACTCTCAACTCCCGGCGGGTTATCGTTACACCACTTGTGAATGTCCAAGTAAGCCAATGCTGGTTTTCAGTGGCCTGTTCATACTAAGAGACGTGCTGTTCATTTGGCTATCCACTCCACCCTGTTCAGCTCTACATTTTCGTGTCCACAAAACCCAGCCTTCAGAAATCATTGGAATCACCACTAGAGAATGTTCCATTCATTCACTGCGAATCTGGAATTCATCTGAACCTCCACTCCCGGCAGGTTTTCGTTACGCCACTGGTGAATGTCCAAGAAACTCAATACTGGTTTTCAGAGGCATGTTCAACTCGCAGAAGTGCTGTTCAATGGGCTATCCACTCAATATTGGTCAGCCCTTCATTTTCCTCTCCACACAAACCAGCCTTCAGAAATCATTGGGATCTCCACTACAGACTGTTCCATTCATTCACTGCGATTCTGCAATTCATCTGACTCTCCGCTCCAGGCAGGTTTTCATTACAGCACTGGTGAATGACCAAGTAATCCAATGCTGGTTTTCAGCTGCCTTTTCACACTCGCAGTGTGCTGTTCAATTGTCTATCCACTCAAACCTGGTCAGCCTTTCATTTTCTTTTCCACAATATCAGACTTCAGAAATCATTGGAATCGCCAGTACAGAATGTTCCATTCATTCACTGCCAATCTGGAATTCATCTGAATCTGCACTCCAGGTAGGCTTTCATTACACCACTTATGAATGTCCAAGTAACACAATGCTGGTTTTCAGCGGTCTGTTCACACTCTAAGCCCTGCTTTTTACTGGGTATCCACACAACTGTGGTCAGCTCTTCATTTTCATGTCCAAACAATCCAGACTTGAGAAATCATTGCAATCTCCAGTACAGAATGTTCCATTCATTCACTGCGAATCTGGAATTCAACTGAATCTCCACTACCTGCAGATTTATCTTACACCACTTGTGAATGTCCAAGTAAAACAATGCTGGTTTTCAGAGGCCTGTTCATATTCGCAGTCGTGCTGTTCAATTGGCTATCCACTCAACCTGTTTTGCTCCTCATTTTCCTGTGCACACAACCCAGCCTTCAGAAATCATTGTAATCTCCACTACAGGATGTTCCATTCATTCACTGGGAATCTGGAATTCATCTGAATCTGCACTCCACGCAGGCTTTCGTTACACCACTGCTGAAAGTCGAAGTAATGCAATACTGGTTTTCAGTGGTCTGTTCACATTCGAAGCCGAGGCTTTTTACAGGCTATCCACTCAACACTGGTCAGCTCTTCATTTTCGTGTCCCCACAATCCAGATTTCAGAAATCATTGCAATCTCCACTACAGAATGTTCCATTCATTCACTGCGAGTCTGGAGTTTATCTGATTCTCCACTCCCGCCTGGTTAACATTACACCACTTGTGAATGTCCAAGTAAGCCAATGCTGGTTTTCAGAGGCCTGTTCATACTCGCAGCCGTGCTGTTTAATTGACAATTCACTCCACCCTGTTCAGCTCTTCATTGTCCCACCACACTACCAGCCTTCAGAAATCTTTGTTATCTCCACTACAGAATGTTCCATTCATTCACTGCGAATCTGGAATTCATCTGACTCTCAACTCCACGCAGGTTTTCATTACACCACTGTTGAATGTCCAAGTAACCCAATGCTGGTTTTCAGCGGCCTGTTCATATTCGCAGCCCTGCTGTTTACTTGGCTATCGATTCAAGCCTGGTCAGCTCTTCATTTTCCTGTCCACACAACACAGGCTTCAGAAATCATTGGAATCTCCTCTACAGAATGTTCCATTCATTCACTGCGAATGTGGAATTCAACTGACTCTCCACTCCATGCAGGTTTTCCTTACACCACTGATGAATGTCCAAGTAACCCAATGCTGGTTTTCAGCTGCATGTTCACACTCGCAGCCATGCTATACAATTGGCTTTCCACTAAATCCTGATTAGTTCTTGATTTTCCTTCCACACGACCCAGCCTTCAGAAATCATTGGAATCTCCACTAGAGAATGTTCCATTCATTCACTGCGAATCTGGAATTCCTCTGAACCTCCACTCCCGGCAAGTTTTCGTTACACCACTGTTGAATGTCCAAGTAACCCAATGTTTTAAGTGTTTTCTTCACAAGCGCAGTGGTGCTGTTCAATTGGCTATCCACTCAACCCTCTTCAGCTCCATTTTCCTGTCCACATAACCCAAACTTCAGAAACAATTGGTATATCCTCCACAGAATGTTCCATTCATTGACTGCAAATCTGAAATTCATCTAATTCTCAACTCCTGTCAGGTTTTAGTTACACCACTTGTGAATGTCCAATTAAGCCAAAGCTGGTTTTCAGTGGCCTGTTCTTACTACGAGACGTGCTGTTCATTTGGCTATCCATTCCACCCTGTTCAGCTCTACATTTTCGTGTCCACAAAACCCAGCCTTCAGAAATCATTGGAATCACCACTAGAGAATGTTCCATTCATTCACTGCGAATCTGGAATTCATCTGAATCTCCACTCCCGGCAGGTTTTCATTGCACCACTGCTGAATGTTCAAGTAACGCAATGATGGTTTTCAGCGGTCTATTCACACTCGAACCCGTGCTGTTCACGGTCTAGCGACTCAACACTGGTGAGTTCTTCTTTTTCCAGTTCAGACAATACAAACCTCAGAAACCATTGCAATCTACACTACAGAATGTTTCATTCATTCACGCGAATCTTGAATTCATCTTGTTCTCCACTCCCAGCAGGTTTTCGTTTCACCACTGGTGAATGTCCAAGCAACCCAAGGCTGGTTTCAGCTACGTGTTAACACTCGCAGCCGTGCTGTTCAATTGGCTATCCAGTGAACGCTGGTTAGCTCTTGATTTTCCTTCCACACACCGAGCCTTCAGAAATCATTCTTATCTCCACTTCAGAATGTTCCATTCGTTCCCTGCGAATCTGGAATTCCTCTGACTCTCCACACCAGGCAGATTTTCCTAACAACACTGGTGAATGACCAGGTAATCCAATGCTGGTTTTCAGCGGCTGTTCACACTCACAGCCTTGCTGTTCAACTGGCAATCCAGTCAAACCTAGTCAGCTCTTCATTTTCCTGTCCACACAACCCAGCGTTCAGAAATCATTGGAATCTCTACTACAGAAATTTCCATTCATTCACTGTGAATCTGGAAATAATCTGAATCTGCATTCCAGGAAGGCTTTCGTTACACCACTGATGAATGTCCAAGTAATGCAATGCTGCTTCTTAGTGGTCTGTTCACACTCGAAACCGTGCTGTTCATTGTCTATCCACTCAATATCGGTCAGCTTTTCAATATCCTGTCCAGACTATCCAGATTTCTAAATGTTGGCAATCACCACTACAGAATGTTCCATTCAATCACGCGAATCTGGAATTCATCAGAGTCTCCACTCCTGGAAGGTTTTCGTGACACCACTGGTAAATGTCCAAGGAAGACAATGCTGGTTTTAAGCCGCCTGCTAACACACTCAGCCGTGCTGTTCAATTTGCTATCCACCCAACCCTATTCAGCTCTACATTTTCCTGTCCTCATAACCCAACCTTCAGAAATAATTGGTATCTCCTCCACAGAATGTTCCGTTCATTCACTGCGAATCTTAAATTCATCTGACTCTCAACTCCCGGCGGGTTATCGTTACACCACTTGTGAATGTCCAAGTAAGCCAATGCTGGTTTTCAGTGGCTGTTCATACTAAGAGACGTGCTGTTCATTTGGCTATCCACTCCACCCTGTTCAGCTCTACATTTTCGTGTCCACAAAACCCAGCCTTCAGAAATCATTGGAATCACCACTAGAGAATGTTCCATTCATTCACTGCGAATCTGGAATTCATCTGAACCTCCACTCCCGGCAGGTTTTCGTTACGCCACTGGTGAATGTCCAAGAAACTCAATACTGGTTTTCAGAGGCATGTTCAACTCGCAGAAGTGCTGTTCAATGGGCTATCCACTCAATATTGGTCAGCTCTTCATTTTCCTCTCCACACAAACCAGCCTTCAGAAATCATTGGGATCTCCACTACAGACTGTTCCATTCATTCACTGCGATTCTGCAATTCACCTGACTCTCCGCTCCAGGCAGGTTTTCATTACAGCACTGGCGAATGACCAAGTAATCCAATGCTGGTTTTCAGCCGCCTTTTCACACTCGCAGTGTGCTGTTCAATTGTCTATCCACTCAAACCTGGTCAGCCTTTCATTTTCTTTTCCACAATATCAGACTTCAGAAATCATTGGAATCGCCAGTACAGAATGTTCCATTCATTCACTGCCAATCTGGAATTCATCTGAATCTGCACTCCAGGTAGGCTTTCATTACACCACTTATGAATGTCCAAGTAACACAATGCTGGTTTTCAGCGGTCTGTTCACACTCTAAGCCCTGCTTTTTACTGGGTATCCACACAACTGTGGTCAGCTCTTCATTTTCATGTCCAAACAATCCAGACTTGAGAAATCATTGCAATCTCCAGTACAGAATGTTCCATTCATTCACTGCGAATCTGGAATTCAACTGAATCTCCACTACCTGCAGATTTATCTTACACCACTTGTGAATGTCCAAGTAAAACAATGCTGGTTTTCAGAGGCCTGTTCATGTTCGCAGTCGTGCTGCTCAATTGGCTATCCACTCAACCTGTTTTGCTCCTCATTTTCCTGTGCACACAACCCAGCCTTCAGAAATCATTGTAATCTCCACTACAGGATGTTCCATTCATTCACTGGGAATCTGGAATTCATCTGAATCTGCACTCCACGCAGGCTTTCGTTACACCACTGCTGAAAGTCGAAGTAATGCAATACTGGTTTTCAGTGGTCTGTTCACATTCGAAGCCGAGGCTTTTTACAGGCTATCCACTCAACACTGGTCAGCTCTTCATTTTCGTGTCCCCACAATCCAGATTTCAGAAATCATTGCAATCTCCACTACAGAATGTTCCATTCATTCACTGCGAGTCTGGAGTTTATCTGATTCTCCACTCCCGCCTGGTTAACATTACACCACTTGTGAATGTCCAAGTAAGCCAATGCTGGTTTTCAGAGGCCTGTTCATACTCGCAGCCGTGCTGTTTAATTGACAATTCACTCCACCCTGTTCAGCTCTTCATTGTCCCACCACACTACCAGCCTTCAGAAATCTTTGTTATCTCCACTACAGAATGTTCCATTCATTCACTGCGAATCTGGAATTCATCTGACTCTCAACTCCACGCAGGTTTTCATTACACCACTGTTGAATGTCCAAGTAACCCAATGCTGGTTTTCAGCGGCCTGTTCATATTCGCAGCCCTGCTGTTTACTTGGCTATCGATTCAAGCCTGGTCAGCTCTTCATTTTCCTGTCCACACAACACAGGCTTCAGAAATCATTGGAATCTCCTCTACAGAATGTTCCATTCATTCACTGCGAATGTGGAATTCAACTGACTCTCCACTCCATGCAGGTTTTCCTTACACCACTGATGAATGTCCAAGTAACCCAATGCTGGTTTTCAGCTGCATGTTCACACTCGCAGCCATGCTATACAATTGGCTTTCCACTAAATCCTGATTAGTTCTTGATTTTCCTTCCACACGACCCAGCCTTCAGAAATCATTGGAATCTCCACTAGAGAATGTTCCATTCATTCACTGCGAATCTGGAATTCCTCTGAACCTCCACTCCCGGCAGGTTTTCGTTACACCACTGTTGAATGTCCAAGTAACCCAATGTTTTAAGTGTTTTCTTCACAAGCGCAGTGGTGCTGTTCAATTGGCTATCCACTCAACCCTGGCCAGCTCTACATTTTCCTGTCCACACCACAGAGACTGGAGAAATCATTGTTATCTCCACTACAGAATGTTCCATTCATTCACAGCGAATCTGGAATTCATCTGAATCTCCACTCCCGGCAGGTTTTCGTGACACCACTGGTAAATATCCAAGTAAGCCAATGCTGGTTTTAAGTGGCCTGCTCATACTCTCAGCCGTGCTGTTCAATTTGCTATCCACTCAACCCTCTTCAGCTCCATTTTCCTGTCCACATAACCCAAACTTCAGAAACAATTGGTATCTCCTCCACAGAATGTTCCATTCATTGACTGCAAATCTGAAATTCATCTAATTCTCAACTCCCGTCAGGTTTTCGTTACACCACTTGTGAATGTCCAATTAAGCCAAAGCTGGTTTTCAGTGGCCTGTTCTTACTACGAGACGTGCTGTTCATTTGGCTATCCATTCCACCCTGTTCAGCTCTACATTTTCGTGTCCACAAAACCCAGCCTTCAGAAATCATTGGAATCACCACTAGAGAATGTTCCATTCATTCACTGCGAATCTGGAATTCATCTGAATCTCCACTCCCGGCAGGTTTTCATTGCACCACTGCTGAATGTTCAAGTAACGCAATGATGGTTTTCAGCGGTCTATTCACACTCGAACCCGTGCTGTTCACGGTCTAGCGACTCAACACTGGTGAGTTCTTCTTTTTCCAGTTCAGACAATACAAACCTCAGAAACCATTGCAATCTACACTACAGAATGTTTCATTCATTCACGCGAATCTTGAATTCATCTTGTTCTCCACTCCCAGCAGGTTTTCGTTTCACCACTGGTGAATGTCCAAGCAACCCAAGGCTGGTTTCAGCTGCGTGTTAACACTCGCAGCCGTGCTGTTCAATTGGCTATCCAGTGAACGCTGGTTAGCTCTTGATTTTCCTTCCACACACCGAGCCTTCAGAAATCATTCTTATCTCCACTTCAGAATGTTCCATTCGTTCCCTGCGAATCTGGAATTCCTCTGACTCTCCACACCAGGCAGATTTTCCTAACAACACTGGTGAATGACCAGGTAATCCAATGCTGGTTTTCAGCGGCTGTTCACACTCACAGCCTTGCTGTTCAACTGGCAATCCAGTCAAACCTAGTCAGCTCTTCATTTTCCTGTCCACACAACCCAGCGTTCAGAAATCATTGGAATCTCTACTACAGAAATTTCCATTCATTCACTGTGAATCTGGAAATAATCTGAATCTGCATTCCAGGAAGGCTTTCGTTACACCACTGATGAATGTCCAAGTAATGCAATGCTGCTTCTTAGTGGTCTGTTCACACTCGAAACCGTGCTGTTCATTGGCTATCCACTCAATATCGGTCAGCTCTTCAATATCCTGTCCAGACTATCCAGATTTCTAAATGTTGGCAATCTCCACTACAGAATGTTCCATTCAGTCACGCGAATCTGGAATTCATCAGAGTCTCCACTCCTGGAAGGTTTTCGTGACACCACTGGTAAATGTCCAAGGAAGACAATGCTGGTTTTAAGCCGCCTGCTAACACACTCAGCCGTGCTGTTCAATTTGCTATCCACCCAACCCTATTCAGCTCTACATTTTCCTGTCCTCATAACCCAACCTTCAGAAATAATTGGTATCTCCTCCACAGAATGTTCCGTTCATTCACTGCGAATCTTAAATTCATCTGACTCTCAACTCCCGGCGGGTTATCGTTACACCACTTGTGAATGTCCAAGTAAGCCAATGCTGGTTTTCAGTGGCCTGTTCATACTAAGAGACGTGCTGTTCATTTGGCTATCCACTCCACCCTGTTCAGCTCTACATTTTCGTGTCCACAAAACCCAGCCTTCAGAAATCATTGGAATCACCACTAGAGAATGTTCCATTCATTCACTGCGAATCTGGAATTCATCTGAACCTCCACTCCCGGCAGGTTTTCGTTACGCCACTGGTGAATGTCCAAGTAACTCAATACTGGTTTTCAGAGGCATGTTCAACTCGCAGAAGTGCTGTTCAATGGGCTATCCACTCAATATTGGTCAGCTCTTCATTTTCCTCTCCACACAAACCAGCCTTCAGAAATCATTGGGATCTCCACTACAGACTGTTCCATTCATTCACTGCGATTCTGCAATTCGTCTGACTCTCCGCTCCAGGCAGGTTTTCATTACAGCACTGGTGAATGACCAAGTAATCCAATGCTGGTTTTCAGCCGCCTTTTCACACTCGCAGTGTGCTGTTCAATTGTCTATCCACTCAAACCTGGTCAGCCTTTCATTTTCTTTTCCACAATATCAGACTTCAGAAATCATTGGAATCGCCAGTACAGAATGTTCCATTCATTCACTGCCAATCTGGAATTCATCTGAATCTGCACTCCAGGTAGGCTTTCATTACACCACTTATGAATGTCCAAGTAACACAATGCTGGTTTTCAGCGGTCTGTTCACACTCTAAGCCCTGCTTTTTACTGGGTATCCACACAACTGTGGTCAGCTCTTCATTTTCATGTCCAAACAATCCAGACTTGAGAAATCATTGCAATCTCCAGTACAGAATGTTCCATTCATTCACTGCGAATCTGGAATTCAACTGAATCTCCACTACCTGCAGATTTATCTTACACCACTTGTGAATGTCCAAGTAAAACAATGCTGGTTTTCAGAGGCCTGTTCATGTTCGCAGTCGTGCTGCTCAATTGGCTATCCACTCAACCTGTTTTGCTCCTCATTTTCCTGTGCACACAACCCAGCCTTCAGAAATCATTGTAATCTCCACTACAGGATGTTCCATTCATTCACTGGGAATCTGGAATTCATCTGAATCTGCACTCCACGCAGGCTTTCGTTACACCACTGCTGAAAGTCGAAGTAATGCAATACTGGTTTTCAGTGGTCTGTTCACATTCGAAGCCGAGGCTTTTTACAGGCTATCCACTCAACACTGGTCAGCTCTTCATTTTCGTGTCCCCACAATCCAGATTTCAGAAATCATTGCAATCTCCACTACAGAATGTTCCATTCATTCACTGCGAGTCTGGAGTTTATCTGATTCTCCACTCCCGCCTGGTTAACATTACACCACTTGTGAATGTCCAAGTAAGCCAATGCTGGTTTTCAGAGGCCTGTTCATACTCGCAGCCGTGCTGTTTAATTGACAATTCACTCCACCCTGTTCAGCTCTTCATTGTCCCACCACACTACCAGCCTTCAGAAATCTTTGTTATCTCCACTACAGAATGTTCCATTCATTCACTGCGAATCTGGAATTCATCTGACTCTCAACTCCACGCAGGTTTTCATTACACCACTGTTGAATGTCCAAGTAACCCAATGCTGGTTTTCAGCGGCCTGTTCATATTCGCAGCCCTGCTGTTTACTTGGCTATCGATTCAAGCCTGGTCAGCTCTTCATTTTCCTGTCCACACAACACAGGCTTCAGAAATCATTGGAATCTCCTCTACAGAATGTTCCATTCATTCACTGCGAATGTGGAATTCAACTGACTCTCCACTCCATGCAGGTTTTCCTTACACCACTGATGAATGTCCAAGTAACCCAATGCTGGTTTTCAGCTGCATGTTCACACTCGCAGCCATGCTATACAATTGGCTTTCCACTAAATCCTGATTAGTTCTTGATTTTCCTTCCACACGACCCAGCCTTCAGAAATCATTGGAATCTCCACTAGAGAATGTTCCATTCATTCACTGCGAATCTGGAATTCCTCTGAACCTCCACTCCCGGCAGGTTTTCGTTACACCACTGTTGAATGTCCAAGTAACCCAATGTTTTAAGTGTTTTCTTCACAAGCACAGTGGTGCTGTTCAATTGGCTATCCACTCAACCCTGGCCAGCTCTACATTTTCCTGTCCACACCACAGAGACTGGAGAAATCATTGTTATCTCCACTACAGAATGTTCCATTCATTCACAGCGAATCTGGAATTCATCTGAATCTCCACTCCCGGCAGGTTTTCGTGACACCACTGGTAAATATCCAAGTAAGCCAATGCTGGTTTTAAGTGGCCTGCTCATACTCTCAGCCGTGCTGTTCAATTTGCTATCCACTCAACCCTCTTCAGCTCCATTTTCCTGTCCACATAACCCAAACTTCAGAAACAATTGGTATCTCCTCCACAGAATGTTCCATTCATTGACTGCAAATCTGAAATTCATCTAATTCTCAACTCCCGTCAGGTTTTCGTTACACCACTTGTGAATGTCCAATTAAGCCAAAGCTGGTTTTCAGTGGCCTGTTCTTACTACGAGACGTGCTGTTCATTTGGCTATCCATTCCACCCTGTTCAGCTCTACATTTTCGTGTCCACAAAACCCAGCCTTCAGAAATCATTGGAATCACCACTAGAGAATGTTCCATTCATTCACTGCGAATCTGGAATTCATCTGAATCTCCACTCCCGGCAGGTTTTCATTGCACCACTGCTGAATGTTCAAGTAACGCAATGATGGTTTTCAGCGGTCTATTCACACTCGAACCCGTGCTGTTCACGGTCTAGCGACTCAACACTGGTGAGTTCTTCTTTTTCCAGTTCAGACAATACAAACCTCAGAAACCATTGCAATCTACACTACAGAATGTTTCATTCATTCACGCGAATCTTGAATTCATCTTGTTCTCCACTCCCAGCAGGTTTTCGTTTCACCACTGGTGAATGTCCAAGCAACCCAAGGCTGGTTTCAGCTGCGTGTTAACACTCGCAGCCGTGCTGTTCAATTGGCTATCCAGTGAACGCTGGTTAGCTCTTGATTTTCCTTCCACACACCGAGCCTTCAGAAATCATTCTTATCTCCACTTCAGAATGTTCCATTCGTTCCCTGCGAATCTGGAATTCCTCTGACTCTCCACACCAGGCAGATTTTCCTAACAACACTGGTGAATGACCAGGTAATCCAATGCTGGTTTTCAGCGGCTGTTCACACTCACAGCCTTGCTGTTCAACTGGCAATCCAGTCAAACCTAGTCAGCTCTTCATTTTCCTGTCCACACAACCCAGCGTTCAGAAATCATTGGAATCTCTACTACAGAAATTTCCATTCATTCACTGTGAATCTGGAAATAATCTGAATCTGCATTCCAGGAAGGCTTTCGTTACACCACTGATGAATGTCCAAGTAATGCAATGCTGCTTCTTAGTGGTCTGTTCACACTCGAAACCGTGCTGTTCATTGGCTATCCACTCAATATCGGTCAGCTCTTCAATATCCTGTCCAGACTATCCAGATTTCTAAATGTTGGCAATCACCACTACAGAATGTTCCATTCAGTCACGCGAATCTGGAATTCATCAGAGTCTCCACTCCTGGAAGGTTTTCGTGACACCACTGGTAAATGTCCAAGGAAGACAATGCTGGTTTTAAGCCGCCTGCTAACACACTCAGCCGTGCTGTTCAATTTGCTATCCACCCAACCCTATTCAGCTCTACATTTTCCTGTCCTCATAACCCAACCTTCAGAAATAATTGGTATCTCCTCCACAGAATGTTCCGTTCATTCACTGCGAATCTTAAATTCATCTGACTCTCAACTCCCGGCGGGTTATCGTTACACCACTTGTGAATGTCCAAGTAAGCCAATGCTGGTTTTCAGTGGCCTGTTCATACTAAGAGACGTGCTGTTCATTTGGCTATCCACTCCACCCTGTTCAGCTCTACATTTTCGTGTCCACAAAACCCAGCCTTCAGAAATCATTGGAATCACCACTAGAGAATGTTCCATTCATTCACTGCGAATCTGGAATTCATCTGAACCTCCACTCCCGGCAGGTTTTCGTTACGCCACTGGTGAATGTCCAAGTAACTCAATACTGGTTTTCAGAGGCATGTTCAACTCGCAGAAGTGCTGTTCAATGGGCTATCCACTCAATATTGGTCAGCTCTTCATTTTCCTCTCCACACAAACCAGCCTTCAGAAATCATTGGGATCTCCACTACAGACTGTTCCATTCATTCACTGCGATTCTGCAATTCGTCTGACTCTCCGCTCCAGGCAGGTTTTCATTACAGCACTGGTGAATGACCAAGTAATCCAATGCTGGTTTTCAGCCGCCTTTTCACACTCGCAGTGTGCTGTTCAATTGTCTATCCACTCAAACCTGGTCAGCCTTTCATTTTCTTTTCCACAATATCAGACTTCAGAAATCATTGGAATCGCCAGTACAGAATGTTCCATTCATTCACTGCCAATCTGGAATTCATCTGAATCTGCACTCCAGGTAGGCTTTCATTACACCACTTATGAATGTCCAAGTAACACAATGCTGGTTTTCAGCGGTCTGTTCACACTCTAAGCCCTGCTTTTTACTGGGTATCCACACAACTGTGGTCAGCTCTTCATTTTCATGTCCAAACAATCCAGACTTGAGAAATCATTGCAATCTCCAGTACAGAATGTTCCATTCATTCACTGCGAATCTGGAATTCAACTGAATCTCCACTACCTGCAGATTTATCTTACACCACTTGTGAATGTCCAAGTAAAACAATGCTGGTTTTCAGAGGCCTGTTCATGTTCGCAGTCGTGCTGTTCAATTGGCTATCCACTCAACCTGTTTTGCTCCTCATTTTCCTGTGCACACAACCCAGCCTTCAGAAATCATTGTAATCTCCACTACAGGATGTTCCATTCATTCACTGGGAATCTGGAATTCATCTGAATCTGCACTCCACGCAGGCTTTCGTTACACCACTGCTGAAAGTCGAAGTAATGCAATACTGGTTTTCAGTGGTCTGTTCACATTCGAAGCCGAGGCTTTTTACAGGCTATCCACTCAACACTGGTCAGCTCTTCATTTTCGTGTCCCCACAATCCAGATTTCAGAAATCATTGCAATCTCCACTACAGAATGTTCCATTCATTCACTGCGAGTCTGGAGTTTATCTGATTCTCCACTCCCGCCTGGTTAACATTACACCACTTGTGAATGTCCAAGTAAGCCAATGCTGGTTTTCAGAGGCCTGTTCATACTCGCAGCCGTGCTGTTTAATTGACAATTCACTCCACCCTGTTCAGCTCTTCATTGTCCCACCACACTACCAGCCTTCAGAAATCTTTGTTATCTCCACTACAGAATGTTCCATTCATTCACTGCGAATCTGGAATTCATCTGACTCTCAACTCCACGCAGGTTTTCATTACACCACTGTTGAATGTCCAAGTAACCCAATGCTGGTTTTCAGCGGCCTGTTCATATTCGCAGCCCTGCTGTTTACTTGGCTATCGATTCAAGCCTGGTCAGCTCTTCATTTTCCTGTCCACACAACACAGGCTTCAGAAATCATTGGAATCTCCTCTACAGAATGTTCCATTCATTCACTGCGAATGTGGAATTCAACTGACTCTCCACTCCATGCAGGTTTTCCTTACACCACTGATGAATGTCCAAGTAACCCAATGCTGGTTTTCAGCTGCATGTTCACACTCGCAGCCATGCTATACAATTGGCTTTCCACTAAATCCTGATTAGTTCTTGATTTTCCTTCCACACGACCCAGCCTTCAGAAATCATTGGAATCTCCACTAGAGAATGTTCCATTCATTCACTGCGAATCTGGAATTCCTCTGAACCTCCACTCCCGGCAGGTTTTCGTTACACCACTGTTGAATGTCCAAGTAACCCAATGTTTTAAGTGTTTTCTTCACAAGCACAGTGGTGCTGTTCAATTGGCTATCCACTCAACCCTGGCCAGCTCTACATTTTCCTGTCCACACCACAGAGACTGGAGAAATCATTGTTATCTCCACTACAGAATGTTCCATTCATTCACAGCGAATCTGGAATTCATCTGAATCTCCACTCCCGGCAGGTTTTCGTGACACCACTGGTAAATATCCAAGTAAGCCAATGCTGGTTTTAAGTGGCCTGCTCATACTCTCAGCCGTGCTGTTCAATTTGCTATCCACTCAACCCTCTTCAGCTCCATTTTCCTGTCCACATAACCCAAACTTCAGAAACAATTGGTATCTCCTCCACAGAATGTTCCATTCATTGACTGCAAATCTGAAATTCATCTAATTCTCAACTCCCGTCAGGTTTTCGTTACACCACTTGTGAATGTCCAATTAAGCCAAAGCTGGTTTTCAGTGGCCTGTTCTTACTACGAGACGTGCTGTTCATTTGGCTATCCATTCCACCCTGTTCAGCTCTACATTTTCGTGTCCACAAAACCCAGCCTTCAGAAATCATTGGAATCACCACTAGAGAATGTTCCATTCATTCACTGCGAATCTGGAATTCATCTGAATCTCCACTCCCGGCAGGTTTTCATTGCACCACTGCTGAATGTTCAAGTAACGCAATGATGGTTTTCAGCGGTCTATTCACACTCGAACCCGTGCTGTTCACGGTCTAGCGACTCAACACTGGTGAGTTCTTCTTTTTCCAGTTCAGACAATACAAACCTCAGAAACCATTGCAATCTACACTACAGAATGTTTCATTCATTCACGCGAATCTTGAATTCATCTTGTTCTCCACTCCCAGCAGGTTTTCGTTTCACCACTGGTGAATGTCCAAGCAACCCAAGGCTGGTTTCAGCTGCGTGTTAACACTCGCAGCCGTGCTGTTCAATTGGCTATCCAGTGAACGCTGGTTAGCTCTTGATTTTCCTTCCACACACCGAGCCTTCAGAAATCATTCTTATCTCCACTTCAGAATGTTCCATTCGTTCCCTGCGAATCTGGAATTCCTCTGACTCTCCACACCAGGCAGATTTTCCTAACAACACTGGTGAATGACCAGGTAATCCAATGCTGGTTTTCAGCGGCTGTTCACACTCACAGCCTTGCTGTTCAACTGGCAATCCAGTCAAACCTAGTCAGCTCTTCATTTTCCTGTCCACACAACCCAGCGTTCAGAAATCATTGGAATCTCTACTACAGAAATTTCCATTCATTCACTGTGAATCTGGAAATAATCTGAATCTGCATTCCAGGAAGGCTTTCGTTACACCACTGATGAATGTCCAAGTAATGCAATGCTGCTTCTTAGTGGTCTGTTCACACTCGAAACCGTGCTGTTCATTGGCTATCCACTCAATATCGGTCAGCTCTTCAATATCCTGTCCAGACTATCCAGATTTCTAAATGTTGGCAATCACCACTACAGAATGTTCCATTCAGTCACGCGAATCTGGAATTCATCAGAGTCTCCACTCCTGGAAGGTTTTCGTGACACCACTGGTAAATGTCCAAGGAAGACAATGCTGGTTTTAAGCCGCCTGCTAACACACTCAGCCGTGCTGTTCAATTTGCTATCCACCCAACCCTATTCAGCTCTACATTTTCCTGTCCTCATAACCCAACCTTCAGAAATAATTGGTATCTCCTCCACAGAATGTTCCGTTCATTCACTGCGAATCTTAAATTCATCTGACTCTCAACTCCCGGCGGGTTATCGTTACACCACTTGTGAATGTCCAAGTAAGCCAATGCTGGTTTTCAGTGGCCTGTTCATACTAAGAGACGTGCTGTTCATTTGGCTATCCACTCCACCCTGTTCAGCTCTACATTTTCGTGTCCACAAAACCCAGCCTTCAGAAATCATTGGAATCACCACTAGAGAATGTTCCATTCATTCACTGCGAATCTGGAATTCATCTGAACCTCCACTCCCGGCAGGTTTTCGTTACGCCACTGGTGAATGTCCAAGTAACTCAATACTGGTTTTCAGAGGCATGTTCAACTCGCAGAAGTGCTGTTCAATGGGCTATCCACTCAATATTGGTCAGCTCTTCATTTTCCTCTCCACACAAACCAGCCTTCAGAAATCATTGGGATCTCCACTACAGACTGTTCCATTCATTCACTGCGATTCTGCAATTCGTCTGACTCTCCGCTCCAGGCAGGTTTTCATTACAGCACTGGTGAATGACCAAGTAATCCAATGCTGGTTTTCAGCCGCCTTTTTACACTCGCAGTGTGCTGTTCAATTGTCTATCCACTCAAACCTGGTCAGCCTTTCATTTTCTTTTCCACAATATCAGACTTCAGAAATCATTGGAATCGCCAGTACAGAATGTTCCATTCATTCACTGCCAATCTGGAATTCATCTGAATCTGCACTCCAGGTAGGCTTTCATTACACCACTTATGAATGTCCAAGTAACACAATGCTGGTTTTCAGCGGTCTGTTCACACTCTAAGCCCTGCTTTTTACTGGGTATCCACACAACTGTGGTCAGCTCTTCATTTTCATGTCCAAACAATCCAGACTTGAGAAATCATTGCAATCTCCAGTACAGAATGTTCCATTCATTCACTGCGAATCTGGAATTCAACTGAATCTCCACTACCTGCAGATTTATCTTACACCACTTGTGAATGTCCAAGTAAAACAATGCTGGTTTTCAGAGGCCTGTTCATGTTCGCAGTCGTGCTGTTCAATTGGCTATCCACTCAACCTGTTTTGCTCCTCATTTTCCTGTGCACACAACCCAGCCTTCAGAAATCATTGTAATCTCCACTACAGGATGTTCCATTCATTCACTGGGAATCTGGAATTCATCTGAATCTGCACTCCACGCAGGCTTTCGTTACACCACTGCTGAAAGTCGAAGTAATGCAATACTGGTTTTCAGTGGTCTGTTCACATTCGAAGCCGAGGCTTTTTACAGGCTATCCACTCAACACTGGTCAGCTCTTCATTTTCGTGTCCCCACAATCCAGATTTCAGAAATCATTGCAATCTCCACTACAGAATGTTCCATTCATTCACTGCGAGTCTGGAGTTTATCTGATTCTCCACTCCCGCCTGGTTAACATTACACCACTTGTGAATGTCCAAGTAAGCCAATGCTGGTTTTCAGAGGCCTGTTCATACTCGCAGCCGTGCTGTTTAATTGACAATTCACTCCACCCTGTTCAGCTCTTCATTGTCCCACCACACTACCAGCCTTCAGAAATCTTTGTTATCTCCACTACAGAATGTTCCATTCATTCACTGCGAATCTGGAATTCATCTGACTCTCAACTCCACGCAGGTTTTCATTACACCACTGTTGAATGTCCAAGTAACCCAATGCTGGTTTTCAGCGGCCTGTTCATATTCGCAGCCCTGCTGTTTACTTGGCTATCGATTCAAGCCTGGTCAGCTCTTCATTTTCCTGTCCACACAACACAGGCTTCAGAAATCATTGGAATCTCCTCTACAGAATGTTCCATTCATTCACTGCGAATGTGGAATTCAACTGACTCTCCACTCCATGCAGGTTTTCCTTACACCACTGATGAATGTCCAAGTAACCCAATGCTGGTTTTCAGCTGCATGTTCACACTCGCAGCCATGCTATACAATTGGCTTTCCACTAAATCCTGATTAGTTCTTGATTTTCCTTCCACACGACCCAGCCTTCAGAAATCATTGGAATCTCCACTAGAGAATGTTCCATTCATTCACTGCGAATCTGGAATTCCTCTGAACCTCCACTCCCGGCAGGTTTTCGTTACACCACTGTTGAATGTCCAAGTAACCCAATGTTTTAAGTGTTTTCTTCACAAGCGCAGTGGTGCTGTTCAATTGGCTATCCACTCAACCCTGGCCAGCTCTACATTTTCCTGTCCACACCACAGAGACTGGAGAAATCATTGTTATCTCCACTACAGAATGTTCCATTCATTCACAGCGAATCTGGAATTCATCTGAATCTCCACTCCCGGCAGGTTTTCGTGACACCACTGGTAAATATCCAAGTAAGCCAATGCTGGTTTTAAGTGGCCTGCTCATACTCTCAGCCGTGCTGTTCAATTTGCTATCCACTCAACCCTCTTCAGCTCCATTTTCCTGTCCACATAACCCAAACTTCAGAAACAATTGGTATCTCCTCCACAGAATGTTCCATTCATTGACTGCAAATCTGAAATTCATCTAATTCTCAACTCCCGTCAGGTTTTCGTTACACCACTTGTGAATGTCCAATTAAGCCAAAGCTGGTTTTCAGTGGCCTGTTCTTACTACGAGACGTGCTGTTCATTTGGCTATCCATTCCACCCTGTTCAGCTCTACATTTTCGTGTCCACAAAACCCAGCCTTCAGAAATCATTGGAATCACCACTAGAGAATGTTCCATTCATTCACTGCGAATCTGGAATTCATCTGAATCTCCACTCCCGGCAGGTTTTCATTGCACCACTGCTGAATGTTCAAGTAACGCAATGATGGTTTTCAGCGGTCTATTCACACTCGAACCCGTGCTGTTCACGGTCTAGCGACTCAACACTGGTGAGTTCTTCTTTTTCCAGTTCAGACAATACAAACCTCAGAAACCATTGCAATCTACACTACAGAATGTTTCATTCATTCACGCGAATCTTGAATTCATCTTGTTCTCCACTCCCAGCAGGTTTTCGTTTCACCACTGGTGAATGTCCAAGCAACCCAAGGCTGGTTTCAGCTGCGTGTTAACACTCGCAGCCGTGCTGTTCAATTGGCTATCCAGTGAACGCTGGTTAGCTCTTGATTTTCCTTCCACACACCGAGCCTTCAGAAATCATTCTTATCTCCACTTCAGAATGTTCCATTCGTTCCCTGCGAATCTGGAATTCCTCTGACTCTCCACACCAGGCAGATTTTCCTAACAACACTGGTGAATGACCAGGTAATCCAATGCTGGTTTTCAGCGGCTGTTCACACTCACAGCCTTGCTGTTCAATTGGCAATCCAGTCAAACCTAGTCAGCTCTTCATTTTCCTGTCCACACAACCCAGCGTTCAGAAATCATTGGAATCTCTACTACAGAAATTTCCATTCATTCACTGTGAATCTGGAAATAATCTGAATCTGCATTCCAGGAAGGCTTTCGTTACACCACTGATGAATGTCCAAGTAATGCAATGCTGCTTCTTAGTGGTCTGTTCACACTCGAAACCGTGCTGTTCATTGGCTATCCACTCAATATCGGTCAGCTCTTCAATATCCTGTCCAGACTATCCAGATTTCTAAATGTTGGCAATCACCACTACAGAATGTTCCATTCAGTCACGCGAATCTGGAATTCATCAGAGTCTCCACTCCTGGAAGGTTTTCGTGACACCACTGGTAAATGTCCAAGGAAGACAATGCTGGTTTTAAGCCGCCTGCTAACACACTCAGCCGTGCTGTTCAATTTGCTATCCACCCAACCCTATTCAGCTCTACATTTTCCTGTCCTCATAACCCAACCTTCAGAAACAATTGGTATCTCCTCCACAGAATGTTCCGTTCATTCACTGCGAATCTTAAATTCATCTGACTCTCAACTCCCGGCGGGTTATCGTTACACCACTTGTGAATGTCCAAGTAAGCCAATGCTGGTTTTCAGTGGCCTGTTCATACTAAGAGACGTGCTGTTCGTTTGGCTATCCACTCCACCCTGTTCAGCTCTACATTTTCGTGTCCACAAAAC
The DNA here is from genome assembly GCF_029834395.1 of Sorex fumeus. NCBI lineage: Eukaryota > Metazoa > Chordata > Mammalia > Eulipotyphla > Soricidae > Sorex > Sorex fumeus. The sequence goes on from NW_026606155.1 coordinate 91,656,700, forward strand.
CCAGCCTTCAGAAATCATTGGAATCACCACTAGAGAATGTTCCATTCATTCACTGCGAATCTGGAATTCATCTGAACCTCCACTCCCGGCAGGTTTTCGTTACGCCACTGGTGAATGTCCAAGTAACTCAATACTGGTTTTCAGAGGCATGTTCAACTCGCAGAAGTGCTGTTCAATGGGCTATCCACTCAATATTGGTCAGCTCTTCATTTTCCTCTCCACACTAACCAGCCTTCAGAAATCATTGGGATCTCCACTACAGACTGTTCCATTCATTCACTGCGATTCTGCAATTCATCTGACTCTCCACTCCAGGCAGGTTTTCATTACAGCACTGGTGAATGACCAAGTAATCCAATGCTGGTTTTCAGCTGCCTTTTCACACTCGCAGTGTGCTGTTCAATTGTCTATCCACTCAAACCTGGTCAGCCTTTCATTTTCTTTTCCACAATATCAGACTTCAGAAATCATTGGAATCGCCAGTACAGAATGTTCCATTCATTCACTGCCAATCTGGAATTCATCTGAATCTGCACTCCAGGTAGGCTTTCATTACACCACTTATGAATGTCCAAGTAACACAATGCTGGTTTTCAGCGGTCTGTTCACACTCTAAGCCCTGCTTTTTACTGGGTATCCACACAACTGTGGTCAGCTCTTCATTTTCATGTCCAAACAATCCAGACTTGAGAAATCATTGCAATCTCCAGTACAGAATGTTCCATTCATTCACTGCGAATCTGGAATTCAACTGAATCTCCACTACCTGCAGATTTATCTTACACCACTTGTGAATGTCCAAGTAAAACAATGCTGGTTTTCAGAGGCCTGTTCATGTTCGCAGTCGTGCTGTTCAATTGGCTTCCCACTCAACCTGTTTTGCTCCTCATTTTCCTGTGCACACAACCCAGCCTTCAGAAATCATTGTAATCTCCACTACAGGATGTTCCATTCATTCACTGGGAATCTGGAATTCATCTGAATCTGCACTCCACGCAGGCTTTCGTTACACCACTGCTGAAAGTCGAAGTAATGCAATACTGGTTTTCAGTGGTCTGTTCACATTCGAAGCCGAGGCTTTTTACAGGCTATCCACTCAACACTGGTCAGCTCTTCATTTTCGTGTCCCCACAATCCAGATTTCAGAAATCATTGCAATCTCCACTACAGAATGTTCCATTCATTCACTGCGAGTCTGGAGTTTATCTGATTCTCCACTCCCGCCTGGTTAACATTACACCACTTGTGAATGTCCAAGTAAGCCAATGCTGGTTTTCAGAGGCCTGTTCATACTCGCAGCCGTGCTGTTTAATTGACAATTCACTCCACCCTGTTCAGCTCTTCATTGTCCCACCACACTACCAGCCTTCAGAAATCTTTGTTATCTCCACTACAGAATGTTCCATTCATTCACTGCGAATCTGGAATTCATCTGACTCTCAACTCCACGCAGGTTTTCATTACACCACTGTTGAATGTCCAAGTAACCCAATGCTGGTTTTCAGCGGCCTGTTCATATTCGCAGCCCTGCTGTTTACTTGGCTATCGATTCAAGCCTGGTCAGCTCTTCATTTTCCTGTCCACACAACACAGGCTTCAGAAATCATTGGAATCTCCTCTACAGAATGTTCCATTCATTCACTGCGAATGTGGAATTCAACTGACTCTCCACTCCATGCAGGTTTTCCTTACACCACTGATGAATGTCCAAGTAACCCAATGCTGGTTTTCAGCTGCATGTTCACACTCGCAGCCATGCTATACAATTGGCTTTCCACTAAATCCTGATTAGTTCTTGATTTTCCTTCCACACGACCCAGCCTTCAGAAATCATTGGAATCTCCACTAGAGAATGTTCCATTCATTCACTGCGACTCTGGAATTCCTCTGAACCTCCACTCCCGGCAGGTTTTCGTTACACCACTGTTGAATGTCCAAGTAACCCAATGTTTTAAGTGTTTTCTTCACAAGCGCAGTGGTGCTGTTCAATTGGCTATCCACTCAACCCTGGCCAGCTCTACATTTTCCTGTCCACACCACAGAGACTGGAGAAATCATTGTTATCTCCACTACAGAATGTTCCATTCATTCACAGCGAATCTGGAATTCATCTGAATCTCCACTCCCGGCAGGTTTTCGTGACACCACTGGTAAATATCCAAGTAAGCCAATGCTGGTTTTAAGTGGCCTGCTCATACTCTCAGCCGTGCTGTTCAATTTGCTATCCACTCAACCCTCTTCAGCTCCATTTTCCTGTCCACATAACCCAAACTTCAGAAACAATTGGTATCTCCTCCACAGAATGTTCCATTCATTGACTGCAAATCTGAAATTCATCTAATTCTCAACTCCCGTCAGGTTTTCGTTACACCACTTGTGAATGTCCAATTAAGCCAAAGCTGGTTTTCAGTGGCCTGTTCTTACTACGAGACGTGCTGTTCATTTGGCTATCCATTCCACCCTGTTCAGCTCTACATTTTCGTGTCCACAAAACCCAGCCTTCAGAAATCATTGGAATCACCACTAGAGAATGTTCCATTCATTCACTGCGAATCTGGAATTCATCTGAATCTCCACTCCCGGCAGGTTTTCATTGCACCACTGCTGAATGTTCAAGTAACGCAATGATGGTTTTCAGCGGTCTATTCACACTCGAACCCGTGCTGTTCACGGTCTAGCGACTCAACACTGGTGAGTTCTTCTTTTTCCAGTTCAGACAATACAAACCTCAGAAACCATTGCAATCTACACTACAGAATGTTTCATTCATTCACGCGAATCTTGAATTCATCTTGTTCTCCACTCCCAGCAGGTTTTCGTTTCACCACTGGTGAATGTCCAAGCAACCCAAGGCTGGTTTCAGCTGCGTGTTAACACTCGCAGCCGTGCTGTTCAATTGGCTATCCAGTGAACGCTGGTTAGCTCTTGATTTTCCTTCCACACACCGAGCCTTCAGAAATCATTCTTATCTCCACTTCAGAATGTTCCATTCGTTCCCTGCGAATCTGGAATTCCTCTGACTCTCCACACCAGGCAGATTTTCCTAACAACACTGGTGAATGACCAGGTAATCCAATGCTGGTTTTCAGCGGCTGTTCACACTCACAGCCTTGCTGTTCAATTGGCAATCCAGTCAAACCTAGTCAGCTCTTCATTTTCCTGTCCACACAACCCAGCGTTCAGAAATCATTGGAATCTCTACTACAGAAATTTCCATTCATTCACTGTGAATCTGGAAATAATCTGAATCTGCATTCCAGGAAGGCTTTCGTTACACCACTGATGAATGTCCAAGTAATGCAATGCTGCTTCTTAGTGGTCTGTTCACACTCGAAACCGTGCTGTTCATTGGCTATCCACTCAATATCGGTCAGCTCTTCAATATCCTGTCCAGACTATCCAGATTTCTAAATGTTGGCAATCACCACTACAGAATGTTCCATTCAGTCACGCGAATCTGGAATTCATCAGAGTCTCCACTCCTGGAAGGTTTTCGTGACACCACTGGTAAATGTCCAAGGAAGACAATGCTGGTTTTAAGCCGCCTGCTAACACACTCAGCCGTGCTGTTCAATTTGCTATCCACCCAACCCTATTCAGCTCTACATTTTCCTGTCCTCATAACCCAACCTTCAGAAACAATTGGTATCTCCTCCACAGAATGTTCCGTTCATTCACTGCGAATCTTAAATTCATCTGACTCTCAACTCCCGGCGGGTTATCGTTACACCACTTGTGAATGTCCAAGTAAGCCAATGCTGGTTTTCAGTGGCCTGTTCATACTAAGAGACGTGCTGTTCGTTTGGCTATCCACTCCACCCTGTTCAGCTCTACATTTTCGTGTCCACAAAACCCAGCCTTCAGAAATCATTGGAATCACCACTAGAGAATGTTCCATTCATTCACTGCGAATCTGGAATTCATCTGAACCTCCACTCCCGGCAGGTTTTCGTTACGCCACTGGTGAATGTCCAAGTAACTCAATACTGGTTTTCAGAGGCATGTTCAACTCGCAGAAGTGCTGTTCAATGGGCTATCCACTCAATATTGGTCAGCTCTTCATTTTCCTCTCCACACAAACCAGCCTTCAGAAATCATTGGGATCTCCACTACAGACTGTTCCATTCATTCACTGCGATTCTGCAATTCATCTGACTCTCCACTCCAGGCAGGTTTTCATTACAGCACTGGTGAATGACCAAGTAATCCAATGCTGGTTTTCAGCTGCCTTTTCACACTCGCAGTGTGCTGTTCAATTGTCTATCCACTCAAACCTGGTCAGCCTTTCATTTTCTTTTCCACAATATCAGACTTCAGAAATCATTGGAATCGCCAGTACAGAATGTTCCATTCATTCACTGCCAATCTGGAATTCATCTGAATCTGCACTCCAGGTAGGCTTTCATTACACCACTTATGAATGTCCAAGTAACACAATGCTGGTTTTCAGCGGTCTGTTCACACTCTAAGCCCTGCTTTTTACTGGGTATCCACACAACTGTGGTCAGCTCTTCATTTTCATGTCCAAACAATCCAGACTTGAGAAATCATTGCAATCTCCAGTACAGAATGTTCCATTCATTCACTGCGAATCTGGAATTCAACTGAATCTCCACTACCTGCAGATTTATCTTACACCACTTGTGAATGTCCAAGTAAAACAATGCTGGTTTTCAGAGGCCTGTTCATGTTCGCAGTCGTGCTGTTCAATTGGCTATCCACTCAACCTGTTTTGCTCCTCATTTTCCTGTGCACACAACCCAGCCTTCAGAAATCATTGTAATCTCCACTACAGGATGTTCCATTCATTCACTGGGAATCTGGAATTCATCTGAATCTGCACTCCACGCAGGCTTTCGTTACACCACTGCTGAAAGTCGAAGTAATGCAATACTGGTTTTCAGTGGTCTGTTCACATTCGAAGCCGAGGCTTTTTACAGGCTATCCACTCAACACTGGTCAGCTCTTCATTTTCGTGTCCCCACAATCCAGATTTCAGAAATCATTGCAATCTCCACTACAGAATGTTCCATTCATTCACTGCGAGTCTGGAGTTTATCTGATTCTCCACTCCCGCCTGGTTAACATTACACCACTTGTGAATGTCCAAGTAAGCCAATGCTGGTTTTCAGAGGCCTGTTCATACTCGCAGCCGTGCTGTTTAATTGACAATTCACTCCACCCTGTTCAGCTCTTCATTGTCCCACCACACTACCAGCCTTCAGAAATCTTTGTTATCTCCACTACAGAATGTTCCATTCATTCACTGCGAATCTGGAATTCATCTGACTCTCAACTCCACGCAGGTTTTCATTACACCACTGTTGAATGTCCAAGTAACCCAATGCTGGTTTTCAGCGGCCTGTTCATATTCGCAGCCCTGCTGTTTACTTGGCTATCGATTCAAGCCTGGTCAGCTCTTCATTTTCCTGTCCACACAACACAGGCTTCAGAAATCATTGGAATCTCCTCTACAGAATGTTCCATTCATTCACTGCGAATGTGGAATTCAACTGACTCTCCACTCCATGCAGGTTTTCCTTACACCACTGATGAATGTCCAAGTAACCCAATGCTGGTTTTCAGCTGCATGTTCACACTCGCAGCCATGCTATACAATTGGCTTTCCACTAAATCCTGATTAGTTCTTGATTTTCCTTCCACACGACCCAGCCTTCAGAAATCATTGGAATCTCCACTAGAGAATGTTCCATTCATTCACTGCGAATCTGGAATTCCTCTGAACCTCCACTCCCGGCAGGTTTTCGTTACACCACTGTTGAATGTCCAAGTAACCCAATGTTTTAAGTGTTTTCTTCACAAGCGCAGTGGTGCTGTTCAATTGGCTATCCACTCAACCCTGGCCAGCTCTACATTTTCCTGTCCACACCACAGAGACTGGAGAAATCATTGTTATCTCCACTACAGAATGTTCCATTCATTCACAGCGAATCTGGAATTCATCTGAATCTCCACTCCCGGCAGGTTTTCGTGACACCACTGGTAAATATCCAAGTAAGCCAATGCTGGTTTTAAGTGGCCTGCTCATACTCTCAGCCGTGCTGTTCAATTTGCTATCCACTCAACCCTCTTCAGCTCCATTTTCCTGTCCACATAACCCAAACTTCAGAAACAATTGGTATCTCCTCCACAGAATGTTCCATTCATTGACTGCAAATCTGAAATTCATCTAATTCTCAACTCCCGTCAGGTTTTCGTTACACCACTTGTGAATGTCCAATTAAGCCAAAGCTGGTTTTCAGTGGCCTGTTCTTACTACGAGACGTGCTGTTCATTTGGCTATCCATTCCACCCTGTTCAGCTCTACATTTTCGTGTCCACAAAACCCAGCCTTCAGAAATCATTGGAATCACCACTAGAGAATGTTCCATTCATTCACTGCGAATCTGGAATTCATCTGAATCTCCACTCCCGGCAGGTTTTCATTGCACCACTGCTGAATGTTCAAGTAACGCAATGATGGTTTTCAGCGGTCTATTCACACTCGAACCCGTGCTGTTCACGGTCTAGCGACTCAACACTGGTGAGTTCTTCTTTTTCCAGTTCAGACAATACAAACCTCAGAAACCATTGCAATCTACACTACAGAATGTTTCATTCATTCACGCGAATCTTGAATTCATCTTGTTCTCCACTCCCAGCAGGTTTTCGTTTCACCACTGGTGAATGTCCAAGCAACCCAAGGCTGGTTTCAGCTGCGTGTTAACACTCGCAGCCGTGCTGTTCAATTGGCTATCCAGTGAACGCTGGTTAGCTCTTGATTTTCCTTCCACACACCGAGCCTTCAGAAATCATTCTTATCTCCACTTCAGAATGTTCCATTCGTTCCCTGCGAATCTGGAATTCCTCTGACTCTCCACACCAGGCAGATTTTCCTAACAACACTGGTGAATGACCAGGTAATCCAATGCTGGTTTTCAGCGGCTGTTCACACTCACAGCCTTGCTGTTCAATTGGCAATCCAGTCAAACCTAGTCAGCTCTTCATTTTCCTGTCCACACAACCCAGCGTTCAGAAATCATTGGAATCTCTACTACAGAAATTTCCATTCATTCACTGTGAATCTGGAAATAATCTGAATCTGCATTCCAGGAAGGCTTTCGTTACACCACTGATGAATGTCCAAGTAATGCAATGCTGCTTCTTAGTGGTCTGTTCACACTCGAAACCGTGCTGTTCATTGGCTATCCACTCAATATCGGTCAGCTCTTCAATATCCTGTCCAGACTATCCAGATTTCTAAATGTTGGCAATCACCACTACAGAATGTTCCATTCAGTCACGCGAATCTGGAATTCATCAGAGTCTCCACTCCTGGAAGGTTTTCGTGACACCACTGGTAAATGTCCAAGGAAGACAATGCTGGTTTTAAGCCGCCTGCTAACACACTCAGCCGTGCTGTTCAATTTGCTATCCACCCAACCCTATTCAGCTCTACATTTTCCTGTCCTCATAACCCAACCTTCAGAAACAATTGGTATCTCCTCCACAGAATGTTCCGTTCATTCACTGCGAATCTTAAATTCATCTGACTCTCAACTCCCGGCGGGTTATCGTTACACCACTTGTGAATGTCCAAGTAAGCCAATGCTGGTTTTCAGTGGCCTGTTCATACTAAGAGACGTGCTGTTCGTTTGGCTATCCACTCCACCCTGTTCAGCTCTACATTTTCGTGTCCACAAAACCCAGCCTTCAGAAATCATTGGAATCACCACTAGAGAATGTTCCATTCATTCACTGCGAATCTGGAATTCATCTGAACCTCCACTCCCGGCAGGTTTTCGTTACGCCACTGGTGAATGTCCAAGTAACTCAATACTGGTTTTCAGAGGCATGTTCAACTCGCAGAAGTGCTGTTCAATGGGCTATCCACTCAATATTGGTCAGCTCTTCATTTTCCTCTCCACACAAACCAGCCTTCAGAAATCATTGGGATCTCCACTACAGACTGTTCCATTCATTCACTGCGATTCTGCAATTCATCTGACTCTCCACTCCAGGCAGGTTTTCATTACAGCACTGGTGAATGACCAAGTAATCCAATGCTGGTTTTCAGCTGCCTTTTCACACTCGCAGTGTGCTGTTCAATTGTCTATCCACTCAAACCTGGTCAGCCTTTCATTTTCTTTTCCACAATATCAGACTTCAGAAATCATTGGAATCGCCAGTACAGAATGTTCCATTCATTCACTGCCAATCTGGAATTCATCTGAATCTGCACTCCAGGTAGGCTTTCATTACACCACTTATGAATGTCCAAGTAACACAATGCTGGTTTTCAGCGGTCTGTTCACACTCTAAGCCCTGCTTTTTACTGGGTATCCACACAACTGTGGTCAGCTCTTCATTTTCATGTCCAAACAATCCAGACTTGAGAAATCATTGCAATCTCCAGTACAGAATGTTCCATTCATTCACTGCGAATCTGGAATTCAACTGAATCTCCACTACCTGCAGATTTATCTTACACCACTTGTGAATGTCCAAGTAAAACAATGCTGGTTTTCAGAGGCCTGTTCATGTTCGCAGTCGTGCTGTTCAATTGGCTATCCACTCAACCTGTTTTGCTCCTCATTTTCCTGTGCACACAACCCAGCCTTCAGAAATCATTGTAATCTCCACTACAGGATGTTCCATTCATTCACTGGGAATCTGGAATTCATCTGAATCTGCACTCCACGCAGGCTTTCGTTACACCACTGCTGAAAGTCGAAGTAATGCAATACTGGTTTTCAGTGGTCTGTTCACATTCGAAGCCGAGGCTTTTTACAGGCTATCCACTCAACACTGGTCAGCTCTTCATTTTCGTGTCCCCACAATCCAGATTTCAGAAATCATTGCAATCTCCACTACAGAATGTTCCATTCATTCACTGCGAGTCTGGAGTTTATCTGATTCTCCACTCCCGCCTGGTTAACATTACACCACTTGTGAATGTCCAAGTAAGCCAATGCTGGTTTTCAGAGGCCTGTTCATACTCGCAGCCGTGCTGTTTAATTGACAATTCACTCCACCCTGTTCAGCTCTTCATTGTCCCACCACACTACCAGCCTTCAGAAATCTTTGTTATCTCCACTACAGAATGTTCCATTCATTCACTGCGAATCTGGAATTCATCTGACTCTCAACTCCACGCAGGTTTTCATTACACCACTGTTGAATGTCCAAGTAACCCAATGCTGGTTTTCAGCGGCCTGTTCATATTCGCAGCCCTGCTGTTTACTTGGCTATCGATTCAAGCCTGGTCAGCTCTTCATTTTCCTGTCCACACAACACAGGCTTCAGAAATCATTGGAATCTCCTCTACAGAATGTTCCATTCATTCACTGCGAATGTGGAATTCAACTGACTCTCCACTCCATGCAGGTGTTCCTTACACCACTGATGAATGTCCAAGTAACCCAATGCTGGTTTTCAGCTGCATGTTCACACTCGCAGCCATGCTATACAATTGGCTTTCCACTAAATCCTGATTAGTTCTTGATTTTCCTTCCACACGACCCAGCCTTCAGAAATCATTGGAATCTCCACTAGAGAATGTTCCATTCATTCACTGCGAATCTGGAATTCCTCTGAACCTCCACTCCCGGCAGGTTTTCGTTACACCACTGTTGAATGTCCAAGTAACCCAATGTTTTAAGTGTTTTCTTCACAAGCGCAGTGGTGCTGTTCAATTGGCTATCCACTCAACCCTGGCCAGCTCTACATTTTCCTGTCCACACCACAGAGACTGGAGAAATCATTGTTATCTCCACTACAGAATGTTCCATTCATTCACAGCGAATCTGGAATTCATCTGAATCTCCACTCCCGGCAGGTTTTCGTGACACCACTGGTAAATATCCAAGTAAGCCAATGCTGGTTTTAAGTGGCCTGCTCATACTCTCAGCCGTGCTGTTCAATTTGCTATCCACTCAACCCTCTTCAGCTCCATTTTCCTGTCCACATAACCCAAACTTCAGAAACAATTGGTATCTCCTCCACAGAATGTTCCATTCATTGACTGCAAATCTGAAATTCATCTAATTCTCAACTCCCGTCAGGTTTTCGTTACACCACTTGTGAATGTCCAATTAAGCCAAAGCTGGTTTTCAGTGGCCTGTTCTTACTACGAGACGTGCTGTTCATTTGGCTATCCATTCCACCCTGTTCAGCTCTACATTTTCGTGTCCACAAAACCCAGCCTTCAGAAATCATTGGAATCACCACTAGAGAATGTTCCATTCATTCACTGCGAATCTGGAATTCATCTGAATCTCCACTCCCGGCAGGTTTTCATTGCACCACTGCTGAATGTTCAAGTAACGCAATGATGGTTTTCAGCGGTCTATTCACACTCGAACCCGTGCTGTTCACGGTCTAGCGACTCAACACTGGTGAGTTCTTCTTTTTCCAGTTCAGACAATACAAACCTCAGAAACCATTGCAATCTACACTACAGAATGTTTCATTCATTCACGCGAATCTTGAATTCATCTTGTTCTCCACTCCCAGCAGGTTTTCGTTTCACCACTGGTGAATGTCCAAGCAACCCAAGGCTGGTTTCAGCTGCGTGTTAACACTCGCAGCCGTGCTGTTCAATTGGCTATCCAGTGAACGCTGGTTAGCTCTTGATTTTCCTTCCACACACCGAGCCTTCAGAAATCATTCTTATCTCCACTTCAGAATGTTCCATTCGTTCCCTGCGAATCTGGAATTCCTCTGACTCTCCACACCAGGCAGATTTTCCTAACAACACTGGTGAATGACCAGGTAATCCAATGCTGGTTTTCAGCGGCTGTTCACACTCACAGCCTTGCTGTTCAATTGGCAATCCAGTCAAACCTAGTCAGCTCTTCATTTTCCTGTCCACACAACCCAGCGTTCAGAAATCATTGGAATCTCTACTACAGAAATTTCCATTCATTCACTGTGAATCTGGAAATAATCTGAATCTGCATTCCAGGAAGGCTTTCGTTACACCACTGATGAATGTCCAAGTAATGCAATGCTGCTTCTTAGTGGTCTGTTCACACTCGAAACCGTGCTGTTCACTGGCTATCCACTCAACATCGGTCAGCTCTTCAATATGCTGTCCAGACTATCCAGATTTCTAAATCTTGGCAATCTCCACTACAGAATGTTCCATTCAATCACGCGAATCTGGAATTCATCAGAGTCTCCACTCCCGGCAGGTTTTCGTGACACCACTGGTATATGTCCAAGGAAGCCAATGCTGGTTTTAAGCCGCCTGCTTATACTCTCAGCCGTGCTGTTCAATTTGCTATCCACCCAACCCTATTCAGCTCTACATTTTCCTGTCCTCATAACCCAACCTTCAGAAATAATTGGTATCTCCTCCACAGAATGTTCCGTTCATTCACTGCGAATCTTAAATTCATCTGACTCTCAACTCCCGGCGGGTTATCGTTACACCACTTGTGAATGTCCAAGTAAGCCAATGCTGGTTTTCAGTGGCCTGTTCATACTAAGAGACGTGCTGTTCATTTGGCTATCCACTCCACCCTGTTCAGCTCTACATTTTCGTGTCCACAAAACCCAGCCTTCAGAAATCATTGGAATCACCACTAGAGAATGTTCCATTCATTCACTGCGAATCTGGAATTCATCTGAACCTCCACTCCCGGCAGGTTTTCGTTACACCACTGGTGAATGTCCAAGTAACTCAATACTGGTTTTCAGAGGCATGTTCAACTCGCAGAAGTGCTGTTCAATGGGCTATCCACTCAATATTGGTCAGCTCTTCATTTTCCTCTCCACACAAACCAGCCTTCAGAAATCATTGGGATCTCCACTACAGACTGTTCCATTCATTCACTGCGATTCTGCAATTCATCTGACTCTCCGCTCCAGGCAGGTTTTCATTACAGCACTGGTGAATGACCAAGTAATCCAATGCTGGTTTTCAGCCGCCTTTTCACACTCGCAGTGTGCTGTTCAATTGTCTATCCACTCAAACCTGGTCAGCCTTTCATTTTCTTTTCCACAATATCAGACTTCAGAAATCATTGGAATCGCCAGTACAGAATGTTCCATTCATTCACTGCCAATCTGGAATTCATCTGAATCTGCACTCCAGGTAGGCTTTCATTACACCACTTATGAATGTCCAAGTAACACAATGCTGGTTTTCAGCGGTCTGTTCACACGCTAAGCCCTGCTTTTTACTGGGTATCCACACAACTGTGGTCAGCTCTTCATTTTCATGTCCAAACAATCCAGACTTGAGAAATCATTGCAATCTCCAGTACAGAATGTTCCATTCATTCACTGCGAATCTGGAATTCAACTGAATCTCCACTACCTGCAGATTTATCTTACACCACTTGTGAATGTCCAAGTAAAACAATGCTGGTTTTCAGAGGCCTGTTCATGTTCGCATTCGTGCTGTTCAATTGGCTATCCACTCAACCTGTTTTGCTCCTCATTTTCCTGTGCACACAACCCAGCCTTCAGAAATCATTGTAATCTCCACTACAGGATGTTCCATTCATTCACTGGGAATCTGGAATTCATCTGAATCTGCACTCCACGCAGGCTTTCGTTACACCACTGCTGAAAGTCGAAGTAATGCAATACTGGTTTTCAGTGGTCTGTTCACATTCGAAGCCGAGGCTTTTTACAGGCTATCCACTCAACACTGGTCAGCTCTTCATTTTCGTGTCCCCACAATCCAGATTTCAGAAATCATTGCAATCTCCACTACAGAATGTTCCATTCATTCACTGCGAGTCTGGAGTTTATCTGATTCTCCACTCCCGCCTGGTTAACATTACACCACTTGTGAATGTCCAAGTAAGCCAATGCTGGTTTTCAGAGGCCTGTTCATACTCGCAGCCGTGCTGTTTAATTGACAATTCACTCCACCCTGTTCAGCTCTTCATTGTCCCACCACACTACCAGCCTTCAGAAATCTTTGTTATCTCCACTACAGAATGTTCCATTCATTCACTGCGAATCTGGAATTCATCTGACTCTCAACTCCACGCAGGTTTTCATTACACCACTGTTGAATGTCCAAGTAACCCAATGCTGGTTTTCAGCGGCCTGTTCATATTCGCAGCCCTGCTGTTTACTTGGCTATCGATTCAAGCCTGGTCAGCTCTTCATTTTCCTGTCCACACAACACAGGCTTCAGAAATCATTGGAATCTCCTCTACAGAATGTTCCATTCATTCACTGCGAATGTGGAATTCAACTGACTCTCCACTCCATGCAGGTGTTCCTTACACCACTGATGAATGTCCAAGTAACCCAATGCTGGTTTTCAGCTGCATGTTCACACTCGCAGCCATGCTATACAATTGGCTTTCCACTAAATCCTGATTAGTTCTTGATTTTCCTTCCACACGACCCAGCCTTCAGAAATCATTGGAATCTCCACTAGAGAATGTTCCATTCATTCACTGCGAATCTGGAATTCCTCTGAACCTCCACTCCCGGCAGGTTTTCATTACACCACTGTTGAATGTCCAAGTAACCCAATGCTGGTTTTCAGCGGCCTGTTCATATTCGCAGCCCTGCTGTTTACTTGGCTATCGATTCAAGCCTGGTCAGCTCTTCATTTTCCTGTCCACACAACACAGGCTTCAGAAATCATTGGAATCTCCTCTACAGAATGTTCCATTCATTCACTGCGAATGTGGAATTCAACTGACTCTCCACTCCATGCAGGTTTTCCTTACACCACTGATGAATGTCCAAGTAACCCAATGCTGGTTTTCAGCTGCATGTTCACACTCGCAGCCATGCTATACAATTTGCTTTCCACTAAATCCTGATTAGTTCTTGATTTTCCTTCCACACGACCCAGCCTTCAGAAATCATTGGAATCTCCACTAGAGAATGTTCCATTCATTCACTGCGAATCTGGAATTCCTCTGAACCTCCACTCCCGGCAGGTTTTCGTTACACCACTGTTGAATGTCCAAGTAACCCAATGTTTTAAGTGTTTTCTTCACAAGCGCAGTGGTGCTGTTCAATTGGCTATCCACTCAACCCTGGCCAGCTCTACATTTTCCTGTCCACACCACAGAGACTGGAGAAATCATTGTTATCTCCACTACAGAATGTTCCATTCATTCACAGCGAATCTGGAATTCATCTGAATCTCCACTCCCGGCAGGTTTTCGTGACACCACTGGTAAATATCCAAGTAAGCCAATGCTGGTTTTAAGTGGCCTGCTCATACTCTCAGCCGTGCTGTTCAATTTGCTATCCACTCAACCCTCTTCAGCTCCATTTTCCTGTCCACATAACCCAAACTTCAGAAACAATTGGTATCTCCTCCACAGAATGTTCCATTCATTGACTGCAAATCTGAAATTCATCTAATTCTCAACTCCCGTCAGGTTTTCGTTACACCACTTGTGAATGTCCAATTAAGCCAAAGCTGGTTTTCAGTGGCCTGTTCTTACTACGAGACGTGCTGTTCATTTGGCTATCCATTCCACCCTGTTCAGCTCTACATTTTCGTGTCCACAAAACCCAGCCTTCAGAAATCATTGGAATCACCACTAGAGAATGTTCCATTCATTCACTGCGAATCTGGAATTCATCTGAATCTCCACTCCCGGCAGGTTTTCATTGCACCACTGCTGAATGTTCAAGTAACGCAATGATGGTTTTCAGCGGTCTATTCACACTCGAACCCGTGCTGTTCACGGTCTAGCGACTCAACACTGGTGAGTTCTTCTTTTTCCAGTTCAGATAATACAAACCCCAGAAACCATTGCAATCTACACTACAGAATGTTTCATTCATTCACGCGAATCTTGAATTCATCTTGTTCTCCACTCCCAGCAGGTTTTCGTTTCACCACTGGTGAATGTCCAAGCAACCCAAGGCTGGTTTCAGCTGCGTGTTAACACTCGCAGCCGTGCTGTTCAATTGGCTATCCAGTGAACGCTGGTTAGCTCTTGATTTTCCTTCCACACACCGAGCCTTCAGAAATCATTCTTATCTCCACTTCAGAATGTTCCATTCGTTCCCTGCGAATCTGGAATTCCTCTGACTCTCCACACCAGGCAGATTTTCCTAACAACACTGGTGAATGACCAGGTAATCCAATGCTGGTTTTCAGCGGCTGTTCACACTCACAGCCTTGCTGTTCAATTGGCAATCCAGTCAAACCTAGTCAGCTCTTCATTTTCCTGTCCACACAACCCAGCGTTCAGAAATCATTGGAATCTCTACTACAGAAATTTCCATTCATTCACTGTGAATCTGGAAATAATCTGAATCTGCATTCCAGGAAGGCTTTCGTTACACCACTGATGAATGTCCAAGTAATGCAATGCTGCTTCTTAGTGGTCTGTTCACACTCGAAACCGTGCTGTTCATTGGCTATCCACTCAATATCGGTCAGCTCTTCAATATCCTGTCCAGACTATCCAGATTTCTAAATGTTGGCAATCACCACTACAGAATGTTCCATTCAGTCACGCGAATCTGGAATTCATCAGAGTCTCCACTCCTGGAAGGTTTTCGTGACACCACTGGTAAATGTCCAAGGAAGACAATGCTGGTTTTAAGCCGCCTGCTAACACACTCAGCCGTGCTGTTCAATTTGCTATCCACCCAACCCTATTCAGCTCTACATTTTCCTGTCCTCATAACCCAACCTTCAGAAACAATTGGTATCTCCTCCACAGAATGTTCCGTTCATTCACTGCGAATCTTAAATTCATCTGACTCTCAACTCCCGGCGGGTTATCGTTACACCACTTGTGAATGTCCAAGTAAGCCAATGCTGGTTTTCAGTGGCCTGTTCATACTAAGAGACGTGCTGTTCGTTTGGCTATCCACTCCACCCTGTTCAGCTCTACATTTTCGTGTCCACAAAACCCAGCCTTCAGAAATCATTGGAATCACCACTAGAGAATGTTCCATTCATTCACTGCGAATCTGGAATTCATCTGAACCTCCACTCCCGGCAGGTTTTCGTTACGCCACTGGTGAATGTCCAAGTAACTCAATACTGGTTTTCAGAGGCATGTTCAACTCGCAGAAGTGCTGTTCAATGGGCTATCCACTCAATATTGGTCAGCTCTTCATTTTCCTCTCCACACAAACCAGCCTTCAGAAATCATTGGGATCTCCACTACAGACTGTTCCATTCATTCACTGCGATTCTGCAATTCATCTGACTCTCCACTCCAGGCAGGTTTTCATTACAGCACTGGTGAATGACCAAGTAATCCAATGCTGGTTTTCAGCCGCCTTTTCACACTCGCAGTGTGCTGTTCAATTGTCTATCCACTCAAACCTGGTCAGCCTTTCATTTTCTTTTCCACAATATCAGACTTCAGAAATCATTGGAATCGCCAGTACAGAATGTTCCATTCATTCACTGCCAATCTGGAATTCATCTGAATCTGCACTCCAGGTAGGCTTTCATTACACCACTTATGAATGTCCAAGTAACACAATGCTGGTTTTCAGCGGTCTGTTCACACTCTAAGCCCTGCTTTTTACTGGGTATCCACACAACTGTGGTCAGCTCTTCATTTTCATGTCCAAACAATCCAGACTTGAGAAATCATTGCAATCTCCAGTACAGAATGTTCCATTCATTCACTGCGAATCTGGAATTCAACTGAATCTCCACTACCTGCAGATTTATCTTACACCACTTGTGAATGTCCAAGTAAAACAATGCTGGTTTTCAGAGGCCTGTTCATATTCGCAGTCGTGCTGTTCAATTGGCTATCCACTCAACCTGTTTTGCTCCTCATTTTCCTGTGCACACAACCCAGCCTTCAGAAATCATTGTAATCTCCACTACAGGATGTTCCATTCATTCACTGGGAATCTGGAATTCATCTGAATCTGCACTCCACGCAGGCTTTCGTTACACCACTGCTGAAAGTCGAAGTAATGCAATACTGGTTTTCAGTGGTCTGTTCACATTCGAAGCCGAGGCTTTTTACAGGCTATCCACTCAACACTGGTCAGCTCTTCATTTTCGTGTCCTCACAATCCAGATTTCAGAAATCATTGCAATCTCCACTTCAGAGTGTTCCATTCATTCACTGCGAGTCTGGAGTTTATCTGATTCTCCACTCCCGCCTGGTTAACATTACACCACTTGTGAATGTCCAAGTAAGCCAATGCTGGTTTTCAGAGGCCTGTTCATACTCGCAGCCGTGCTGTTTAATTGACAATTCACTCCACCCTGTTCAGCTCTTCATTGTCCCACCACACTACCAGCCTTCAGAAATCTTTGTTATCTCCACTACAGAATGTTCCATTCATTCACTGCGAATCTGGAATTCATCTGACTCTCAACTCCACGCAGGTTTTCATTACACCACTGTTGAATGTCCAAGTAACCCAATGCTGGTTTTCAGCGGCCTGTTCATATTCGCAGCCCTGCTGTTTACTTGGCTATCGATTCAAGCCTGGTCAGCTCTTCATTTTCCTGTCCACACAACACAGGCTTCAGAAATCATTGGAATCTCCTCTACAGAATGTTCCATTCATTCACTGCGAATGTGGAATTCAACTGACTCTCCACTCCATGCAGGTTTTCCTTACACCACTGATGAATGTCCAAGTAACCCAATGCTGGTTTTCAGCTGCATGTTCACACTCGCAGCCATGCTATACAATTGGCTTTCCACTAAATCCTGATTAGTTCTTGATTTTCCTTCCACACGACCCAGCCTTCAGAAATCATTGGAATCTCCACTAGAGAATGTTCCATTCATTCACTGCGAATCTGGAATTCCTCTGAACCTCCACTCCCGGCAGGTTTTCGTTACACCACTGTTGAATGTCCAAGTAACCCAATGTTTTAAGTGTTTTCTTCACAAGCGCAGTGGTGCTGTTCAATTGGCTATCCACTCAACCCTGGCCAGCTCTACATTTTCCTGTCCACACCACAGAGACTGGAGAAATCATTGTTATCTTCATTACAGAATGTTCCATTCATTCACAGCGAATCTGGAATTCATCTGAATCTCCACTCCCGGCAGGTTTTCGTGACACCACTGGTAAATATCCAAGTAAGCCAATGCTGGTTTTAAGTGGCCTGCTCATACTCTCAGCCGTGCTGTTCAATTTGCTATCCACTCAACCCTCTTCAGCTCCATTTTCCTGTCCACATAACCCAAACTTCAGAAACAATTGGTATCTCCTCCACAGAATGTTCCATTCATTGACTGCAAATCTGAAATTCATCTAATTCTCAACTCCCGTCAGGTTTTCGTTACACCACTTGTGAATGTCCAATTAAGCCAAAGCTGGTTTTCAGTGGCCTGTTCTTACTACGAGACGTGCTGTTCATTTGGCTATCCATTCCACCCTGTTCAGCTCTACATTTTCGTGTCCACAAAACCCAGCCTTCAGAAATCATTGGAATCACCACTAGAGAATGTTCCATTCATTCACTGCGAATCTGGAATTCATCTGAATCTCCACTCCCGGCAGGTTTTCATTGCACCACTGCTGAATGTTCAAGTAACGCAATGATGGTTTTCAGCGGTCTATTCACACTCGAACCCGTGCTGTTCACGGTCTAGCGACTCAACACTGGTGAGTTCTTCTTTTTCCAGTTCAGACAATACAAACCCCAGAAACCATTGCAATCTACACTACAGAATGTTTCATTCATTCACGCGAATCTTGAATTCATCTTGTTCTCCACTCCCAGCAGGTTTTCGTTTCACCACTGGTGAATGTCCAAGCAACCCAAGGCTGGTTTCAGCTGCGTGTTAACACTCGCAGCCGTGCTGTTCAATTGGCTATCCAGTGAACGCTGGTTAGCTCTTGATTTTCCTTCCACACACCGAGCCTTCAGAAATCATTCTTATCTCCACTTCAGAATGTTCCATTCGTTCCCTGCGAATCTGGAATTCCTCTGACTCTCCACACCAGGCAGATTTTCCTAACAACACTGGTGAATGACCAGGTAATCCAATGCTGGTTTTCAGCGGCTGTTCACACTCACAGCCTTGCTGTTCAATTGGCAATCCAGTCAAACCTAGTCAGCTCTTCATTTTCCTGTCCACACAACCCAGCGTTCAGAAATCATTGGAATCTCTACTACAGAAATTTCCATTCATTCACTGTGAATCTGGAAATAATCTGAATCTGCATTCCAGGAAGGCTTTCGTTACACCACTGATGAATGTCCAAGTAATGCAATGCTGCTTCTTAGTGGTCTGTTCACACTCGAAACCGTGCTGTTCATTGGCTATCCACTCAATATCGGTCAGCTCTTCAATATCCTGTCCAGACTATCCAGATTTCTAAATGTTGGCAATCACCACTACAGAATGTTCCATTCAGTCACGCGAATCTGGAATTCATCAGAGTCTCCACTCCTGGAAGGTTTTCGTGACACCACTGGTAAATGTCCAAGGAAGAGAATGCTGGTTTTAAGCCGCCTGCTAACACACTCAGCCGTGCTGCTCAATTTGCTATCCACCCAACCCTATTCAGCTCTACATTTTCCTGTCCTCATAACCCAACCTTCAGAAATAATTGGTATCTCCTCCACAGAATGTTCCGTTCATTCACTGCGAATCTTAAATTCATCTGACTCTCAACTCCCGGCGGGTTATCGTTACACCACTTGTGAATGTCCAAGTAAGCCAATGCTGGTTTTCAGTGGCCTGTTCATACTAAGAGACGTGCTGTTCATTTGGCTATCCACTCCACCCTGTTCAGCTCTACATTTTCGTGTCCACAAAACCCAGCCTTCAGAAATCATTGGAATCACCACTAGAGAATGTTCCATTCATTCACTGCGAATCTGGAATTCATCTGAACCTCCACTCCCGGCAGGTTTTCGTTACACCACTGGTGAATGTCCAAGTAACTCAATACTGGTTTTCAGAGGCATGTTCAACTCGCAGAAGTGCTGTTCAATGGGCTATCCACTCAATATTGGTCAGCTCTTCATTTTCCTCTCCACACAAACCAGCCTTCAGAAATCATTGGGATCTCCACTACAGACTGTTCCATTCATTCACTGCGATTCTGCAATTCATCTGACTCTCCGCTCCAGGCAGGTTTTCATTACAGCACTGGTGAATGACCAAGTAATCCAATGCTGGTTTTCAGCTGCCTTTTCACACTCGCAGTGTGCTGTTCAATTGTCTATCCACTCAAACCTGGTCAGCCTTTCATTTTCTTTTCCACAATATCAGACTTCAGAAATCATTGGAATCGCCAGTACAGAATGTTCCATTCATTCACTGCCAATCTGGAATTCATCTGAATCTGCACTCCAGGTAGGCTTTCATTACACCACTTATAAATGTCCAAGTAACACAATGCTGGTTTTCAGCGGTCTGTTCACACTCTAAGCCCTGCTTTTTACTGGGTATCCACACAACTGTGGTCAGCTCTTCATTTTCATGTCCAAACAATCCAGACTTGAGAAATCATTGCAATCTCCAGTACAGAATGTTCCATTCATTCACTGCGAATCTGGAATTCAACTGAATCTCCACTACCTGCAGATTTATCTTACACCACTTGTGAATGTGCAAGTAAAACAATGCTGGTTTTCAGAGGCCTGTTCATATTCGCAGTCGTGCTGTTCAATTGGCTATCCACTCAACCTTTTTTGCTCCTCATTTTCCTGTGCACACAACCCAGCCTTCAGAAATCATTGTAATCTCCACTACAGGATGTTCCATTCATTCACTGGGAATCTGGAATTCATCTGAATCTGCACTCCACGCAGGCTTTCGTTACACCACTGCTGAAAGTCGAAGTAATGCAATACTGGTTTTCAGTGGTCTGTTCACATTCGAAGCCGAGGCTTTTTACAGGCTATCCACTCAACACTGGTCAGCTCTTCATTTTCGTGTCCCCAAAATCCAGATTTCAGAAATCATTGCAATCTCCACTACAGAATGTTCCATTCATTCACTGCGAGTCTGGAGTTTATCTGATTCTCCACTCCCGCCTGGTTAACATTACACCACTTGTGAATGTCCAAGTAAGCCAATGCTGGTTTTCAGAGGCCTGTTCATACTCGCAGCCGTGCTGTTTAATTGACAATTTACTCCACCCTGTTCAGCTCTTCATTGTCCCACCACACTACCAGCCTTCAGAAATCTTTGTTATCTCCACTACAGAATGTTCCATTCATTCACTGCGAATCTGGAATTCATCTGACTCTCAACTCCACGCAGGTTTTCATTACACCACTGTTGAATGTCCAAGTAACCCAATGCTGGTTTTCAGCGGCCTGTTCATATTCGCAGCCCTGCTGTTTACTTGGCTATCGATTCAAGCCTGGTCAGCTCTTCATTTTCCTGTCCACACAACACAGGCTTCAGAAATCATTGGAATCTCCTCTACAGAATGTTCCATTCATTCACTGCGAGTCTGGAGTTTATCTGATTCTCCACTCCCGCCTGGTTAACATTACACCACTTGTGAATGTCCAAGTAAGCCAATGCTGGTTTTCAGAGGCCTGTTCATACTCGCAGCCGTGCTGTTTAATTGACAATTTACTCCACCCTGTTCAGCTCTTCATTGTCCCACCACACTACCAGCCTTCAGAAATCTTTGTTATCTCCACTACAGAATGTTCCATTCATTCACTGTGAATCTGGAATTCATCTGACTCTCAACTCCACGCAGGTTTTCATTACACCACTGTTGAATGTCCAAGTAACCCAATGCTGGTTTTCAGCGGCCTGTTCATATTCGCAGCCCTGCTGTTTACTTGGCTATCGATTCAAGCCTGGTCAGCTCTTCATTTTCCTGTCCACACAACACAGGCTTCAGAAATCATTGGAATCTCCTCTACAGAATGTTCCATTCATTCACTGCGAATGTGGAATTCAACTGACTCTCCACTCCATGCAGGTTTTCCTTACACCACTGATGAATGTCCAAGTAACCCAATGCTGGTTTTCAGCTGCATGTTCACACTCGCAGCCATGCTATACAATTGGCTTTCCACTAAATCCTGATTAGTTCTTGATTTTCCTTCCACACGACCCAGCCTTCAGAAATCATTGGAATCTCCACTAGAGAATGTTCCATTCATTCACTGCGAATCTGGAATTCCTCTGAACCTCCACTCCCGGCAGGTTTTCGTTACACCACTGTTGAATGTCCAAGTAACCCAATGTTTTAAGTGTTTTCTTCACAAGCGCAGTGGTGCTGTTCAATTGGCTATCCACTCAACCCTGGCCAGCTCTACATTTTCCTGTCCACACCACAGAGACTGGAGAAATCATTGTTATCTCCACTACAGAATGTTCCATTCATTCACAGCGAATCTGGAATTCATCTGAATCTCCACTCCCGGCAGGTTTTCGTGACACCACTGGTAAATATCCAAGTAAGCCAATGCTGGTTTTAAGTGGCCTGCTCATACTCTCAGCCGTGCTGTTCAATTTGCTATCCACTCAACCCTCTTCAGCTCCATTTTCCTGTCCACATAACCCAAACTTCAGAAACAATTGGTATCTCCTCCACAGAATGTTCCATTCATTGACTGCAAATCTGAAATTCATCTAATTCTCAACTCCCGTCAGGTTTTCGTTACACCACTTGTGAATGTCCAATTAAGCCAAAGCTGGTTTTCAGTGGCCTGTTCTTACTACGAGACGTGCTGTTCATTTGGCTATCCATTCCACCCTGTTCAGCTCTACATTTTCGTGTCCACAAAACCCAGCCTTCAGAAATCATTGGAATCACCACTAGAGAATGTTCCATTCATTCACTGCGAATCTGGAATTCATCTGAATCTCCACTCCCGGCAGGTTTTCATTGCACCGCTGCTGAATGTTCAAGTAACGCAATGATGGTTTTCAGCGGTCTATTCACACTCGAACCCGTGCTGTTCACGGTCTAGCGACTCAACACTGGTGAGTTCTTCTTTTTCCAGTTCAGACAATACAAACCTCAGAAACCATTGCAATCTACACTACAGAATGTTTCATTCATTCACGCGAATCTTGAATTCATCTTGTTCTCCACTCCCAGCAGGTTTTCGTTTCACCACTGGTGAATGTCCAAGCAACCCAAGGCTGGTTTCAGCTGCGTGTTAACACTCGCAGCCGTGCTGTTCAATTGGCTATCCAGTGAACGCTGGTTAGCTCTTGATTTTCCTTCCACACACCGAGCCTTCAGAAATCATTCTTATCTCCACTTCAGAATGTTCCATTCGTTCCCTGCGAATCTGGAATTCCTCTGACTCTCCACACCAGGCAGATTTTCCTAACAACACTGGTGAATGACCAGGTAATCCAATGCTGGTTTTCAGCGGCTGTTCACACTCACAGCCTTGCTGTTCAATTGGCAATCCAGTCAAACCTAGTCAGCTCTTCATTTTCCTGTCCACACAACCCAGCGTTCAGAAATCATTGGAATCTCTACTACAGAAATTTCCATTCATTCACTGTGAATCTGGAAATAATCTGAATCTGCATTCCAGGAAGGCTTTCGTTACACCACTGATGAATGTCCAAGTAATGCAATGCTGCTTCTTAGTGGTCTGTTCACACTCGAAACCGTGCTGTTCACTGGCTATCCACTCAACATTGGTCAGCTCTTCCATATCCTGTCCAGACTATCCAGATTTCTAAATCTTGGCAATCTCCACTACAGAATGTTCCATTCAATCACGCGAATCTGGAATTCATCAGAGTCTCCACTCCCGGCAGGTTTTCGTGACACCACTGGTATATGTCCAAGGAAGCCAATGCTGGTTTTAAGCCGCCTGCTTATACTCTCAGCCGTGCTGTTCAATTTGCTATCCACCCAACCCTATTCAGCTCTACATTTTCCTGTCCTCATAACCCAACCTTCAGAAATAATTGGTATCTCCTCCACAGAATGTTCCGTTCATTCACTGCGAATCTTAAATTCATCTGACTCTCAACTCCCGGCGGGTTATCGTTACACCACTTGTGAATGTCCAAGTAAGCCAATGCTGGTTTTCAGTGGCCTGTTCATACTAAGAGACGTGCTGTTCATTTGGCTATCCACTCCACCCTGTTCAGCTCTACATTTTCGTGTCCACAAAACCCAGCCTTCAGAAATCATTGGAATCACCACTAGAGAATGTTCCATTCATTCACTGCGAATCTGGAATTCATCTGAACCTCCACTCCCGGCAGGTTTTCGTTACACCACTGGTGAATGTCCAAGTAACTCAATACTGGTTTTCAGAGGCATGTTCAACTCGCAGAAGTGCTGTTCAATGGGCTATCCACTCAATATTGGTCAGCTCTTCATTTTCCTCTCCACACAAACCAGCCTTCAGAAATCATTGGGATCTCCACTACAGACTGTTCCATTCATTCACTGCGATTCTGCAATTCATCTGACTCTCCGCTCCAGGCAGGTTTTCATTACAGCACTGGTGAATGACCAAGTAATCCAATGCTGGTTTTCAGCCGCCTTTTCACACTCGCAGTGTGCTGTTCAATTGTCTATCCACTCAAACCTGGTCAGCCTTTCATTTTCTTTTCCACAATATCAGACTTCAGAAATCATTGGAATCGCCAGTACAGAATGTTCCATTCATTCACTGCCAATCTGGAATTCATCTGAATCTGCACTCCAGGTAGGCTTTCATTACACCACTTATGAATGTCCAAGTAACACAATGCTGGTTTTCAGCGGTCTGTTCACACTCTAAGCCCTGCTTTTTACTGGGTATCCACACAACTGTGGTCAGCTCTTCATTTTCATGTCCAAACAATCCAGACTTGAGAAATCATTGCAATCTCCAGTACAGAATGTTCCATTCATTCACTGCGAATCTGGAATTCAACTGAATCTCCACTACCTGCAGATTTATCTTACACCACTTGTGAATGTCCAAGTAAAATAATGCTGGTTTTCAGAGGCCTGTTCATGTTCGCAGTCGTGCTGTTCAATTGGCTATCCACTCAACCTGTTTTGCTCCTCATTTTCCTGTGCACACAACCCAGCCTTCAGAAATCATTGTAATCTCCACTACAGGATGTTCCATTCATTCACTGGGAATCTGGAATTCATCTGAATCTGCACTCCACGCAGGCTTTCGTTACACCACTGCTGAAAGTCGAAGTAATGCAATACTGGTTTTCAGTGGTCTGTTCACATTCGAAGCCGAGGCTTTTTACAGGCTATCCACTCAACACTGGTCAGCTCTTCATTTTCGTGTCCCCACAATCCAGATTTCAGAAATCATTGCAATCTCCACTACAGAATGTTCCATTCATTCACTGCGAGTCTGGAGTTTATCTGATTCTCCACTCCCGCCTGGTTAACATTACACCACTTGTGAATGTCCAAGTAAGCCAATGCTGGTTTTCAGAGGCCTGTTCATACTCGCAGCCGTGCTGTTTAATTGACAATTCACTCCACCCTGTTCAGCTCTTCATTGTCCCACCACACTACCAGCCTTCAGAAATCTTTGTTATCTCCACTACAGAATGTTCCATTCATTCACTGCGAATCTGGAATTCATCTGACTCTCAACTCCACGCAGGTTTTCATTACACCACTGTTGAATGTCCAAGTAACCCAATGCTGGTTTTCAGCGGCCTGTTCATATTCGCAGCCCTGCTGTTTACTTGGCTATCGATTCAAGCCTGGTCAGCTCTTCATTTTCCTGTCCACACAACACAGGCTTCAGAAATCATTGGAATCTCCTCTACAGAATGTTCCATTCATTCACTGCGAATGTGGAATTCAACTGACTCTCCACTCCATGCAGGTTTTCCTTACACCACTGATGAATGTCCAAGTAACCCAATGCTGGTTTTCAGCTGCATGTTCACACTCGCAGCCATGCTATACAATTGGCTTTCCACTAAATCCTGATTAGTTCTTGATTTTCCTTCCACACGACCCAGCCTTCAGAAATCATTGGAATCTCCACTAGAGAATGTTCCATTCATTCACTGCGAATCTGGAATTCCTCTGAACCTCCACTCCCGGCAGGTTTTCGTTACACCACTGTTGAATGTCCAAGTAACCCAATGTTTTAAGTGTTTTCTTCACAAGCGCAGTGGTGCTGTTCAATTGGCTATCCACTCAACCCTGGCCAGCTCTACATTTTCCTGTCCACACCACAGAGACTGGAGGAATCATTGTTATCTCCACTACAGAATGTTCCATTCATTCACAGCGAATCTGGAATTCATCTGAATCTCCACTCCCGGCAGGTTTTCGTGACACCACTGGTAAATATCCAAGTAAGCCAATGCTGGTTTTAAGTGGCCTGCTCATACTCTCAGCCGTGCTGTTCAATTTGCTATCCACTCAACCCTCTTCAGCTCCATTTTCCTGTCCACATAACCCAAACTTCAGAAACAATTGGTATCTCCTCCACAGAATGTTCCAGTCATTGACTGCAAATCTGAAATTCATCTAATTCTCAACTCCCGTCAGGTTTTCGTTACACCACTTGTGAATGTCCAATTAAGCCAAAGCTGGTTTTCAGTGGCCTGTTCTTACTACGAGACGTGCTGTTCATTTGGCTATCCATTCCACCCTGTTCAGCTCTACATTTTCGTGTCCACAAAACCCAGCCTTCAGAAATCATTGGAATCACCACTAGAGAATGTTCCATTCATTCACTGCGAATCTGGAATTCATCTGAATCTCCACTCCCGGCAGGTTTTCATTGCACCGCTGCTGAATGTTCAAGTAACGCAATGATGGTTTTCAGCGGTCTATTCACACTCGAACCCGTGCTGTTCACGGTCTAGCGACTCAACACTGGTGAGTTCTTCTTTTTCCAGTTCAGACAATACAAACCTCAGAAACCATTGCAATCTACACTACAGAATATTTCATTCATTCACGCGAATCTTGAATTCATCTTGTTCTCCACTCCCAGCAGGTTTTCGTTTCACCACTGGTGAATGTCCAAGCAACCCAAGGCTGGTTTCAGCTGCGTGTTAACACTCGCAGCCGTGCTGTTCAATTGGCTATCCAGTGAACGCTGGTTAGCTCTTGATTTTCCTTCCACACACCGAGCCTTCAGAAATCATTCTTATCTCCACTTCAGAATGTTCCATTCGTTCCCTGCGAATCTGGAATTCCTCTGACTCTCCACACCAGGCAGATTTTCCTAACAACACTGGTGAATGACCAGGTAATCCAATGCTGGTTTTCAGCGGCTGTTCACACTCACAGCCTTGCTGTTCAATTGGCAATCCAGTCAAACCTAGTCAGCTCTTCATTTTCCTGTCCACACAACCCAGCGTTCAGAAATCATTGGAATCTCTACTACAGAAATTTCCATTCATTCACTGTGAATCTGGAAATAATCTGAATCTGCATTCCAGGAAGGCTTTCGTTACACCACTGATGAATGTCCAAGTAATGCAATGCTGCTTCTTAGTGGTCTGTTCACACTCGAAACCGTGCTGTTCACTGGCTATCCACTCAACATTGGTCAGCTCTTCAATATCCTGTCCAGACTATCCAGATTTCTAAATCTTGGCAATCTCCACTACAGAATGTTCCATTCAATCACGCGAATCTGGAATTCATCAGAGTCTCCACTCCCGGCAGGTTTTCGTGACACCACTGGTATATGTCCAAGGAAGCCAATGCTGGTTTTAAGCCGCCTGCTTATACTCTCAGCCGTGCTGTTCAATTTGCTATCCACCCAACCCTATTCAGCTCTACATTTTCCTGTCCTCATAACCCAACCTTCAGAAATAATTGGTATCTCCTCCACAGAATGTTCCGTTCATTCACTGCGAATCTTAAATTCATCTGACTCTCAACTCCCGGCGGGTTATCGTTACACCACTTGTGAATGTCCAAGTAAGCCAATGCTGGTTTTCAGTGGCCTGTTCATACTAAGAGACGTGCTGTTCATTTGGCTATCCACTCCACCCTGTTCAGCTCTACATTTTCGTGTCCACAAAACCCAGCCTTCAGAAATCATTGGAATCACCACTAGAGAATGTTCCATTCATTCACTGCGAATCTGGAATTCATCTGAACCTCCACTCCTGGCAGGTTTTCGTTACGCCACTGGTGAATGTCCAAGTAACTCAATACTGGTTTTCAGAGGCATGTTCAACTCGCAGAAGTGCTGTTCAATGGGCTATCCACTCAATATTGGTCAGCTCTTCATTTTCCTCTCCACACAAACCAGCCTTCAGAAATCATTGGGCTCTCCACTACAGACTGTTCCATTCATTCACTGCGATTCTGCAATTCATCTGACTCTCCGCTCCAGGCAGGTTTTCATTACAGCACTGGTGAATGACCAAGTAATCCAATGCTGGTTTTCAGCTGCCTTTTCACACTCGCAGTGTGCTGTTCAATTGTCTATCCACTCAAACCTGGTCAGCCTTTCATTTTCTTTTCCACAATATCAGACTTCAGAAATCATTGGAATCGCCAGTACAGAATGTTCCATTCATTCACTGCCAATCTGGAATTCATCTGAATCTGCACTCCAGGTAGGCTTTCATTACACCACTTATGAATGTCCAAGTAACACAATGCTGGTTTTCAGCGGTCTGTTCACACTCTAAGCCCTGCTTTTTACTGGGTATCCACACAACTGTGGTCAGCTCTTCATTTTCATGTCCAAACAATCCAGACTTGAGAAATCATTGCAATCTCCAGTACAGAATGTTCCATTCATTCACTGCGAATCTGGAATTCAACTGAATCTCCACTACCTGCAGATTTATCTTACACCACTTGTGAATGTCCAAGTAAAACAATGCTGGTTTTCAGAGGCCTGTTCATGTTCGCAGTCGTGCTGTTCAATTGGCTATCCACTCAACCTGTTTTGCTCCTCATTTTCCTGTGCACACAACCCAGCCTTCAGAAATCATTGTAATCTCCACTACAGGATGTTCCATTCATTCACTGGGAATCTGGAATTCATCTGAATCTGCACTCCACGCAGGCTTTCGTTACACCACTGCTGAAAGTCGAAGTAATGCAATACTGGTTTTCAGTGGTCTGTTCACATTCGAAGCCGAGGCTTTTTACAGGCTATCCACTCAACACTGGTCAGCTCTTCATTTTCGTGTCCCCACAATCCAGATTTCAGAAATCATTGCAATCTCCACTACAGAATGTTCCATTCATTCACTGCGAGTCTGGAGTTTATCTGATTCTCCACTCCCGCCTGGTTAACATTACACCACTTGTGAATGTCCAAGTAAGCCAATGCTGGTTTTCAGAGGCCTGTTCATACTCGCAGCCGTGCTGTTTAATTGACAATTCACTCCACCCTGTTCAGCTCTTCATTGTCCCACCACACTACCAGCCTTCAGAAATCTTTGTTATCTCCACTACAGAATGTTCCATTCATTCACTGCGAATCTGGAATTCATCTGACTCTCAACTCCACGCAGGTTTTCATTACACCACTGTTGAATGTCCAAGTAACCCAATGCTGGTTTTCAGCGGCCTGTTCATATTCGCAGCCCTGCTGTTTACTTGGCTATCGATTCAAGCCTGGTCAGCTCTTCATTTTCCTGTCCACACAACACAGGCTTCAGAAATCATTGGAATCTCCTCTACAGAATGTTCCATTCATTCACTGCGAATGTGGAATTCAACTGACTCTCCACTCCATGCAGGTTTTCCTTACACCACTGATGAATGTCCAAGTAACCCAATGCTGGTTTTCAGCTGCATGTTCACACTCGCAGCCATGCTATACAATTGGCTTTCCACTAAATCCTGATTAGTTCTTGATTTTCCTTCCACACGACCCAGCCTTCAGAAATCATTGGAATCTCCACTAGAGAATGTTCCATTCATTCACTGCGAATCTGGAATTCCTCTGAACCTCCACTCCCGGCAGGTTTTCGTTACACCACTGTTGAATGTCCAAGTAACCCAATGTTTTAAGTGTTTTCTTCACAAGCGCAGTGGTGCTGTTCAATTGGCTATCCACTCAACCCTGGCCAGCTCTACATTTTCCTGTCCACACCACAGAGACTGGAGAAATCATTGTTATCTCCACTACAGAATGTTCCATTCATTCACAGCGAATCTGGAATTCATCTGAATCTCCACTCCCGGCAGGTTTTCGTGACACCACTGGTAAATATCCAAGTAAGCCAATGCTGGTTTTAAGTGGCCTGCTCATACTCTCAGCCGTGCTGTTCAATTTGCTATCCACTCAACCCTCTTCAGCTCCATTTTCCTGTCCACATAACCCAAACTTCAGAAACAATTGGTATCTCCTCCACAGAATGTTCCATTCATTGACTGCAAATCTGAAATTCATCTAATTCTCAACTCCCGTCAGGTTTTCGTTACACCACTTGTGAATGTCCAATTAAGCCAAAGCTGGTTTTCAGTGGCCTGTTCTTACTACGAGACGTGCTGTTCATTTGGCTATCCATTCCACCCTGTTCAGCTCTACATTTTCGTGTCCACAAAACCCAGCCTTCAGAAATCATTGGAATCACCACTAGAGAATGTTCCATTCATTCACTGCGAATCTGGAATTCATCTGAATCTCCACTCCCGGCAGGTTTTCATTGCACCGCTGCTGAATGTTCAAGTAACGCAATGATGGTTTTCAGCGGTCTATTCACACTCGAACCCGTGCTGTTCACGGTCTAGCGACTCAACACTGGTGAGTTCTTCTTTTTCCAGTTCAGACAATACAAACCTCAGAAACCATTGCAATCTACACTACAGAATATTTCATTCATTCACGCGAATCTTGAATTCATCTTGTTCTCCACTCCCAGCAGGTTTTCGTTTCACCACTGGTGAATGTCCAAGCAACCCAAGGCAGGTTTCAGCTGCGTGTTAACACTCGCAGCCGTGCTGTTCAATTGGCTATCCAGTGAACGCTGGTTAGCTCTTGATTTTCCTTCCACACACCGAGCCTTCAGAAATCATTCTTATCTCCACTTCAGAATGTTCCATTCGTTCCCTGCGAATCTGGAATTCCTCTGACTCTCCACACCAGGCAGATTTTCCTAACAACACTGGTGAATGACCAGGTAATCCAATGCTGGTTTTCAGCGGCTGTTCACACTCACAGCCTTGCTGTTCAATTGGCAATCCAGTCAAACCTAGTCAGCTCTTCATTTTCCTGTCCACACAACCCAGCGTTCAGAAATCATTGGAATCTCTACTACAGAAATTTCCATTCATTCACTGTGAATCTGGAAATAATCTGAATCTGCATTCCAGGAAGGCTTTCGTTACACCACTGATGAATGTCCAAGTAATGCAATGCTGCTTCTTAGTGGTCTGTTCACACTCGAAACCGTGCTGTTCACTGGCTATCCACTCAACATTGGTCAGCTCTTCAATATCCTGTCCAGACTATCCAGATTTCTAAATCTTGGCAATCTCCACTACAGAATGTTCCATTCAATCACGCGAATCTGGAATTCATCAGAGTCTCCACTCCCGGCAGGTTTTCGTGACACCACTCGTATATGTCCAAGGAAGCCAATGCTGGTTTTAAGCCGCCTGCTTATACTCTCAGCCGTGCTGTTCAATTTGCTATCCACCCAACCCTATTCAGCTCTACATTTTCCTGTCCTCATAACCCAACCTTCAGAAATAATTGGTATCTCCTCCACAGAATGTTCCGTTCATTCACTGCGAATCTTAAATTCATCTGACTCTCAACTCCCGGCGGGTTATCGTTACACCACTTATGAATGTCCAAGTAAGCCAATGCTGGTTTTCAGTGGCCTGTTCATACTAAGAGACGTGCTGTTCATTTGGCTATCCACTCCACCCTGTTCAGCTCTACATTTTCGTGTCCACAAAACCCAGCCTTCAGAAATCATTGGAATCACCACTAGAGAATGTTCCATTCATTCACTGCGAATCTGGAATTCATCTGAACCTCCACTCCTGGCAGGTTTTCGTTACGCCACTGGTGAATGTCCAAGTAACTCAATACTGGTTTTCAGAGGCATGTTCAACTCGCAGAAGTGCTGTTCAATGGGCTATCCACTCAATATTGGTCAGCTCTTCATTTTCCTCTCCGCACAAACCAGCCTTCAGAAATCATTGGGCTCTCCACTACAGACTGTTCCATTCATTCACTGCGATTCTGCAATTCATCTGACTCTCCGCTCCAGGCAGGTTTTCATTACAGCACTGGTGAATGACCAAGTAATCCAATGCTGGTTTTCAGCCGCCTTTTCACACTCGCAGTGTGCTGTTCAATTGTCTATCCACTCAAACCTGGTCAGCCTTTCATTTTCTTTTCCACAATATCAGACTTCAGAAATCATTGGAATCGCCAGTACAGAATGTTCCATTCATTCACTGCCAATCTGGAATTCATCTGAATCTGCACTCCAGGTAGGCTTTCATTACACCACTTATGAATGTCCAAGTAACACAATGCTGGTTTTCAGCGGTCTGTTCACACTCTAAGCCCTGCTTTTTACTGGGTATCCACACAACTGTGGTCAGCTCTTCATTTTCATGTCCAAACAATCCAGACTTGAGAAATCATTGCAATCTCCAGTACAGAATGTTCCATTCATTCACTGCGAATCTGGAATTCAACTGAATCTCCACTACCTGCAGATTTATCTTACACCACTTGTGAATGTCCAAGTAAAACAATGCTGGTTTTCAGAGGCCTGTTCATGTTCGCAGTCGTGCTGTTCAATTGGCTATCCACTCAACCTGTTTTGCTCCTCATTTTCCTGTGCACACAACCCAGCCTTCAGAAATCATTGTAATCTCCACTACAGGATGTTCCATTCATTCACTGGGAATCTGGAATTCATCTGAATCTGCACTCCACGCAGGCTTTCGTTACACCACTGCTGAAAGTCGAAGTAATGCAATACTGGTTTTCAGTGGTCTGTTCACATTCGAAGCCGAGGCTTTTTACAGGCTATCCACTCAACACTGGTCAGCTCTTCATTTTCGTGTCCCCACAATCCAGATTTCAGAAATCATTGCAATCTCCACTACAGAATGTTCCATTCATTCACTGCGAGTCTGGAGTTTATCTGATTCTCCACTCCCGCCTGGTTAACATTACACCACTTGTGAATGTCCAAGTAAGCCAATGCTGGTTTTCAGAGGCCTGTTCATACTCGCAGCCGTGCTGTTTAATTGACAATTCACTCCACCCTGTTCAGCTCTTCATTGTCCCACCACACTACCAGCCTTCAGAAATCTTTGTTATCTCCACTACAGAATGTTCCATTCATTCACTGCGAATCTGGAATTCATCTGACTCTCAACTCCACGCAGGTTTTCATTACACCACTGTTGAATGTCCAAGTAACCCAATGCTGGTTTTCAGCGGCCTGTTCATATTCGCAGCCCTGCTGTTTACTTGGCTATCGATTCAAGCCTGGTCAGCTCTTCATTTTCCTGTCCACACAACACAGGCTTCAGAAATCATTGGAATCTCCTCTACAGAATGTTCCATTCATTCACTGCGAATGTGGAATTCAACTGACTCTCCACTCCATGCAGGTTTTCCTTACACCACTGATGAATGTCCAAGTAACCCAATGCTGGTTTTCAGCTGCATGTTCACACTCGCAGCCATGCTATACAATTGGCTTTCCACTAAATCCTGATTAGTTCTTGATTTTCCTTCCACACGACCCAGCCTTCAGAAATCATTGGAATCTCCACTAGAGAATGTTCCATTCATTCACTGCGAATCTGGAATTCCTCTGAACCTCCACTCCCGGCAGGTTTTCGTTACACCACTGTTGAATGTCCAAGTAACCCAATGTTTTAAGTGTTTTCTTCACAAGCGCAGTGGTGCTGTTCAATTGGCTATCCACTCAACCCTGGCCAGCTCTACATTTTCCTGTCCACACCACAGAGACTGGAGAAATCATTGTTATCTCCACTACAGAATGTTCCATTCATTCACAGCGAATCTGGAATTCATCTGAATCTCCACTCCCGGCAGGTTTTCGTGACACCACTGGTAAATATCCAAGTAAGCCAATGCTGGTTTTAAGTGGCCTGCTCATACTCTCAGCCGTGCTGTTCAATTTGCTATCCACTCAACCCTCTTCAGCTCCATTTTCCTGTCCACATAACCCAAACCTCAGAAACAATTGGTATCTCCTCCACAGAATGTTCCATTCATTGACTGCAAATCTGAAATTCATCTAATTCTCAACTCCCGTCAGGTTTTCGTTACACCACTTGTGAATGTCCAATTAAGCCAAAGCTGGTTTTCAGTGGCCTGTTCTTACTACGAGACGTGCTGTTCATTTGGCTATCCATTCCACCCTGTTCAGCTCTACATTTTCGTGTCCACAAAACCCAGCCTTCAGAAATCATTGGAATCACCACTAGAGAATGTTCCATTCATTCACTGCGAATCTGGAATTCATCTGAATCTCCACTCCCGGCAGGTTTTCATTGCACCACTGCTGAATGTTCAAGTAACGCAATGATGGTTTTCAGCGGTCTATTCACACTCGAACCCGTGCTGTTCACGGTCTAGCGACTCAACACTGGTGAGTTCTTCTTTTTCCAGTTCAGACAATACAAACCTCAGAAACCATTGCAATCTACACTACAGAATGTTTCATTCATTCACGCGAATCTTGAATTCATCTTGTTCTCCACTCCCAGCAGGTTTTCGTTTCACCACTGGTGAATGTCCAAGCAACCCAAGGCTGGTTTCAGCTGCGTGTTAACACTCGCAGCCGTGCTGTTCAATTGGCTATCCAGTGAACGCTGGTTAGCTCTTGATTTTCCTTCCACACACCGAGCCTTCAGAAATCATTCTTATCTCCACTTCAGAATGTTCCATTCGTTCCCTGCGAATCTGGAATTCCTCTGACTCTCCACACCAGGCAGATTTTCCTAACAACACTGGTGAATGACCAGGTAATCCAATGCTGGTTTTCAACGGCTGTTCACACTCACAGCCTTGCTGTTCAATTGGCAATCCAGTCAAACCTAGTCAGCTCTTCATTTTCCTGTCCACACAACCCAGCGTTCAGAAATCATTGGAATCTCTACTACAGAAATTTCCATTCATTCACTGTGAATCTGGAAATAATCTGAATCTGCATTCCAGGAAGGCTTTCGTTACACCACTGATGAATGTCCAAGTAATGCAATGCTGCTTCTTAGTGGTCTGTTCACACTCGAAACCGTGCTGTTCATTGGCTATCCACTCAATATCGGTCAGCTCTTCAATATCCTGTCCAGACTATCCAGATTTCTAAATGTTGGCAATCACCACTACAGAATGTTGATTCAATCACGCGAATCTGGAATTCATCAGAGTCTCCACTCCTGGAAGGTTTTCGTGACACCACTGGTAAATGTCCAAGGAAGACAATGCTGGTTTTAAGCCGCCTGCTAACACACTCAGCCGTGCTGTTCAATTTGCTATCCACCCAACCCTATTCAGCTCTACATTTTCCTGTCCTCATAACCCAACCTTCAGAAATAATTGGTATCTCCTCCACAGAATGTTCCGTTCATTCACTGCGAATCTTAAATTCATCTGACTCTCAACTCCCGGCGGGTTATCGTTACACCACTTGTGAATGTCCAAGTAAGCCAATGCTGGTTTTCAGTGGCCTGTTCATACTAAGAGACGTGCTGTTCATTTGGCTATCCACTCCACCCTGTTCAGCTCTACATTTTCGTGTCCACAAAACCCAGCCTTCAGAAATCATTGGAATCACCACTAGAGAATGTTCCATTCATTCACTGCGAATCTGGAATTCATCTGAACCTCCACTCCCGGCAGGTTTTCGTTACGCCACTGGTGAATGTCCAAGTAACTCAATACTGGTTTTCAGAGGCATGTTCAACTCGCAGAAGTGCTGTTCAATGGGCTATCCACTCAATATTGGTCAGCTCTTCATTTTCCTCTCCACACAAACCAGCCTTCAGAAATCATTGGGATCTCCACTACAGACTGTTCCATTCATTCACTGCGATTCTGTAATTCATCTGACTCTCCGCTCCAGCACTGGTGAATGACCAAGTAATCCAATGCTGGTTTTCAGCTGCCTTTTCACACTCGCAGTGTGCTGTTCAATTGTCTATCCACTCAAACCTGGTCAGCCTTTCATTTTCTTTTCCACAATATCAGACTTCAGAAATCATTGGAATCGCCAGTACAGAATGTTCCATTCATTCACTGCCAATCTGGAATTCATCTGAATCTGCACTCCAGGTAGGCTTTCATTACACCACTTATGAATGTCCAAGTAACACAATGCTGGTTTTCAGCGGTCTGT
This sequence comes from Sorex fumeus, assembly GCF_029834395.1. NCBI lineage: Eukaryota > Metazoa > Chordata > Mammalia > Eulipotyphla > Soricidae > Sorex > Sorex fumeus. Next base: position 91,692,873 of record NW_026606155.1, read on the forward strand.
TCACACTCTAAGCCCTGCTTTTTACTGGGTATCCACACAACTGTGGTCAGCTCTTCATTTTCATGTCCAAACAATCCAGACTTGAGAAATCATTGCAATCTCCAGTACAGAATGTTCCATTCATTCACTGCGAATCTGGAATTCAACTGAATCTCCACTACCTGCAGATTTATCTTACACCACTTGTGAATGTCCAAGTAAAACAATGCTGGTTTTCAGAGGCCTGTTCATATTCGCAGTCGTGCTGTTCAATTGGCTATCCACTCAACCTGTTTTGCTCCTCATTTTCCTGTGCACACAACCCAGCCTTCAGAAATCATTGTAATCTCCACTACAGGATGTTCCATTCATTCACTGGGAATCTGGAATTCATCTGAATCTGCACTCCACGCAGGCTTTCGTTACACCACTGCTGAAAGTCGAAGTAATGCAATACTGGTTTTCAGTGGTCTGTTCACATTCGAAGCCGAGGCTTTTTACAGGCTATCCACTCAACACTGGTCAGCTCTTCATTTTCGTGTCCCCACAATCCAGATTTCAGAAATCATTGCAATCTCCACTACAGAATGTTCCATTCATTCACTGCGAGTCTGGAGTTTATCTGATTCTCCACTCCCGCCTGGTTAACATTACACCACTTGTGAATGTCCAAGTAAGCCAATGCTGGTTTTCAGAGGCCTGTTCATACTCGCAGCCGTGCTGTTTAATTGACAATTCACTCCACCCTGTTCAGCTCTTCATTGTCCCACCACACTACCAGCCTTCAGAAATCTTTGTTATCTCCACTACAGAATGTTCCATTCATTCACTGCGAATCTGGAATTCATCTGACTCTCAACTCCACGCAGGTTTTCATTACACCACTGTTGAATGTCCAAGTAACCCAATGCTGGTTTTCAGCGGCCTGTTCATATTCGCAGCCCTGCTGTTTACTTGGCTATCGATTCAAGCCTGGTCAGCTCTTCATTTTCCTGTCCACACAACACAGGCTTCAGAAATCATTGGAATCTCCTCTACAGAATGTTCCATTCATTCACTGCGAATGTGGAATTCAACTGACTCTCCACTCCATGCAGGTTTTCCTTACACCACTGATGAATGTCCAAGTAACCCAATGCTGGTTTTCAGCTGCATGTTCACACTCGCAGCCATGCTATACAATTGGCTTTCCACTAAATCCTGATTAGTTCTTGATTTTCCTTCCACACGACCCAGCCTTCAGAAATCATTGGAATCTCCACTAGAGAATGTTCCATTCATTCACTGCGAATCTGGAATTCCTCTGAACCTCCACTCCCGGCAGGTTTTCGTTACACCACTGTTGAATGTCCAAGTAACCCAATGTTTTAAGTGTTTTCTTCACAAGCGCAGTGGTGCTGTTCAATTGGCTATCCACTCAACCCTGGCCAGCTCTACATTTTCCTGTCCACACCACAGAGACTGGAGAAATCATTGTTATCTCCACTACAGAATGTTCCATTCATTCACAGCGAATCTGGAATTCATCTGAATCTCCACTCCTGGCAGGTTTTCGTGACACCACTGGTAAATATCCAAGTAAGCCAATGCTGGTTTTAAGTGGCCTGCTCATACTCTCAGCCGTGCTGTTCAATTTGCTATCCACTCAACCCTCTTCAGCTCCATTTTCCTGTCCACATAACCCAAACTTCAGAAACAATTGGTATCTCCTCCACAGAATGTTCCATTCATTGACTGCAAATCTGAAATTCATCTAATTCTCAACTCCCGTCAGGTTTTCGTTACACCACTTGTGAATGTCCAATTAAGCCAAAGCTGGTTTTCAGTGGCCTGTTCTTACTACGAGACGTGCTGTTCATTTGGCTATCCATTCCACCCTGTTCAGCTCTACATTTTCGTGTCCACAAAACCCAGCCTTCAGAAATCATTGGAATCACCACTAGAGAATGTTCCATTCATTCACTGCGAATCTGGAATTCATCTGAATCTCCACTCCCGGCAGGTTTTCATTGCACCGCTGCTGAATGTTCAAGTAACGCAATGATGGTTTTCAGCGGTCTATTCACACTCGAACCCGTGCTGTTCACGGTCTAGCGACTCAACACTGGTGAGTTCTTCTTTTTCCAGTTCAGACAATACAAACCTCAGAAACCATTGCAATCTACACTACAGAATGTTTCATTCATTCACGCGAATCTTGAATTCATCTTGTTCTCCACTCCCAGCAGGTTTTCGTTTCACCACTGGTGAATGTCCAAGCAACCCAAGGCTGGTTTCAGCTGCGTGTTAACACTCGCAGCCGTGCTGTTCAATTGGCTATCCAGTGAACGCTGGTTAGCTCTTGATTTTCCTTCCACACACCGAGCCTTCAGAAATCATTCTTATCTCCACTTCAGAATGTTCCATTCGTTCCCTGCGAATCTGGAATTCCTCTGACTCTCCACACCAGGCAGATTTTCCTAACAACACTGGTGAATGACCAGGTAATCCAATGCTGGTTTTCAGCGGCTGTTCACACTCACAGCCTTGCTGTTCAATTGGCAATCCAGTCAAACCTAGTCAGCTCTTCATTTTCCTGTCCACACAACCCAGCGTTCAGAAATCATTGGAATCTCTACTACAGAAATTTCCATTCATTCACTGTGAATCTGGAAATAATCTGAATCTGCATTCCAGGAAGGCTTTCGTTACACCACTGATGAATGTCCAAGTAATGCAATGCTGCTTCTTAGTGGTCTGTTCACACTCGAAACCGTGCTGTTCACTGGCTATCCACTCAACATTGGTCAGCTCTTCAATATCCTGTCCAGACTATCCAGATTTCTAAATCTTGGCAATCTCCACTACAGAATGTTCCATTCAATCACGCGAATCTGGAATTCATCAGAGTCTCCACTCCCGGCAGGTTTTCGTGACACCACTGGTATATGTCCAAGGAAGCCAATGCTGGTTTTAAGCCGCCTGCTTATACTCTCAGCCGTGCTGTTCAATTTGCTATCCACCCAACCCTATTCAGCTCTACATTTTCCTGTCCTCATAACCCAACCTTCAGAAATAATTGGTATCTCCTCCACAGAATGTTCCGTTCATTCACTGCGAATCTTAAATTCATCTGACTCTCAACTCCCGGCGGGTTATCGTTACACCACTTGTGAATGTCCAAGTAAGCCAATGCTGGTTTTCAGAGGCCTGTTCATACTCGCAGCCGTTGCTGTTTAATTGACAATTCACTCCACCCTGTTCAGCTCTTCATTGTCCCACCACACTACCAGCCTTCAGAAATCTTTGTTATCTCCACTACAGAATGTTCCATTCATTCACTGCGAATCTGGAATTCATCTGACTCTCAACTCCACGCAGGTTTTCATTACACCACTGTTGAATGTCCAAGTAACCCAATGCTGGTTTTCAGCGGCCTGTTCATATTCGCAGCCCTGCTGTTTACTTGGCTATCGATTCAAGCCTGGTCAGCTCTTCATTTTCCTGTCCACACAACACAGGCTTCAGAAATCATTGGAATCTCCTCTACAGAATGTTCCATTCATTCACTGCGAATGTGGAATTCAACTGACTCTCCACTCCATGCAGGTTTTCCTTACACCACTGATGAATGTCCAAGTAACCCAATGCTGGTTTTCAGCTGCATGTTCACACTCGCAGCCATGCTATACAATTGGCTTTCCACTAAATCCTGATTAGTTCTTGATTTTCCTTCCACACGACCCAGCCTTCAGAAATCATTGGAATCTCCACTAGAGAATGTTCCATTCATTCACTGCGAATCTGGAATTCCTCTGAACCTCCACTCCCGGCAGGTTTTCGTTACACCACTGTTGAATGTCCAAGTAACCCAATGTTTTAAGTGTTTTCTTCACAAGCGCAGTGGTGCTGTTCAATTGGCTATCCACTCAACCCTGGCCAGCTCTACATTTTCCTGTCCACACCACAGAGACTGGAGAAATCATTGTTATCTCCACTACAGAATGTTCCATTCATTCACAGCGAATCTGGAATTCATCTGAATCTCCACTCCCGGCAGGTTTTCGTGACACCACTGGTAAATATCCAAGTAAGCCAATGCTGGTTTTAAGTGGCCTGCTCATACTCTCAGCCGTGCTGTTCAATTTGCTATCCACTCAACCCTCTTCAGCTCCATTTTCCTGTCCACATAACCCAAACTTCAGAAACAATTGGTATCTCCTCCACAGAATATTCCATTCATTGACTGCAAATCTGAAATTCATCTAATTCTCAACTCCCGTCAGGTTTTCGTTACACCACTTGTGAATGTCCAATTAAGCCAAAGCTGGTTTTCAGTGGCCTGTTCTTACTACGAGACGTGCTGTTCATTTGGCTATCCATTCCACCCTGTTCAGCTCTACATTTTCGTGTCCACAAAACCCAGCCTTCAGAAATCATTGGAATCACCACTAGAGAATGTTCCATTCATTCACTGCGAATCTGGAATTCATCTGAATCTCCACTCCCGGCAGGTTTTCATTGCACCGCTGCTGAATGTTCAAGTAACGCAATGATGGTTTTCAGCGGTCTATTCACACTCGAACCCGTGCTGTTCACGGTCTAGCGACTCAACACTGGTGAGTTCTTCTTTTTCCAGTTCAGACAATACAAACCTCAGAAACCATTGCAATCTACACTACAGAATGTTTCATTCATTCACGCGAATCTTGAATTCATCTTGTTCTCCACTCCCAGCAGGTTTTCGTTTCACCACTGGTGAATGTCCAAGCAACCCAAGGCTGGTTTCAGCTGCGTGTTAACACTCGCAGCCGTGCTGTTCAATTGGCTATCCAGTGAACGCTGGTTAGCTCTTGATTTTCCTTCCACACACCGAGCCTTCAGAAATCATTCTTATCTCCACTTCAGAATGTTCCATTCGTTCCCTGCGAATCTGGAATTCCTCTGACTCTCCACACCAGGCAGATTTTCCTAACAACACTGGTGAATGACCAGGTAATCCAATGCTGGTTTTCAGCGGCTGTTCACACTCACAGCCTTGCTGTTCAATTGGCAATCCAGTCAAACCTAGTCAGCTCTTCATTTTCCTGTCCACACAACCCAGCGTTCAGAAATCATTGGAATCTCTACTACAGAAATTTCCATTCATTCACTGTGAATCTGGAAATAATCTGAATCTGCATTCCAGGAAGGCTTTCGTTACACCACTGATGAATGTCCAAGTAATGCAATGCTGCTTCTTAGTTGTCTGTTCACACTCGAAACCGTGCTGTTCACTGGCTATCCACTCAACATTGGTCAGCTCTTCAATATCCTGTCCAGACTATCCAGATTTCTAAATCTTGGCAATCTCCACTACAGAATGTTCCATTCAATCACGCGAATCTGGAATTCATCAGAGTCTCCACTCCCGGCAGGTTTTCGTGACACCACTGGTATATGTCCAAGGAAGCCAATGCTGGTTTTAAGCCGGCTGCTTATACTCTCAGCCGTGCTGTTCAATTTGCTATCCACCCAACCCTATTCAGCTCTACATTTTCCTGTCCTCATAACCCAACCTTCAGAAATAATTGGTATCTCCTCCACAGAATGTTCCGTTCATTCACTGCGAATCTTAAATTCATCTGACTCTCAACTCCGGCGGGTTATCGTTACACCACTTGTGAATGTCCAAGTAAGCCAATGCTGGTTTTCAGAGGCCTGTTATACAATTGGCTTTCCACTAAATCCTGATTAGTTCTTGATGTTCCTTCCACACGACCCAGCCTTCAGAAATCATTGGAATCTCCACTAGAGAATGTTCCATTCATTCACTGCGAATCTGGAATTCCTCTGAACCTCCACTCCCGGCAGGTTTTCGTTACACCACTGTTGAATGTCCAAGTAACCCAATGTTTTAAGTGTTTTCTTCACAAGCGCAGTGGTGCTGTTCAATTGGCTATCCACTCAACCCTGGCCAGCTCTACATTTTCCTGTCCACACCACAGAGACTGGAGAAATCATTGTTATCTCCACTACAGAATGTTCCATTCATTCACAGCGAATCTGGAATTCATCTGAATCTCCACTCTCGGCAGGTTTTCGTGACACCACTGGTAAATATCCAAGTAAGCCAATGCTGGTTTTAAGTGGCCTGCTCATACTCTCAGCCGTGCTGTTCAATTTGCTATCCACTCAACCCTCTTCAGCTCCATTTTCCTGTCCACATAACCCAAACTTCAGAAACAATTGGTATCTCCTCCACAGAATGTTCCATTCATTGACTGCAAATCTGAAATTCATCTAATTCTCAACTCCCGTCAGGTTTTCGTTACACCACTTGTGAATGTCCAATTAAGCCAAAGCTGGTTTTCAGTGGCCTGTTCTTACTACGAGACGTGCTGTTCATTTGGCTATCCATTCCACCCTGTTCAGCTCTACATTTTCGTGTCCACAAAACCCAGCCTTCAGAAATCATTGGAATCACCACTACAGAATGTTCCATTCATTCACTGCGAATCTGGAATTCATCTGAATCTCCACTCCCGGCAGGTTTTCATTGCACCACTGCTGAATGTTCAAGTAACGCAATGATGGTTTTCAGCGGTCTATTCACACTCGAACCCGTGCTGTTCACGGTCTAGCGACTCAACACTGGTGAGTTCTTCTTTTTCCAGTTCAGACAATACAAACCCCAGAAACCATTGCAATCTACACTACAGAATGTTTCATTCATTCACGCGAATCTTGAATTCATCTTGTTCTCCACTCCCAGCAGGTTTTCGTTTCACCACTGGTGAATGTCCAAGCAACCCAAGGCTGGTTTCAGCTGCGTGTTAACACTCGCAGCCGTGCTGTTCAATTGGCTATCCAGTGAACGCTGGTTAGCTCTTGATTTTCCTTCCACACACCGAGCCTTCAGAAATCATTCTTATCTCCACTTCAGAATGTTCCATTCGTTCCCTGCGAATCTGGAATTCCTCTGACTCTCCACACCAGGCAGATTTTCCTAACAACACTGGTGAATGACCAGGTAATCCAATGCTGGTTTTCAGCGGCTGTTCACACTCACAGCCTTGCTGTTCAATTGGCAATCCAGTCAAACCTAGTCAGCTCTTCATTTTCCTGTCCACACAACCCAGCGTTCAGAAATCATTGGAATCTCTACTACAGAAATTTCCATTCATTCACTGTGAATCTGGAAATAATCTGAATCTGCATTCCAGGAAGGCTTTCGTTACACCACTGATGAATGTCCAAGTAATGCAATGCTGCTTCTTAGTGGTCTGTTCACACTCGAAACCGTGCTGTTCACTGGCTATCCACTCAACATTGGTCAGCTCTTCAATATCCTGTCCAGACTATCCAGATTTCTAAATCTTGGCAATCTCCACTACAGAATGTTCCATTCAATCACGCGAATCTGGAATTCATCAGAGTCTCCACTCCCGGCAGGTTTTCGTGACACCACTGGTATATGTCCAAGGAAGCCAATGCTGGTTTTAAGCCGCCTGCTTATACTCTCAGCCGTGCTGTTCAATTTGCTATCCACCCAACCCTATTCAGCTCTACATTTTCCTGTCCTCATAACCCAACCTTCAGAAATAATTGGTATCTCCTCCACAGAATGTTCCGTTCATTCACTGCGAATCTTAAATTCATCTGACTCTCAACTCCCGGCGGGTTATCGTTACACCACTTGTGAATGTCCAAGTAAGCCAATGCTGGTTTTCAGAGGCCTGTTCATACTCGCAGCCGTTGCTGTTTAATTGACAATTCACTCCACCCTGTTCAGCTCTTCATTGTCCCACCACACTACCAGCCTTCAGAAATCTTTGTTATCTCCACTACAGAATGTTCCATTCATTCACTGCGAATCTGGAATTCATCTGACTCTCAACTCCACGCAGGTTTTCATTACACCACTGTTGAATGTCCAAGTAACCCAATGCTGGTTTTCAGCGGCCTGTTCATATTCGCAGCCCTGCTGTTTACTTGGCTATCGATTCAAGCCTGGTCAGCTCTTCATTTTCCTGTCCACACAACACAGGCTTCAGAAATCATTGGAATCTCCTCTACAGAATGTTCCATTCATTCACTGCGAATGTGGAATTCAACTGACTCTCCACTCCATGAAGGTTTTCCTTACACCACTGATGAATGTCCAAGTAACCCAATGCTGGTTTTCAGCTGCATGTTCACACTCGCAGCCATGCTATACAATTGGCTTTCCACTAAATCCTGATTAGTTCTTGATTTTCCTTCCACACGACCCAGCCTTCAGAAATCATTGGAATCTCCACTAGAGAATGTTCCATTCATTCACTGCGAATCTGGAATTCCTCTGAACCTCCACTCCCGGCAGGTTTTCGTTACACCACTGTTGAATGTCCAAGTAACCCAATGTTTTAAGTGTTTTCTTCACAAGCGCAGTGGTGCTGTTCAATTGGCTATCCACTCAACCCTGGCCAGCTCTACATTTTCCTGTCCACACCACAGAGACTGGAGAAATCATTGTTATCTCCACTACAGAATGTTCCATTCATTCACAGCGAATCTGGAATTCATCTGAATCTCCACTCCTGGCAGGTTTTCGTGACACCACTGGTAAATATCCAAGTAAGCCAATGCTGGTTTTAAGTGGCCTGCTCATACTCTCAGCCGTGCTGTTCAATTTGCTATCCACTCAACCCTCTTCAGCTCCATTTTCCTGTCCACATAACCCAAACTTCAGAAACAATTGGTATCTCCTCCACAGAATGTTCCATTCATTGACTGCAAATCTGAAATTCATCTAATTCTCAACTCCCGTCAGGTTTTCGTTACACCACTTGTGAATGTCCAATTAAGCCAAAGCTGGTTTTCAGTGGCCTGTTCTTACTACGAGACGTGCTGTTCATTTGGCTATCCATTCCACCCTGTTCAGCTCTACATTTTCGTGTCCACAAAACCCAGCCTTCAGAAATCATTGGAATCACCACTACAGAATGTTCCATTCATTCACTGCGAATCTGGAATTCATCTGAATCTCCACTCCCGGCAGGTTTTCATTGCACCACTGCTGAATGTTCAAGTAACGCAATGATGGTTTTCAGCGGTCTATTCACACTCGAACCCGTGCTGTTCACGGTCTAGCGACTCAACACTGGTGAGTTCTTCTTTTTCCAGTTCAGACAATACAAACCTCAGAAACCATTGCAATCTACACTACAGAATGTTTTATTCATTCACGCGAATCTTGAATTCATCTTGTTCTCCACTCCCAGCAGGTTTTCGTTTCACCACTGGTGAATGTCCAAGCAACCCAAGGCTGGTTTCAGCTGCGTGTTAACACTCGCAGCCGTGCTGTTCAATTGGCTATCCAGTGAACGCTGGTTAGCTCTTGATTTTCCTTCCACACACCGAGCCTTCAGAAATCATTCTTATCTCCACTTCAGAATGTTCCATTCGTTCCCTGCGAATCTGGAATTCCTCTGACTCTCCACACCAGGCAGATTTTCCTAACAACACTGGTGAATGACCAGGTAATCCAATGCTGGTTTTCAGCGGCTGTTCACACTCACAGCCTTGCTGTTCAATTGGCAATCCAGTCAAACCTAGTCAGCTCTTCATTTTCCTGTCCACACAACCCAGCGTTCAGAAATCATTGGAATCTCTACTACAGAAATTTCCATTCATTCACTGTGAATCTGGAAATAATCTGAATCTGCATTCCAGGAAGGCTTTCGTTACACCACTGATGAATGTCCAAGTAATGCAATGCTGCTTCTTAGTTGTCTGTTCACACTCGAAACCGTGCTGTTCACTGGCTATCCACTCAACATTGGTCAGCTCTTCAATATCCTGTCCAGACTATCCAGATTTCTAAATCTTGGCAATCTCCACTACAGAATGTTCCATTCAATCACGCGAATCTGGAATTCATCAGAGTCTCCACTCCCGGCAGGTTTTCGTGACACCACTGGTATATGTCCAAGGAAGCCAATGCTGGTTTTAAGCCGGCTGCTTATACTCTCAGCCGTGCTGTTCAATTTGCTATCCACCCAACCCTATTCAGCTCTACATTTTCCTGTCCTCATAACCCAACCTTCAGAAATAATTGGTATCTCCTCCACAGAATGTTCCGTTCATTCACTGCGAATCTTAAATTCATCTGACTCTCAACTCCGGCGGGTTATCGTTACACCACTTGTGAATGTCCAAGTAAGCCAATGCTGGTTTTCAGAGGCCTGTTATACAATTGGCTTTCCACTAAATCCTGATTAGTTCTTGATGTTCCTTCCACACGACCCAGCCTTCAGAAATCATTGGAATCTCCACTAGAGAATGTTCCATTCATTCACTGCGAATCTGGAATTCCTCTGAACCTCCACTCCCGGCAGGTTTTCGTTACACCACTGTTGAATGTCCAAGTAACCCAATGTTTTAAGTGTTTTCTTCACAAGCGCAGTGGTGCTGTTCAATTGGCTATCCACTCAACCCTGGCCAGCTCTACATTTTCCTGTCCACACCACAGAGACTGGAGAAATCATTGTTATCTCCACTACAGAATGTTCCATTCATTCACAGCGAATCTGGAATTCATCTGAATCTCCACTCTCGGCAGGTTTTCGTGACACCACTGGTAAATATCCAAGTAAGCCAATGCTGGTTTTAAGTGGCCTGCTCATACTCTCAGCCGTGCTGTTCAATTTGCTATCCACTCAACCCTCTTCAGCTCCATTTTCCTGTCCACATAACCCAAACTTCAGAAACAATTGGTATCTCCTCCACAGAATGTTCCATTCATTGACTGCAAATCTGAAATTCATCTAATTCTCAACTCCCGTCAGGTTTTCGTTACACCACTTGTGAATGTCCAATTAAGCCAAAGCTGGTTTTCAGTGGCCTGTTCTTACTACGAGACGTGCTGTTCATTTGGCTATCCATTCCACCCTGTTCAGCTCTACATTTTCGTGTCCACAAAACCCAGCCTTCAGAAATCATTGGAATCACCACTACAGAATGTTCCATTCATTCACTGCGAATCTGGAATTCATCTGAATCTCCACTCCCGGCAGGTTTTCATTGCACCACTGCTGAATGTTCAAGTAACGCAATGATGGTTTTCAGCGGTCTATTCACACTCGAACCCGTGCTGTTCACGGTCTAGCGACTCAACACTGGTGAGTTCTTCTTTTTCCAGTTCAGACAATACAAACCCCAGAAACCATTGCAATCTACACTACAGAATGTTTCATTCATTCACGCGAATCTTGAATTCATCTTGTTCTCCACTCCCAGCAGGTTTTCGTTTCACCACTGGTGAATGTCCAAGCAACCCAAGGCTGGTTTCAGCTGCGTGTTAACACTCGCAGCCGTGCTGTTCAATTGGCTATCCAGTGAACGCTGGTTAGCTCTTGATTTTCCTTCCACACACCGAGCCTTCAGAAATCATTCTTATCTCCACTTCAGAATGTTCCATTCGTTCCCTGCGAATCTGGAATTCCTCTGACTCTCCACACCAGGCAGATTTTCCTAACAACACTGGTGAATGACCAGGTAATCCAATGCTGGTTTTCAGCGGCTGTTCACACTCACAGCCTTGCTGTTCAATTGGCAATCCAGTCAAACCTAGTCAGCTCTTCATTTTCCTATCCACACAACCCAGCGTTCAGAAATCATTGGAATCTCTACTACAGAAATTTCCATTCATTCACTGTGAATCTGGAAATAATCTGAATCTGCATTCCAGGAAGGCTTTCGTTACACCACTGATGAATGTCCAAGTAATGCAATGCTGCTTCTTAGTGGTCTGTTCACACTCGAAACCGTGCTGTTCACTGGCTATCCACTCAACATTGGTCAGCTCTTCAATATCCTGTCCAGACTATCCAGATTTCTAAATCTTGGCAATCTCCACTACAGAATGTTCCATTCAATCACGCGAATCTGGAATTCATCAGAGTCTCCACTCCCGGCAGGTTTTCGTGACACCACTGGTATATGTCCAAGGAAGCCAATGCTGGTTTTAAGCCGCCTGCTTATACTCTCAGCCGTGCTGTTCAATTTGCTATCCACCCAACCCTATTCAGCTCTACATTTTCCTGTCCTCATAACCCAACCTTCAGAAATAATTGGTATCTCCTCCACAGAATGTTCCGTTCATTCACTGCGAATCTTAAATTCATCTGACTCTCAACTCCCGGCGGGTTATCGTTACACCACTTGTGAATGTCCAAGTAAGCCAATGCTGGTTTTCAGAGGCCTGTTCATACTCGCAGCCGTTGCTGTTTAATTGACAATTCACTCCACCCTGTTCAGCTCTTCATTGTCCCACCACACTACCAGCCTTCAGAAATCTTTGTTATCTCCACTACAGAATGTTCCATTCATTCACTGCGAATCTGGAATTCATCTGACTCTCAACTCCACGCAGGTTTTCATTACACCACTGTTGAATGTCCAAGTAACCCAATGCTGGTTTTCAGCGGCCTGTTCATATTCGCAGCCCTGCTGTTTACTTGGCTATCGATTCAAGCCTGGTCAGCTCTTCATTTTCCTGTCCACACAACACAGGCTTCAGAAATCATTGGAATCTCCTCTACAGAATGTTCCATTCATTCACTGCGAATGTGGAATTCAACTGACTCTCCACTCCATGAAGGTTTTCCTTACACCACTGATGAATGTCCAAGTAACCCAATGCTGGTTTTCAGCTGCATGTTCACACTCGCAGCCATGCTATACAATTGGCTTTCCACTAAATCCTGATTAGTTCTTGATTTTCCTTCCACACGACCCAGCCTTCAGAAATCATTGGAATCTCCACTAGAGAATGTTCCATTCATTCACTGCGAATCTGGAATTCCTCTGAAACTCCACTCCCGGCAGGTTTTCGTTACACCACTGTTGAATGTCCAAGTAACCCAATGTTTTAAGTGTTTTCTTCACAAGCGCAGTGGTGCTGTTCAATTGGCTATCCACTCAACCCTGGCCAGCTCTACATTTTCCTGTCCACACCACAGAGACTGGAGAAATCATTGTTATCTCCACTACAGAATGTTCCATTCATTCACAGCGAATCTGGAATTCATCTGAATCTCCACTCCTGGCAGGTTTTCGTGACACCACTGGTAAATATCCAAGTAAGCCAATGCTGGTTTTAAGTGGCCTGCTCATACTCTCAGCCGTGCTGTTCAATTTGCTATCCACTCAACCCTCTTCAGCTCCATTTTCCTGTCCACATAACCCAAACTTCAGAAACAATTGGTATCTCCTCCACAGAATGTTCCATTCATTGACTGCAAATCTGAAATTCATCTAATTCTCAACTCCCGTCAGGTTTTCGTTACACCACTTGTGAATGTCCAATTAAGCCAAAGCTGGTTTTCAGTGGCCTGTTCTTACTACGAGACGTGCTGTTCATTTGGCTATCCATTCCACCCTGTTCAGCTCTACATTTTCGTGTCCACAAAACCCAGCCTTCAGAAATCATTGGAATCACCACTACAGAATGTTCCATTCATTCACTGCGAATCTGGAATTCATCTGAATCTCCACTCCCGGCAGGTTTTCATTGCACCACTGCTGAATGTTCAAGTAACGCAATGATGGTTTTCAGCGGTCTATTCACACTCGAACCCGTGCTGTTCACGGTCTAGCGACTCAACACTGGTGAGTTCTTCTTTTTCCAGTTCAGACAATACAAACCTCAGAAACCATTGCAATCTACACTACAGAATGTTTTATTCATTCACGCGAATCTTGAATTCATCTTGTTCTCCACTCCCAGCAGGTTTTCGTTTCACCACTGGTGAATGTCCAAGCAACCCAAGGCTGGTTTCAGCTGCGTGTTAACACTCGCAGCCGTGCTGTTCAATTGGCTATCCAGTGAACGCTGGTTAGCTCTTGATTTTCCTTCCACACACCGAGCCTTCAGAAATCATTCTTATCTCCACTTCAGAATGTTCCATTCGTTCCCTGCGAATCTGGAATTCCTCTGACTCTCCACACCAGGCAGATTTTCCTAACAACACTGGTGAATGACCAGGTAATCCAATGCTGGTTTTCAGCGGCTGTTCACACTCACAGCCTTGCTGTTCAATTGGCAATCCAGTCAAACCTAGTCAGCTCTTCATTTTCCTGTCCACACAACCCAGCGTTCAGAAATCATTGGAATCTCTACTACAGAAATTTCCATTCATTCACTGTGAATCTGGAAATAATCTGAATCTGCATTCCAGGAAGGCTTTCGTTACACCACTGATGAATATCCAAGTAATGCAATGCTGCTTCTTAGTGGTCTGTTCACACTCGAAACCGTGCTGTTCACTGGCTATCCACTCAACATTGGTCAGCTCTTCAATATCCTGTCCAGACTATCCAGATTTCTAAATCTTGGCAATCTCCACTACAGAATGTTCCATTCAATCACGCGAATCTGGAATTCATCAGAGTCTCCACTCCCGGCAGGTTTTCGTGACACCACTGGTATATGTCCAAGGAAGCCAATGCTGGTTTTAAGCCGCCTGCTTATACTCTCAGCCGTGCTGTTCAATTTGCTATCCACCCAACCCTATTCAGCTCTACATTTTCCTGTCCTCATAACCCAACCTTCAGAAATAATTGGTATCTCCTCCACAGAATGTTCCGTTCATTCACTGCGAATCTTAAATTCATCTGACTCTCAACTCCCGGCGGGTTATCGTTACACCACTTGTGAATGTCCAAGTAAGCCAATGCTGGTTTTCAGAGGCCTGTTCATACTCGCAGCCGTTGCTGTTTAATTGACAATTCACTCCACCCTGTTCAGCTCTTCATTGTCCCACCACACTACCAGCCTTCAGAAATCTTTGTTATCTCCACTACAGAATGTTCCATTCATTCACTGCGAATCTGGAATTCATCTGACTCTCAACTCCACGCAGGTTTTCATTACACCACTGTTGAATGTCCAAGTAACCCAATGCTGGTTTTCAGCGGCCTGTTCATATTCGCAGCCCTGCTGTTTACTTGGCTATCGATTCAAGCCTGGTCAGCTCTTCATTTTCCTGTCCACACAACACAGGCTTCAGAAATCATTGGAATCTCCTCTACAGAATGTTCCATTCATTCACTGCGAATGTGGAATTCAACTGACTCTCCACTCCATGCAGGTTTTCCTTACACCACTGATGAATGTCCAAGTAACCCAATGCTGGTTTTCAGCTGCATGTTCACACTCGCAGCCATGCTATACAATTGGCTTTCCACTAAATCCTGATTAGTTCTTGATTTTCCTTCCACACGACCCAGCCTTCAGAAATCATTGGAATCTCCACTAGAGAATGTTCCATTCATTCACTGCGAATCTGGAATTCCTCTGAACCTCCACTCCCGGCAGGTTTTCGTTACACCACTGTTGAATGTCCAAGTAACCCAATGTTTTAAGTGTTTTCTTCACAAGCGCAGTGGTGCTGTTCAATTGGCTATCCACTCAACCCTGGCCAGCTCTACATTTTCCTGTCCACACCACAGAGACTGGAGAAATCATTGTTATCTCCACTACAGAATGTTCCATTCATTCACAGCGAATCTGGAATTCATCTGAATCTCCACTCCCGGCAGGTTTTCGTGACACCACTGGTAAATATCCAAGTAAGCCAATGCTGGTTTTAAGTGGCCTGCTCATACTCTCAGCCGTGCTGTTCAATTTGCTATCCACTCAACCCTCTTCAGCTCCATTTTCCTGTCCACATAACCCAAACCTCAGAAACAATTGGTATCTCCTCCACAGAATGTTCCATTCATTGACTGCAAATCTGAAATTCATCTAATTCTCAACTCCCGTCAGGTTTTCGTTACACCACTTGTGAATGTCCAATTAAGCCAAAGCTGGTTTTCAGTGGCCTGTTCTTACTACGAGACGTGCTGTTCATTTGGCTATCCATTCCACCCTGTTCAGCTCTACATTTTCGTGTCCACAAAACCCAGCCTTCAGAAATCATTGGAATCACCACTAGAGAATGTTCCATTCATTCACTGCGAATCTGGAATTCATCTGAATCTCCACTCCCGGCAGGTTTTCATTGCACCACTGCTGAATGTTCAAGTAACGCAATGATGGTTTTCAGCGGTCTATTCACACTCGAACCCGTGCTGTTCACGGTCTAGCGACTCAACACTGGTGAGTTCTTCTTTTTCCAGTTCAGACAATACAAACCTCAGAAACCATTGCAATCTACACTACAGAATTTTTCATTCATTCACGCGAATCTTGAATTCATCTTGTTCTCCACTCCCAGCAGGTTTTCGTTTCACCACTGGTGAATGTCCAAGCAACCCAAGGCTGGTTTCAGCTGCGTGTTAACACTTGCAGCCGTGCTGTTCAATTGGCTATCCAGTGAACGCTGGTTAGCTCTTGATTTTCCTTCCACACACCGAGCCTTCAGAAATCATTCTTATCTCCACTTCAGAATGTTCCATTCGTTCCCTGCGAATCTGGAATTCCTCTGACTCTCCACACCAGGCAGATTTTCCTAACAACACTGGTGAATGACCAGGTAATCCAATGCTGGTTTTCAGCGGCTGTTCACACTCACAGCCTTGCTGTTCAATTGGCAATCCAGTCAAACCTAGTCAGCTCTTCATTTTCCTGTCCACACAACCCAGCGTTCAGAAATCATTGGAATCTCTACTACAGAAATTTCCATTCATTCACTGTGAATCTGGAAATAATCTGAATCTGCATTCCAGGAAGGCTTTCGTTACACCACTGATGAATGTCCAAGTAATGCAATGCTGCTTCTTAGTGGTCTGTTCACACTCGAAACCGTGCTGTTCACTGGCTATCCACTCAACATTGGTCAGCTCTTCAATATCCTGTCCAGACTATCCAGATTTCTAAATCTTGGCAATCTCCACTACAGAATGTTCCATTCAATCACGCGAATCTGGAATTCATCAGAGTCTCCACTCCCGGCAGGTTTTCGTGACACCACTGGTATATGTCCAAGGAAGCCAATGCTGGTTTTAAGCCGGCTGCTTATACTCTCAGCCGTGCTGTTCAATTTGCTATCCACCCAACCCTATTCAGCTCTACATTTTCCTGTCCTCATAACCCAACCTTCAGAAATAATTGGTATCTCCTCCACAGAATGTTCCGTTCATTCACTGCGAATCTTAAATTCATCTGACTCTCAACTCCGGCGGGTTATCGTTACACCACTTGTGAATGTCCAAGTAAGCCAATGCTGGTTTTCAGAGGCCTGTTATACAATTGGCTTTCCACTAAATCCTGATTAGTTCTTGATGTTCCTTCCACACGACCCAGCCTTCAGAAATCATTGGAATCTCCACTAGAGAATGTTCCATTCATTCACTGCGAATCTGGAATTCCTCTGAACCTCCACTCCCGGCAGGTTTTCGTTACACCACTGTTGAATGTCCAAGTAACCCAATGTTTTAAGTGTTTTCTTCACAAGCGCAGTGGTGCTGTTCAATTGGCTATCCACTCAACCCTGGCCAGCTCTACATTTTCCTGTCCACACCACAGAGACTGGAGAAATCATTGTTATCTCCACTACAGAATGTTCCATTCATTCACAGCGAATCTGGAATTCATCTGAATCTCCACTCTCGGCAGGTTTTCGTGACACCACTGGTAAATATCCAAGTAAGCCAATGCTGGTTTTAAGTGGCCTGCTCATACTCTCAGCCGTGCTGTTCAATTTGCTATCCACTCAACCCTCTTCAGCTCCATTTTCCTGTCCACATAACCCAAACTTCAGAAACAATTGGTATCTCCTCCACAGAATGTTCCATTCATTGACTGCAAATCTGAAATTCATCTAATTCTCAACTCCCGTCAGGTTTTCGTTACACCACTTGTGAATGTCCAATTAAGCCAAAGCTGGTTTTCAGTGGCCTGTTCTTACTACGAGACGTGCTGTTCATTTGGCTATCCATTCCACCCTGTTCAGCTCTACATTTTCGTGTCCACAAAACCCAGCCTTCAGAAATCATTGGAATCACCACTAGAGAATGTTCCATTCATTCACTGCGAATCTGGAATTCATCTGAATCTCCACTCCCGGCAGGTTTTCATTGCACCACTGCTGAATGTTCAAGTAACGCAATGATGGTTTTCAGCGGTCTATTCACACTCGAACCCGTGCTGTTCACGGTCTAGCGACTCAACACTGGTGAGTTCTTCTTTTTCCAGTTCAGACAATACAAACCTCAGAAACCATTGCAATCTACACTACAGAATGTTTCATTCATTCACGCGAATCTTGAATTCATCTTGTTCTCCACTCCCAGCAGGTTTTCGTTTCACCACTGGTGAATGTCCAAGCAACCCAAGGCTGGTTTCAGCTGCGTGTTAACACTCGCAGCCGTGCTGTTCAATTGGCTATCCAGTGAACGCTGGTTAGCTCTTGATTTTCCTTCCACACACCGAGCCTTCAGAAATCATTCTTATCTCCACTTCAGAATGTTCCATTCGTTCCCTGCGAATCTGGAATTCCTCTGACTCTCCACACCAGGCAGATTTTCCTAACAACACTGGTGAATGACCAGGTAATCCAATGCTGGTTTTCAGCGGCTGTTCACACTCACAGCCTTGCTGTTCAATTGGCAATCCAGTCAAACCTAGTCAGCTCTTCATTTTCCTGTCCACACAACCCAGCGTTCAGAAATCATTGGAATCTCTACTACAGAAATTTCCATTCATTCACTGTGAATCTGGAAATAATCTGAATCTGCATTCCAGGAAGGCTTTCGTTACACCACTGATGAATGTCCAAGTAATGCAATGCTGCTTCTTAGTGGTCTGTTCACACTCGAAACCGTGCTGTTCACTGGCTATCCACTCAACATTGGTCAGCTCTTCAATATCCTGTCCAGACTATCCAGATTTCTAAATCTTGGCAATCTCCACTACAGAATGTTCCATTCAATCACGCGAATCTGGAATTCATCAGAGTCTCCACTCCCGGCAGGTTTTCGTGACACCACTGGTATATGTCCAAGGAAGCCAATGCTGGTTTTAAGCCGGCTGCTTATACTCTCAGCCGTGCTGTTCAATTTGCTATCCACCCAACCCTATTCAGCTCTACATTTTCCTGTCCTCATAACCCAACCTTCAGAAATAATTGGTATCTCCTCCACAGAATGTTCCGTTCATTCACTGCGAATCTTAAATTCATCTGACTCTCAACTCCGGCGGGTTATCGTTACACCACTTGTGAATGTCCAAGTAAGCCAATGCTGGTTTTCAGAGGCCTGTTATACAATTGGCTTTCCACTAAATCCTGATTAGTTCTTGATGTTCCTTCCACACGACCCAGCCTTCAGAAATCATTGGAATCTCCACTAGAGAATGTTCCATTCATTCACTGCGAATCTGGAATTCCTCTGAACCTCCACTCCCGGCAGGTTTTCGTTACACCACTGTTGAATGTCCAAGTAACCCAATGTTTTAAGTGTTTTCTTCACAAGCGCAGTGGTGCTGTTCAATTGGCTATCCACTCAACCCTGGCCAGCTCTACATTTTCCTGTCCACACCACAGAGACTGGAGAAATCATTGTTATCTCCACTACAGAATGTTCCATTCATTCACAGCGAATCTGGAATTCATCTGAATCTCCACTCTCGGCAGGTTTTCGTGACACCACTGGTAAATATCCAAGTAAGCCAATGCTGGTTTTAAGTGGCCTGCTCATACTCTCAGCCGTGCTGTTCAATTTGCTATCCACTCAACCCTCTTCAGCTCCATTTTCCTGTCCACATAACCCAAACTTCAGAAACAATTGGTATCTCCTCCACAGAATGTTCCATTCATTGACTGCAAATCTGAAATTCATCTAATTCTCAACTCCCGTCAGGTTTTCGTTACACCACTTGTGAATGTCCAATTAAGCCAAAGCTGGTTTTCAGTGGCCTGTTCTTACTACGAGACGTGCTGTTCATTTGGCTATCCATTCCACCCTGTTCAGCTCTACATTTTCGTGTCCACAAAACCCAGCCTTCAGAAATCATTGGAATCACCACTACAGAATGTTCCATTCATTCACTGCGAATCTGGAATTCATCTGAATCTCCACTCCCGGCAGGTTTTCATTGCACCACTGCTGAATGTTCAAGTAACGCAATGATGGTTTTCAGCGGTCTATTCACACTCGAACCCGTGCTGTTCACGGTCTAGCGACTCAACACTGGTGAGTTCTTCTTTTTCCAGTTCAGACAATACAAACCCCAGAAACCATTGCAATCTACACTACAGAATGTTTCATTCATTCACGCGAATCTTGAATTCATCTTGTTCTCCACTCCCAGCAGGTTTTCGTTTCACCACTGGTGAATGTCCAAGCAACCCAAGGCTGGTTTCAGCTGCGTGTTAACACTCGCAGCCGTGCTGTTCAATTGGCTATCCAGTGAACGCTGGTTAGCTCTTGATTTTCCTTCCACACACCGAGCCTTCAGAAATCATTCTTATCTCCACTTCAGAATGTTCCATTCGTTCCCTGCGAATCTGGAATTCCTCTGACTCTCCACACCAGGCAGATTTTCCTAACAACACTGGTGAATGACCAGGTAATCCAATGCTGGTTTTCAGCGGCTGTTCACACTCACAGCCTTGCTGTTCAATTGGCAATCCAGTCAAACCTAGTCAGCTCTTCATTTTCCTGTCCACACAACCCAGCGTTCAGAAATCATTGGAATCTCTACTACAGAAATTTCCATTCATTCACTGTGAATCTGGAAATAATCTGAATCTGCATTCCAGGAAGGCTTTCGTTACACCACTGATGAATGTCCAAGTAATGCAATGCTGCTTCTTAGTGGTCTGTTCACACTCGAAACCGTGCTGTTCACTGGCTATCCACTCAACATTGGTCAGCTCTTCAATATCCTGTCCAGACTATCCAGATTTCTAAATCTTGGCAATCTCCACTACAGAATGTTCCATTCAATCACGCGAATCTGGAATTCATCAGAGTCTCCACTCCCGGCAGGTTTTCGTGACACCACTGGTATATGTCCAAGGAAGCCAATGCTGGTTTTAAGCCGCCTGCTTATACTCTCAGCCGTGCTGTTCAATTTGCTATCCACCCAACCCTATTCAGCTCTACATTTTCCTGTCCTCATAACCCAACCTTCAGAAATAATTGGTATCTCCTCCACAGAATGTTCCGTTCATTCACTGCGAATCTTAAATTCATCTGACTCTCAACTCCCGGCGGGTTATCGTTACACCACTTGTGAATGTCCAAGTAAGCCAATGCTGGTTTTCAGAGGCCTGTTCATACTCGCAGCCGTTGCTGTTTAATTGACAATTCACTCCACCCTGTTCAGCTCTTCATTGTCCCACCACACTACCAGCCTTCAGAAATCTTTGTTATCTCCACTACAGAATGTTCCATTCATTCACTGCGAATCTGGAATTCATCTGACTCTCAACTCCACGCAGGTTTTCATTACACCACTGTTGAATGTCCAAGTAACCCAATGCTGGTTTTCAGCGGCCTGTTCATATTCGCAGCCCTGCTGTTTACTTGGCTATCGATTCAAGCCTGGTCAGCTCTTCATTTTCCTGTCCACACAACACAGGCTTCAGAAATCATTGGAATCTCCTCTACAGAATATTCCATTCATTCACTGCGAATGTGGAATTCAACTGACTCTCCACTCCATGAAGGTTTTCCTTACACCACTGATGAATGTCCAAGTAACCCAATGCTGGTTTTCAGCTGCATGTTCACACTCGCAGCCATGCTATACAATTGGCTTTCCACTAAATCCTGATTAGTTCTTGATTTTCCTTCCACACGACCCAGCTTTCAGAAATCATTGGAATCTCCACTAGAGAATGTTCCATTCATTCACTGCGAATCTGGAATTCCTCTGAACCTCCACTCCCGGCAGGTTTTCGTTACACCACTGTTGAATGTCCAAGTAACCCAATGTTTTAAGTGTTTTCTTCACAAGCGCAGTGGTGCTGTTCAATTGGCTATCCACTCAACCCTGGCCAGCTCTACATTTTCCTGTCCACACCACAGAGACTGGAGAAATCATTGTTATCTCCACTACAGAATGTTCCATTCATTCACAGCGAATCTGGAATTCATCTGAATCTCCACTCCTGGCAGGTTTTCGTGACACCACTGGTAAATATCCAAGTAAGCCAATGCTGGTTTTAAGTGGCCTGCTCATACTCTCAGCCGTGCTGTTCAATTTGCTATCCACTCAACCCTCTTCAGCTCCATTTTCCTGTCCACATAACCCAAACTTCAGAAACAATTGGTATCTCCTCCACAGAATGTTCCATTCATTGACTGCAAATCTGAAATTCATCTAATTCTCAACTCCCGTCAGGTTTTCGTTACACCACTTGTGAATGTCCAATTAAGCCAAAGCTGGTTTTCAGTGGCCTGTTCTTACTACGAGACGTGCTGTTCATTTGGCTATCCATTCCACCCTGTTCAGCTCTACATTTTCGTGTCCACAAAACCCAGCCTTCAGAAATCATTGGAATCACCACTACAGAATGTTCCATTCATTCACTGCGAATCTGGAATTCATCTGAATCTCCACTCCCGGCAGGTTTTCATTGCACCACTGCTGAATGTTCAAGTAACGCAATGATGGTTTTCAGCGGTCTATTCACACTCGAACCCGTGCTGTTCACGGTCTAGCGACTCAACACTGGTGAGTTCTTCTTTTTCCAGTTCAGACAATACAAACCTCAGAAACCATTGCAATCTACACTACAGAATGTTTTATTCATTCACGCGAATCTTGAATTCATCTTGTTCTCCACTCCCAGCAGGTTTTCGTTTCACCACTGGTGAATGTCCAAGCAACCCAAGGCTGGTTTCAGCTGCGTGTTAACACTCGCAGCCGTGCTGTTCAATTGGCTATCCAGTGAACGCTGGTTAGCTCTTGATTTTCCTTCCACACACCGAGCCTTCAGAAATCATTCTTATCTCCACTTCAGAATGTTCCATTCGTTCCCTGCGAATCTGGAATTCCTCTGACTCTCCACACCAGGCAGATTTTCCTAACAACACTGGTGAATGACCAGGTAATCCAATGCTGGTTTTCAGCGGCTGTTCACACTCACAGCCTTGCTGTTCAATTGGCAATCCAGTCAAACCTAGTCAGCTCTTCATTTTCCTGTCCACACAACCCAGCGTTCAGAAATCATTGGAATCTCTACTACAGAAATTTCCATTCATTCACTGTGAATCTGGAAATAATCTGAATCTGCATTCCAGGAAGGCTTTCGTTACACCACTGATGAATGTCCAAGTAATGCAATGCTGCTTCTTAGTGGTCTGTTCACACTCGAAACCGTGCTGTTCACTGGCTATCCACTCAATATTGGTCAGCTCTTCAATATCCTGTCCAGACTATCCAGATTTCTAAATCTTGGCAATCTCCACTACAGAATGTTCCATTCAATCACGCGAATCTGGAATTCATCAGAGTCTCCACTCCCGGCAGGTTTTCGTGACACCACTGGTATATGTCCAAGGAAGCCAATGCTGGTTTTAAGCCGCCTGCTTATACTCTCAGCCGTGCTGTTCAATTTGCTATCCACCCAACCCTATTCAGCTCTACATTTTCCTGTCCTCATAACCCAACCTTCAGAAATAATTGGTATCTCCTCCACAGAATGTTCCGTTCATTCACTGCGAATCTTAAATTCATCTGACTCTCAACTCCCGGCGGGTTATCGTTACACCACTTGTGAATGTCCAAGTAAGCCAATGCTGGTTTTCAGAGGCCTGTTCATACTCGCAGCCGTTGCTGTTTAATTGACAATTCACTCCACCCTGTTCAGCTCTTCATTGTCCCACCACACTACCAGCCTTCAGAAATCTTTGTTATCTCCACTACAGAATGTTCCATTCATTCACTGCGAATCTGGAATTCATCTGACTCTCAACTCCACGCAGGTTTTCATTACACCACTGTTGAATGTCCAAGTAACCCAATGCTGGTTTTCAGCGGCCTGTTCATATTCGCAGCCCTGCTGTTTACTTGGCTATCGATTCAAGCCTGGTCAGCTCTTCATTTTCCTGTCCACACAACACAGGCTTCAGAAATCATTGGAATCTCCTCTACAGAATGTTCCATTCATTCACTGCGAATGTGGAATTCAACTGACTCTCCACTCCATGCAGGTTTTCCTTACACCACTGATGAATGTCCAAGTAACCCAATGCTGGTTTTCAGCTGCATGTTCACACTCGCAGCCATGCTATACAATTGGCTTTCCACTAAATCCTGATTAGTTCTTGATTTTCCTTCCACACGACCCAGCCTTCAGAAATCATTGGAATCTCCACTAGAGAATGTTCCATTCATTCACTGCGAATCTGGAATTCCTCTGAACCTCCACTCCCGGCAGGTTTTCGTTACACCACTGTTGAATGTCCAAGTAACCCAATGTTTTAAGTGTTTTCTTCACAAGCGCAGTGGTGCTGTTCAATTGGCTATCCACTCAACCCTGGCCAGCTCTACATTTTCCTGTCCACACCACAGAGACTGGAGAAATCATTGTTATCTCCACTACAGAATGTTCCATTCATTCACAGCGAATCTGGAATTCATCTGAATCTCCACTCCTGGCAGGTTTTCGTGACACCACTGGTAAATATCCAAGTAAGCCAATGCTGGTTTTAAGTGGCCTGCTCATACTCTCAGCCGTGCTGTTCAATTTGCTATCCACTCAACCCTCTTCAGCTCCATTTTCCTGTCCACATAACCCAAACTTCAGAAACAATTGGTATCTCCTCCACAGAATGTTCCATTCATTGACTGCAAATCTGAAATTCATCTAATTCTCAACTCCCGTCAGGTTTTCGTTACACCACTTGTGAATGTCCAATTAAGCCAAAGCTGGTTTTCAGTGGCCTGTACGAGACGTGCTGTTCATTTGGCTATCCATTCCACCCTGTTCAGCTCTACATTTTCGTGTCCACAAAACCCAGCCTTCAGAAATCATTGGAGTCACCACTAGAGAATGTTCCATTCATTCACTGCGAATCTGGAATTCATCTGAATCTCCACTCCCGGCAGGTTTTCATTGCACCACTGCTGAATGTTCAAGTAACGCAATGATGGTTTTCAGCGGTCTATTCACACTCGAACCCGTGCTGTTCACGGTCTAGCGACTCAACACTGGTGAGTTCTTCTTTTTCCAGTTCAGACAATACAAACCCCAGAAACCATTGCAATCTACACTACAGAATGTTTCATTCATTCACGCGAATCTTGAATTCATCTTGTTCTCCACTCCCAGCAGGTTTTCGTTTCACCACTGGTGAATGTCCAAGCAACCCAAGGCTGGTTTCAGCTGCGTGTTAACACTCGCAGCCGTGCTGTTCAATTGGCTATCCAGTGAACGCTGGTTAGCTCTTGATTTTCCTTCCACACACCGAGCCTTCAGAAATCATTCTTATCTCCACTTCAGAATGTTCCATTCGTTCCCTGCGAATCTGGAATTCCTCTGACTCTCCACACCAGGCAGATTTTCCTAACAACACTGGTGAATGACCAGGTAATCCAATGCTGGTTTTCAGCGGCTGTTCACACTCACAGCCTTGCTGTTCAATTGGCAATCCAGTCAAACCTAGTCAGCTCTTCATTTTCCTGTCCACACAACCCAGCGTTCAGAAATCATTGGAATCTCTACTACAGAAATTTCCATTCATTCACTGTGAATCTGGAAATAATCTGAATCTGCATTCCAGGAAGGCTTTCGTTACACCACTGATGAATGTCCAAGTAATGCAATGCTGCTTCTTAGTGGTCTGTTCACACTCGAAACCGTGCTGTTCACTGGCTATCCACTCAACATTGGTCAGCTCTTCAATATCCTGTCCAGACTATCCAGATTTCTAAATCTTGGCAATCTCCACTACAGAATGTTCCATTCAATCACGCGAATCTGGAATTCATCAGAGTCTCCACTCCCGGCAGGTTTTCGTGACACCACTGGTATATGTCCAAGGAAGCCAATGCTGGTTTTAAGCCGCCTGCTTATACTCTCAGCCGTGCTGTTCAATTTGCTATCCACCCAACCCTATTCAGCTCTACATTTTCCTGTCCTCATAACCCAACCTTCAGAAATAATTGGTATCTCCTCCACAGAATGTTCCGTTCATTCACTGCGAATCTTAAATTCATCTGACTCTCAACTCCCGGCGGGTTATCGTTACACCACTTGTGAATGTCCAAGTAAGCCAATGCTGGTTTTCAGTGGCCTGTTCATACTAAGAGACGTGCTGTTCATTTGGCTATCCACTCCACCCTGTTCAGCTCTACATTTTCGTGTCCACAAAACCCAGCCTTCAGAAATCATTGGAATCACCACTAGAGAATGTTCCATTCATTCACTGCGAATCTGGAATTCATCTGAACCTCCACTCCCGGCAGGTTTTCGTTACACCACTGGTGAATGTCCAAGTAACTCAATACTGGTTTTCAGAGGCATGTTCAACTCGCAGAAGTGCTGTTCAATGGGCTATCCACTCAATATTGGTCAGCTCTTCATTTTCCTCTCCACACAAACCAGCCTTCAGAAATCATTGGGATCTCCACTACAGACTGTTCCATTCATTCACTGCGATTCTGCAATTCATCTGACTCTCCGCTCCAGGCAGGTTTTCATTACAGCACTGGTGAATGACCAAGTAATCCAATGCTGGTTTTCAGCCGCCTTTTCACACTCGCAGTGTGCTGTTCAATTGTCTATCCACTCAAACCTGGTCAGCCTTTCATTTTCTTTTCCACAATATCAGACTTCAGAAATCATTGGAATCGCCAGTACAGAATGTTCCATTCATTCACTGCCAATCTGGAATTCATCTGAATCTGCACTCCAGGTAGGCTTTCATTACACCACTTATGAATGTCCAAGTAACACAATGCTGGTTTTCAGCGGTCTGTTCACACTCTAAGCCCTGCTTTTTACTGGGTATCCACACAACTGTGGTCAGCTCTTCATTTTCATGTCCAAACAATCCAGACTTGAGAAATCATTGCAATCTCCAGTACAGAATGTTCCATTCATTCACTGCGAATCTGGAATTCAACTGAATCTCCACTACCTGCAGATTTATCTTACACCACTTGTGAATGTCCAAGTAAAACAATGCTGGTTTTCAGAGGCCTGTTCATGTTCGCAGTCGTGCTGTTCAATTGGCTATCCACTCAACCTGTTTTGCTCCTCATTTTCCTGTGCACACAACCCAGCCTTCAGAAATCATTGTAATCTCCACTACAGGATGTTCCATTCATTCACTGGGAATCTGGAATTCATCTGAATCTGCACTCCACGCAGGCTTTCGTTACACCACTGCTGAAAGTCGAAGTAATGCAATACTGGTTTTCAGTGGTCTGTTCACATTCGAAGCCGAGGCTTTTTACAGGCTATCCACTCAACACTGGTCAGCTCTTCATTTTCGTGTCCCCACAATCCAGATTTCAGAAATCATTGCAATCTCCACTACAGAATGTTCCATTCATTCACTGCGAGTCTGGAGTTTATCTGATTCTCCACTCCCGCCTGGTTAACATTACACCACTTGTGAATGTCCAAGTAAGCCAATGCTGGTTTTCAGAGGCCTGTTCATACTCGCAGCCGTGCTGTTTAATTGACAATTCACTCCACCCTGTTCAGCTCTTCATTGTCCCACCACACTACCAGCCTTCAGAAATCTTTGTTATCTCCACTACAGAATGTTCCATTCATTCACTGCGAATCTGGAATTCATCTGACTCTCAACTCCACGCAGGTTTTCATTACACCACTGTTGAATGTCCAAGTAACCCAATGCTGGTTTTCAGCGGCCTGTTCATATTCGCAGCCCTGCTGTTTACTTGGCTATCGATTCAAGCCTGGTCAGCTCTTCATTTTCCTGTCCACACAACACAGGCTTCAGAAATCATTGGAATCTCCTCTACAGAATGTTCCATTCATTCACTGCGAATGTGGAATTCAACTGACTCTCCACTCCATGCAGGTGTTCCTTACACCACTGATGAATGTCCAAGTAACCCAATGCTGGTTTTCAGCTGCATGTTCACACTCGCAGCCATGCTATACAATTGGCTTTCCACTAAATCCTGATTAGTTCTTGATTTTCCTTCCACACGACCCAGCCTTCAGAAATCATTGGAATCTCCACTAGAGAATGTTCCATTCATTCACTGCGAATCTGGAATTCCTCTGAACCTCCACTCCCGGCAGGTTTTCGTTACACCACTGTTGAATGTCCAAGTAACCCAATGTTTTAAGTGTTTTCTTCACAAGCGCAGTGGTGCTGTTCAATTGGCTATCCACTCAACCCTGGCCAGCTCTACATTTTCCTGTCCACACCACAGAGACTGGAGAAATCATTGTTATCTCCACTACAGAATGTTCCATTCATTCACAGCGAATCTGGAATTCATCTGAATCTCCACTCCCGGCAGGTTTTCGTGACACCACTGGTAAATATCCAAGTAAGCCAATGCTGGTTTTAAGTGGCCTGCTCATACTCTCAGCCGTGCTGTTCAATTTGCTATCCACTCAACCCTCTTCAGCTCCATTTTCCTGTCCACATAACCCAAACTTCAGAAACAATTGGTATCTCCTCCACAGAATGTTCCATTCATTGACTGCAAATCTGAAATTCATCTAATTCTCAACTCCCGTCAGGTTTTCGTTACACCACTTGTGAATGTCCAATTAAGCCAAAGCTGGTTTTCAGTGGCCTGTTCTTACTACGAGACGTGCTGTTCATTTGGCTATCCATTCCACCCTGTTCAGCTCTACATTTTCGTGTCCACAAAACCCAGCCTTCAGAAATCATTGGAATCACCACTAGAGAATGTTCCATTCATTCACTGCGAATCTGGAATTCATCTGAATCTCCACTCCCGGCAGGTTTTCATTGCACCACTGCTGAATGTTCAAGTAACGCAATGATGGTTTTCAGCGGTCTATTCACACTCGAACCCGTGCTGTTCACGGTCTAGCGACTCAACACTGGTGAGTTCTTCTTTTTCCAGTTCAGACAATACAAACCCCAGAAACCATTGCAATCTACACTACAGAATGTTTCATTCATTCACGCGAATCTTGAATTCATCTTGTTCTCCACTCCCAGCAGGTTTTCGTTTCACCACTGGTGAATGTCCAAGCAACCCAAGGCTGGTTTCAGCTGCGTGTTAACACTCGCAGCCGTGCTGTTCAATTGGCTATCCAGTGAACGCTGGTTAGCTCTTGATTTTCCTTCCACACACCGAGCCTTCAGAAATCATTCTTATCTCCACTTCAGAATGTTCCATTCGTTCCCTGCGAATCTGGAATTCCTCTGACTCTCCACACCAGGCAGATTTTCCTAACAACACTGGTGAATGACCAGGTAATCCAATGCTGGTTTTCAGCGGCTGTTCACACTCACAGCCTTGCTGTTCAATTGGCAATCCAGTCAAACCTAGTCAGCTCTTCATTTTCCTGTCCACACAACCCAGCGTTCAGAAATCATTGGAATCTCTACTACAGAAATTTCCATTCATTCACTGTGAATCTGGAAATAATCTGAATCTGCATTCCAGGAAGGCTTTCGTTACACCACTGATGAATGTCCAAGTAATGCAATGCTGCTTCTTAGTGGTCTGTTCACACTCGAAACCGTGCTGTTCACTGGCTATCCACTCAACATTGGTCAGCTCTTCAATATCCTGTCCAGACTATCCAGATTTCTAAATCTTGGCAATCTCCACTACAGAATGTTCCATTCAATCACGCGAATCTGGAATTCATCAGAGTCTCCACTCCCGGCAGGTTTTCGTGACACCACTGGTATATGTCCAAGGAAGCCAATGCTGGTTTTAAGCCGCCTGCTTATACTCTCAGCCGTGCTGTTCAATTTGCTATCCACCCAACCCTATTCAGCTCTACATTTTCCTGTCCTCATAACCCAACCTTCAGAAATAATTGGTATCTCCTCCACAGAATGTTCCGTTCATTCACTGCGAATCTTAAATTCATCTGACTCTCAACTCCCGGCGGGTTATCGTTACACCACTTGTGAATGTCCAAGTAAGCCAATGCTGGTTTTCAGTGGCCTGTTCATACTAAGAGACGTGCTGTTCATTTGGCTATCCACTCCACCCTGTTCAGCTCTACATTTTCGTGTCCACAAAACCCAGCCTTCAGAAATCATTGGAATCACCACTAGAGAATGTTCCATTCATTCACTGCGAATCTGGAATTCATCTGAACCTCCACTCCCGGCAGGTTTTCGTTACACCACTGGTGAATGTCCAAGTAACTCAATACTGGTTTTCAGAGGCATGTTCAACTCGCAGAAGTGCTGTTCAATGGGCTATCCACTCAATATTGGTCAGCTCTTCATTTTCCTCTCCACACAAACCAGCCTTCAGAAATCATTGGGATCTCCACTACAGACTGTTCCATTCATTCACTGCGATTCTGCAATTCATCTGACTCTCCGCTCCAGGCAGGTTTTCATTACAGCACTGGTGAATGACCAAGTAATCCAATGCTGGTTTTCAGCCGCCTTTTCACACTCGCAGTGTGCTGTTCAATTGTCTATCCACTCAAACCTGGTCAGCCTTTCATTTTCTTTTCCACAATATCAGACTTCAGAAATCATTGGAATCGCCAGTACAGAATGTTCCATTCATTCACTGCCAATCTGGAATTCATCTGAATCTGCACTCCAGGTAGGCTTTCATTACACCACTTATGAATGTCCAAGTAACACAATGCTGGTTTTCAGCGGTCTGTTCACACTCTAAGCCCTGCTTTTTACTGGGTATCCACACAACTGTGGTCAGCTCTTCATTTTCATGTCCAAACAATCCAGACTTGAGAAATCATTGCAATCTCCAGTACAGAATGTTCCATTCATTCACTGCGAATCTGGAATTCAACTGAATCTCCACTACCTGCAGATTTATCTTACACCACTTGTGAATGTCCAAGTAAAACAATGCTGGTTTTCAGAGGCCTGTTCATGTTCGCAGTCGTGCTGTTCAATTGGCTATCCACTCAACCTGTTTTGCTCCTCATTTTCCTGTGCACACAACCCAGCCTTCAGAAATCATTGTAATCTCCACTACAGGATGTTCCATTCATTCACTGGGAATCTGGAATTCATCTGAATCTGCACTCCACGCAGGCTTTCGTTACACCACTGCTGAAAGTCGAAGTAATGCAATACTGGTTTTCAGTGGTCTGTTCACATTCGAAGCCGAGGCTTTTTACAGGCTATCCACTCAACACTGGTCAGCTCTTCATTTTCGTGTCCCCACAATCCAGATTTCAGAAATCATTGCAATCTCCACTACAGAATGTTCCATTCATTCACTGCGAGTCTGGAGTTTATCTGATTCTCCACTCCCGCCTGGTTAACATTACACCACTTGTGAATGTCCAAGTAAGCCAATGCTGGTTTTCAGAGGCCTGTTCATACTCGCAGCCGTGCTGTTTAATTGACAATTCACTCCACCCTGTTCAGCTCTTCATTGTCCCACCACACTACCAGCCTTCAGAAATCTTTGTTATCTCCACTACAGAATGTTCCATTCATTCACTGCGAATCTGGAATTCATCTGACTCTCAACTCCACGCAGGTTTTCATTACACCACTGTTGAATGTCCAAGTAACCCAATGCTGGTTTTCAGCGGCCTGTTCATATTCGCAGCCCTGCTGTTTACTTGGCTATCGATTCAAGCCTGGTCAGCTCTTCATTTTCCTGTCCACACAACACAGGCTTCAGAAATCATTGGAATCTCCTCTACAGAATGTTCCATTCATTCACTGCGAATGTGGAATTCAACTGACTCTCCACTCCATGCAGGTTTTCCTTACACCACTGATGAATGTCCAAGTAACCCAATGCTGGTTTTCAGCTGCATGTTCACACTCGCAGCCATGCTATACAATTGGCTTTCCACTAAATCCTGATTAGTTCTTGATGTTCCTTCCACACGACCCAGCCTTCAGAAATCATTGGAATCTCCACTAGAGAATGTTCCATTCATTCACTGCGAATCTGGAATTCCTCTGAACCTCCACTCCCGGCAGGTTTTCGTTACACCACTGTTGAATGTCCAAGTAACCCAATGTTTTAAGTGTTTTCTTCACAAGCGCAGTGGTGCTGTTCAATTGGCTATCCACTCAACCCTGGCCAGCTCTACATTTTCCTGTCCACACCACAGAGACTGGAGAAATCATTGTTATCTCCACTACAGAATGTTCCATTCATTCACAGCGAATCTGGAATTCATCTGAATCTCCACTCCCGGCAGGTTTTCGTGACACCACTGGTAAATATCCAAGTAAGCCAATGCTGGTTTTAAGTGGCCTGCTCATACTCTCAGCCGTGCTGTTCAATTTGCTATCCACTCAACCCTCTTCAGCTCCATTTTCCTGTCCACATAACCCAAACTTCAGAAACAATTGGTATCTCCTCCACAGAATGTTCCATTCATTGACTGCAAATCTGAAATTCATCTAATTCTCAACTCCCGTCAGGTTTTCGTTACACCACTTGTGAATGTCCAATTAAGCCAAAGCTGGTTTTCAGTGGCCTGTTCTTACTACGAGACGTGCTGTTCATTTGGCTATCCATTCCACCCTGTTCAGCTCTACATTTTCGTGTCCACAAAACCCAGCCTTCAGAAATCATTGGAATCACCACTAGAGAATGTTCCATTCATTCACTGCGAATCTGGAATTCATCTGAATCTCCACTCCCGGCAGGTTTTCATTGCACCACTGCTGAATGTTCAAGTAACGCAATGATGGTTTTCAGCGGTCTATTCACACTCGAACCCGTGCTGTTCACGGTCTAGCGACTCAACACTGGTGAGTTCTTCTTTTTCCAGTTCAGACAATACAAACCCCAGAAACCATTGCAATCTACACTACAGAATGTTTCATTCATTCACGCGAATCTTGAATTCATCTTGTTCTCCACTCCCAGCAGGTTTTCGTTTCACCACTGGTGAATGTCCAAGCAACCCAAGGCTGGTTTCAGCTGCGTGTTAACACTCGCAGCCGTGCTGTTCAATTGGCTATCCAGTGAACGCTGGTTAGCTCTTGATTTTCCTTCCACACACCGAGCCTTCAGAAATCATTCTTATCTCCACTTCAGAATGTTCCATTCGTTCCCTGCGAATCTGGAATTCCTCTGACTCTCCACACCAGGCAGATTTTCCTAACAACACTGGTGAATGACCAGGTAATCCAATGCTGGTTTTCAGCGGCTGTTCACACTCACAGCCTTGCTGTTCAATTGGCAATCCAGTCAAACCTAGTCAGCTCTTCATTTTCCTGTCCACACAACCCAGCGTTCAGAAATCATTGGAATCTCTACTACAGAAATTTCCATTCATTCACTGTGAATCTGGAAATAATCTGAATCTGCATTCCAGGAAGGCTTTCGTTACACCACTGATGAATGTCCAAGTAATGCAATGCTGCTTCTTAGTGGTCTGTTCACACTCGAAACCGTGCTGTTCACTGGCTATCCACTCAACATTGGTCAGCTCTTCAATATCCTGTCCAGACTATCCAGATTTCTAAATCTTGGCAATCTCCACTACAGAATGTTCCATTCAATCACGCGAATCTGGAATTCATCAGAGTCTCCACTCCCGGCAGGTTTTCGTGACACCACTGGTATATGTCCAAGGAAGCCAATGCTGGTTTTAAGCCGCCTGCTTATACTCTCAGCCGTGCTGTTCAATTTGCTATCCACCCAACCCTATTCAGCTCTACATTTTCCTGTCCTCATAACCCAACCTTCAGAAATAATTGGTATCTCCTCCACAGAATGTTCCGTTCATTCACTGCGAATCTTAAATTCATCTGACTCTCAACTCCCGGCGGGTTATCGTTACACCACTTGTGAATGTCCAAGTAAGCCAATGCTGGTTTTCAGTGGCCTGTTCATACTAAGAGACGTGCTGTTCATTTGGCTATCCACTCCACCCTGTTCAGCTCTACATTTTCGTGTCCACAAAACCCAGCCTTCAGAAATCATTGGAATCACCACTAGAGAATGTTCCATTCATTCACTGCGAATCTGGAATTCATCTGAACCTCCACTCCCGGCAGGTTTTCGTTACACCACTGGTGAATGTCCAAGTAACTCAATACTGGTTTTCAGAGGCATGTTCAACTCGCAGAAGTGCTGTTCAATGGGCTATCCACTCAATATTGGTCAGCTCTTCATTTTCCTCTCCACACAAACCAGCCTTCAGAAATCATTGGGATCTCCACTACAGACTGTTCCATTCATTCACTGCGATTCTGCAATTCATCTGACTCTCCGCTCCAGGCAGGTTTTCATTACAGCACTGGTGAATGACCAAGTAATCCAATGCTGGTTTTCAGCCGCCTTTTCACACTCGCAGTGTGCTGTTCAATTGTCTATCCACTCAAACCTGGTCAGCCTTTCATTTTCTTTTCCACAATATCAGACTTCAGAAATCATTGGAATCGCCAGTACAGAATGTTCCATTCATTCACTGCCAATCTGGAATTCATCTGAATCTGCACTCCAGGTAGGCTTTCATTACACCACTTATGAATGTCCAAGTAACACAATGCTGGTTTTCAGCGGTCTGTTCACACTCTAAGCCCTGCTTTTTACTGGGTATCCACACAACTGTGGTCAGCTCTTCATTTTCATGTCCAAACAATCCAGACTTGAGAAATCATTGCAATCTCCAGTACAGAATGTTCCATTCATTCACTGCGAATCTGGAATTCAACTGAATCTCCACTACCTGCAGATTTATCTTACACCACTTGTGAATGTCCAAGTAAAACAATGCTGGTTTTCAGAGGCCTGTTCATGTTCGCAGTCGTGCTGTTCAATTGGCTATCCACTCAACCTGTTTTGCTCCTCATTTTCCTGTGCACACAACCCAGCCTTCAGAAATCATTGTAATCTCCACTACAGGATGTTCCATTCATTCACTGGGAATCTGGAATTCATCTGAATCTGCACTCCACGCAGGCTTTCGTTACACCACTGCTGAAAGTCGAAGTAATGCAATACTGGTTTTCAGTGGTCTGTTCACATTCGAAGCCGAGGCTTTTTACAGGCTATCCACTCAACACTGGTCAGCTCTTCATTTTCGTGTCCCCACAATCCAGATTTCAGAAATCATTGCAATCTCCACTACAGAATGTTCCATTCATTCACTGCGAGTCTGGAGTTTATCTGATTCTCCACTCCCGCCTGGTTAACATTACACCACTTGTGAATGTCCAAGTAAGCCAATGCTGGTTTTCAGAGGCCTGTTCATACTCGCAGCCGTGCTGTTTAATTGACAATTCACTCCACCCTGTTCAGCTCTTCATTGTCCCACCACACTACCAGCCTTCAGAAATCTTTGTTATCTCCACTACAGAATGTTCCATTCATTCACTGCGAATCTGGAATTCATCTGACTCTCAACTCCACGCAGGTTTTCATTACACCACTGTTGAATGTCCAAGTAACCCAATGCTGGTTTTCAGCGGCCTGTTCATATTCGCAGCCCTGCTGTTTACTTGGCTATCGATTCAAGCCTGGTCAGCTCTTCATTTTCCTGTCCACACAACACAGGCTTCAGAAATCATTGGAATCTCCTCTACAGAATGTTCCATTCATTCACTGCGAATGTGGAATTCAACTGACTCTCCACTCCATGCAGGTTTTCCTTACACCACTGATGAATGTCCAAGTAACCCAATGCTGGTTTTCAGCTGCATGTTCACACTCGCAGCCATGCTATACAATTGGCTTTCCACTAAATCCTGATTAGTTCTTGATGTTCCTTCCACACGACCCAGCCTTCAGAAATCATTGGAATCTCCACTAGAGAATGTTCCATTCATTCACTGCGAATCTGGAATTCCTCTGAACCTCCACTCCCGGCAGGTTTTCGTTACACCACTGTTGAATGTCCAAGTAACCCAATGTTTTAAGTGTTTTCTTCACAAGCGCAGTGGTGCTGTTCAATTGGCTATCCACTCAACCCTGGCCAGCTCTACATTTTCCTGTCCACACCACAGAGACTGGAGAAATCATTGTTATCTCCACTACAGAATGTTCCATTCATTCACAGCGAATCTGGAATTCATCTGAATCTCCACTCCCGGCAGGTTTTCGTGACACCACTGGTAAATATCCAAGTAAGCCAATGCTGGTTTTAAGTGGCCTGCTCATACTCTCAGCCGTGCTGTTCAATTTGCTATCCACTCAACCCTCTTCAGCTCCATTTTCCTGTCCACATAACCCAAACTTCAGAAACAATTGGTATCTCCTCCACAGAATGTTCCATTCATTGACTGCAAATCTGAAATTCATCTAATTCTCAACTCCCGTCAGGTTTTCGTTACACCACTTGTGAATGTCCAATTAAGCCAAAGCTGGTTTTCAGTGGCCTGTTCTTACTACGAGACGTGCTGTTCATTTGGCTATCCATTCCACCCTGTTCAGCTCTACATTTTCGTGTCCACAAAACCCAGCCTTCAGAAATCATTGGAATCACCACTAGAGAATGTTCCATTCATTCACTGCGAATCTGGAATTCATCTGAATCTCCACTCCCGGCAGGTTTTCATTGCACCACTGCTGAATGTTCAAGTAACGCAATGATGGTTTTCAGCGGTCTATTCACACTCGAACCCGTGCTGTTCACGGTCTAGCGACTCAACACTGGTGAGTTCTTCTTTTTCCAGTTCAGACAATACAAACCCCAGAAACCATTGCAATCTACACTACAGAATGTTTCATTCATTCACGCGAATCTTGAATTCATCTTGTTCTCCACTCCCAGCAGGTTTTCGTTTCACCACTGGTGAATGTCCAAGCAACCCAAGGCTGGTTTCAGCTGCGTGTTAACACTCGCAGCCGTGCTGTTCAATTGGCTATCCAGTGAACGCTGGTTAGCTCTTGATTTTCCTTCCACACACCGAGCCTTCAGAAATCATTCTTATCTCCACTTCAGAATGTTCCATTCGTTCCCTGCGAATCTGGAATTCCTCTGACTCTCCACACCAGGCAGATTTTCCTAACAACACTGGTGAATGACCAGGTAATCCAATGCTGGTTTTCAGCGGCTGTTCACACTCACAGCCTTGCTGTTCAATTGGCAATCCAGTCAAACCTAGTCAGCTCTTCATTTTCCTGTCCACACAACCCAGCGTTCAGAAATCATTGGAATCTCTACTACAGAAATTTCCATTCATTCACTGTGAATCTGGAAATAATCTGAATCTGCATTCCAGGAAGGCTTTCGTTACACCACTGATGAATGTCCAAGTAATGCAATGCTGCTTCTTAGTGGTCTGTTCACACTCGAAACCGTGCTGTTCACTGGCTATCCACTCAACATTGGTCAGCTCTTCAATATCCTGTCCAGACTATCCAGATTTCTAAATCTTGGCAATCTCCACTACAGAATGTTCCATTCAATCACGCGAATCTGGAATTCATCAGAGTCTCCACTCCCGGCAGGTTTTCGTGACACCACTGGTATATGTCCAAGGAAGCCAATGCTGGTTTTTAAGCCGCCTGCTTATACTCTCAGCCGTGCTGTTCAATTTGCTATCCACCCAACCCTATTCAGCTCTACATTTTCCTGTCCTCATAACCCAACCTTCAGAAATAATTGGTATCTCCTCCACAGAATGTTCCGTTCATTCACTGCGAATCTTAAATTCATCTGACTCTCAACTCCCGGCGGGTTATCGTTACACCACTTGTGAATGTCCAAGTAAGCCAATGCTGGTTTTCAGTGGCCTGTTCATACTAAGAGACGTGCTGTTCATTTGGCTATCCACTCCACCCTGTTCAGCTCTACATTTTCGTGTCCACAAAACCCAGCCTTCAGAAATCATTGGAATCACCACTAGAGAATGTTCCATTCATTCACTGCGAATCTGGAATTCATCTGAACCTCCACTCCCGGCAGGTTTTCGTTACACCACTGGTGAATGTCCAAGTAACTCAATACTGGTTTTCAGAGGCATGTTCAACTCGCAGAAGTGCTGTTCAATGGGCTATCCACTCAATATTGGTCAGCTCTTCATTTTCCTCTCCACACAAACCAGCCTTCAGAAATCATTGGGATCTCCACTACAGACTGTTCCATTCATTCACTGCGATTCTGCAATTCATCTGACTCTCCGCTCCAGGCAGGTTTTCATTACAGCACTGGTGAATGACCAAGTAATCCAATGCTGGTTTTCAGCCGCCTTTTCACACTCGCAGTGTGCTGTTCAATTGTCTATCCACTCAAACCTGGTCAGCCTTTCATTTTCTTTTCCACAATATCAGACTTCAGAAATCATTGGAATCGCCAGTACAGAATGTTCCATTCATTCACTGCCAATCTGGAATTCATCTGAATCTGCACTCCAGGTAGGCTTTCATTACACCACTTATGAATGTCCAAGTAACACAATGCTGGTTTTCAGCGGTCTGTTCACACTCTAAGCCCTGCTTTTTACTGGGTATCCACACAACTGTGGTCAGCTCTTCATTTTCATGTCCAAACAATCCAGACTTGAGAAATCATTGCAATCTCCAGTACAGAATGTTCCATTCATTCACTGCGAATCTGGAATTCAACTGAATCTCCACTACCTGCAGATTTATCTTACACCACTTGTGAATGTCCAAGTAAAACAATGCTGGTTTTCAGAGGCCTGTTCATGTTCGCAGTCGTGCTGTTCAATTGGCTATCCACTCAACCTGTTTTGCTCCTCATTTTCCTGTGCACACAACCCAGCCTTCAGAAATCATTGTAATCTCCACTACAGGATGTTCCATTCATTCACTGGGAATCTGGAATTCATCTGAATCTGCACTCCACGCAGGCTTTCGTTACACCACTGCTGAAAGTCGAAGTAATGCAATACTGGTTTTCAGTGGTCTGTTCACATTCGAAGCCGAGGCTTTTTACAGGCTATCCACTCAACACTGGTCAGCTCTTCATTTTCGTGTCCCCACAATCCAGATTTCAGAAATCATTGCAATCTCCACTACAGAATGTTCCATTCATTCACTGCGAGTCTGGAGTTTATCTGATTCTCCACTCCCGCCTGGTTAACATTACACCACTTGTGAATGTCCAAGTAAGCCAATGCTGGTTTTCAGAGGCCTGTTCATACTCGCAGCCGTGCTGTTTAATTGACAATTCACTCCACCCTGTTCAGCTCTTCATTGTCCCACCACACTACCAGCCTTCAGAAATCTTTGTTATCTCCACTACAGAATGTTCCATTCATTCACTGCGAATCTGGAATTCATCTGACTCTCAACTCCACGCAGGTTTTCATTACACCACTGTTGAATGTCCAAGTAACCCAATGCTGGTTTTCAGCGGCCTGTTCATATTCGCAGCCCTGCTGTTTACTTGGCTATCGATTCAAGCCTGGTCAGCTCTTCATTTTCCTGTCCACACAACACAGGCTTCAGAAATCATTGGAATCTCCTCTACAGAATGTTCCATTCATTCACTGCGAATGTGGAATTCAACTGACTCTCCACTCCATGCAGGTTTTCCTTACACCACTGATGAATGTCCAAGTAACCCAATGCTGGTTTTCAGCTGCATGTTCACACTCGCAGCCATGCTATACAATTGGCTTTCCACTAAATCCTGATTAGTTCTTGATGTTCCTTCCACACGACCCAGCCTTCAGAAATCATTGGAATCTCCACT
The DNA here is from genome assembly GCF_029834395.1 of Sorex fumeus. Taxonomy (NCBI): domain Eukaryota; kingdom Metazoa; phylum Chordata; class Mammalia; order Eulipotyphla; family Soricidae; genus Sorex; species Sorex fumeus. Next base: position 91,732,535 of record NW_026606155.1, read on the forward strand.
AGAGAATGTTCCATTCATTCACTGCGAATCTGGAATTCCTCTGAACCTCCACTCCCGGCAGGTTTTCGTTACACCACTGTTGAATGTCCAAGTAACCCAATGTTTTAAGTGTTTTCTTCACAAGCGCAGTGGTGCTGTTCAATTGGCTATCCACTCAACCCTGGCCAGCTCTACATTTTCCTGTCCACACCACAGAGACTGGAGAAATCATTGTTATCTCCACTACAGAATGTTCCATTCATTCACAGCGAATCTGGAATTCATCTGAATCTCCACTCCCGGCAGGTTTTCGTGACACCACTGGTAAATATCCAAGTAAGCCAATGCTGGTTTTAAGTGGCCTGCTCATACTCTCAGCCGTGCTGTTCAATTTGCTATCCACTCAACCCTCTTCAGCTCCATTTTCCTGTCCACATAACCCAAACTTCAGAAACAATTGGTATCTCCTCCACAGAATGTTCCATTCATTGACTGCAAATCTGAAATTCATCTAATTCTCAACTCCCGTCAGGTTTTCGTTACACCACTTGTGAATGTCCAATTAAGCCAAAGCTGGTTTTCAGTGGCCTGTTCTTACTACGAGACGTGCTGTTCATTTGGCTATCCATTCCACCCTGTTCAGCTCTACATTTTCGTGTCCACAAAACCCAGCCTTCAGAAATCATTGGAATCACCACTAGAGAATGTTCCATTCATTCACTGCGAATCTGGAATTCATCTGAATCTCCACTCCCGGCAGGTTTTCATTGCACCACTGCTGAATGTTCAAGTAACGCAATGATGGTTTTCAGCGGTCTATTCACACTCGAACCCGTGCTGTTCACGGTCTAGCGACTCAACACTGGTGAGTTCTTCTTTTTCCAGTTCAGACAATACAAACCCCAGAAACCATTGCAATCTACACTACAGAATGTTTCATTCATTCACGCGAATCTTGAATTCATCTTGTTCTCCACTCCCAGCAGGTTTTCGTTTCACCACTGGTGAATGTCCAAGCAACCCAAGGCTGGTTTCAGCTGCGTGTTAACACTCGCAGCCGTGCTGTTCAATTGGCTATCCAGTGAACGCTGGTTAGCTCTTGATTTTCCTTCCACACACCGAGCCTTCAGAAATCATTCTTATCTCCACTTCAGAATGTTCCATTCGTTCCCTGCGAATCTGGAATTCCTCTGACTCTCCACACCAGGCAGATTTTCCTAACAACACTGGTGAATGACCAGGTAATCCAATGCTGGTTTTCAGCGGCTGTTCACACTCACAGCCTTGCTGTTCAATTGGCAATCCAGTCAAACCTAGTCAGCTCTTCATTTTCCTGTCCACACAACCCAGCGTTCAGAAATCATTGGAATCTCTACTACAGAAATTTCCATTCATTCACTGTGAATCTGGAAATAATCTGAATCTGCATTCCAGGAAGGCTTTCGTTACACCACTGATGAATGTCCAAGTAATGCAATGCTGCTTCTTAGTGGTCTGTTCACACTCGAAACCGTGCTGTTCACTGGCTATCCACTCAACATTGGTCAGCTCTTCAATATCCTGTCCAGACTATCCAGATTTCTAAATCTTGGCAATCTCCACTACAGAATGTTCCATTCAATCACGCGAATCTGGAATTCATCAGAGTCTCCACTCCCGGCAGGTTTTCGTGACACCACTGGTATATGTCCAAGGAAGCCAATGCTGGTTTTAAGCCGCCTGCTTATACTCTCAGCCGTGCTGTTCAATTTGCTATCCACCCAACCCTATTCAGCTCTACATTTTCCTGTCCTCATAACCCAACCTTCAGAAATAATTGGTATCTCCTCCACAGAATGTTCCGTTCATTCACTGCGAATCTTAAATTCATCTGACTCTCAACTCCCGGCGGGTTATCGTTACACCACTTGTGAATGTCCAAGTAAGCCAATGCTGGTTTTCAGTGGCCTGTTCATACTAAGAGACGTGCTGTTCATTTGGCTATCCACTCCACCCTGTTCAGCTCTACATTTTCGTGTCCACAAAACCCAGCCTTCAGAAATCATTGGAATCACCACTAGAGAATGTTCCATTCATTCACTGCGAATCTGGAATTCATCTGAACCTCCACTCCCGGCAGGTTTTCGTTACACCACTGGTGAATGTCCAAGTAACTCAATACTGGTTTTCAGAGGCATGTTCAACTCGCAGAAGTGCTGTTCAATGGGCTATCCACTCAATATTGGTCAGCTCTTCATTTTCCTCTCCACACAAACCAGCCTTCAGAAATCATTGGGATCTCCACTACAGACTGTTCCATTCATTCACTGCGATTCTGCAATTCATCTGACTCTCCGCTCCAGGCAGGTTTTCATTACAGCACTGGTGAATGACCAAGTAATCCAATGCTGGTTTTCAGCCGCCTTTTCACACTCGCAGTGTGCTGTTCATTGTCTATCCACTCAAACCTGGTCAGCCTTTCATTTTCTTTTCCACAATATCAGACTTCAGAAATCATTGGAATCGCCAGTACAGAATGTTCCATTCATTCACTGCCAATCTGGAATTCATCTGAATCTGCACTCCAGGTAGGCTTTCATTACACCACTTATGAATGTCCAAGTAACACAATGCTGGTTTTCAGCGGTCTGTTCACACTCTAAGCCCTGCTTTTTACTGGGTATCCACACAACTGTGGTCAGCTCTTCATTTTCATGTCCAAACAATCCAGACTTGAGAAATCATTGCAATCTCCAGTACAGAATGTTCCATTCATTCACTGCGAATCTGGAATTCAACTGAATCTCCACTACCTGCAGATTTATCTTACACCACTTGTGAATGTCCAAGTAAAACAATGCTGGTTTTCAGAGGCCTGTTCATGTTCGCAGTCGTGCTGTTCAATTGGCTATCCACTCAACCTGTTTTGCTCCTCATTTTCCTGTGCACACAACCCAGCCTTCAGAAATCATTGTAATCTCCACTACAGGATGTTCCATTCATTCACTGGGAATCTGGAATTCATCTGAATCTGCACTCCACGCAGGCTTTCGTTACACCACTGCTGAAAGTCGAAGTAATGCAATACTGGTTTTCAGTGGTCTGTTCACATTCGAAGCCGAGGCTTTTTACAGGCTATCCACTCAACACTGGTCAGCTCTTCATTTTCGTGTCCCCACAATCCAGATTTCAGAAATCATTGCAATCTCCACTACAGAATGTTCCATTCATTCACTGCGAGTCTGGAGTTTATCTGATTCTCCACTCCCGCCTGGTTAACATTACACCACTTGTGAATGTCCAAGTAAGCCAATGCTGGTTTTCAGAGGCCTGTTCATACTCGCAGCCGTGCTGTTTAATTGACAATTCACTCCACCCTGTTCAGCTCTTCATTGTCCCACCACACTACCAGCCTTCAGAAATCTTTGTTATCTCCACTACAGAATGTTCCATTCATTCACTGCGAATCTGGAATTCATCTGACTCTCAACTCCACGCAGGTTTTCATTACACCACTGTTGAATGTCCAAGTAACCCAATGCTGGTTTTCAGCGGCCTGTTCATATTCGCAGCCCTGCTGTTTACTTGGCTATCGATTCAAGCCTGGTCAGCTCTTCATTTTCCTGTCCACACAACACAGGCTTCAGAAATCATTGGAATCTCCTCTACAGAATGTTCCATTCATTCACTGCGAATGTGGAATTCAACTGACTCTCCACTCCATGCAGGTTTTCCTTACACCACTGATGAATGTCCAAGTAACCCAATGCTGGTTTTCAGCTGCATGTTCACACTCGCAGCCATGCTATACAATTGGCTTTCCACTAAATCCTGATTAGTTCTTGATGTTCCTTCCACACGACCCAGCCTTCAGAAATCATTGGAATCTCCACTAGAGAATGTTCCATTCATTCACTGCGAATCTGAATTCCTCTGAACCTCCACTCCCGGCAGGTTTTCGTTACACCACTGTTGAATGTCCAAGTAACCCAATGTTTTAAGTGTTTTCTTCACAAGCGCAGTGGTGCTGTTCAATTGGCTATCCACTCAACCCTGGCCAGCTCTACATTTTCCTGTCCACACCACAGAGACTGGAGAAATCATTGTTATCTCCACTACAGAATGTTCCATTCATTCACAGCGAATCTGGAATTCATCTGAATCTCCACTCCCGGCAGGTTTTCGTGACACCACTGGTAAATATCCAAGTAAGCCAATGCTGGTTTTAAGTGGCCTGCTCATACTCTCAGCCGTGCTGTTCAATTTGCTATCCACTCAACCCTCTTCAGCTCCATTTTCCTGTCCACATAACCCAAACTTCAGAAACAATTGGTATCTCCTCCACAGAATGTTCCATTCATTGACTGCAAATCTGAAATTCATCTAATTCTCAACTCCCGTCAGGTTTTCGTTACACCACTTGTGAATGTCCAATTAAGCCAAAGCTGGTTTTCAGTGGCCTGTTCTTACTACGAGACGTGCTGTTCATTTGGCTATCCATTCCACCCTGTTCAGCTCTACATTTTCGTGTCCACAAAACCCAGCCTTCAGAAATCATTGGAATCACCACTAGAGAATGTTCCATTCATTCACTGCGAATCTGGAATTCATCTGAATCTCCACTCCCGGCAGGTTTTCATTGCACCACTGCTGAATGTTCAAGTAACGCAATGATGGTTTTCAGCGGTCTATTCACACTCGAACCCGTGCTGTTCACGGTCTAGCGACTCAACACTGGTGAGTTCTTCTTTTTCCAGTTCAGACAATACAAACCCCAGAAACCATTGCAATCTACACTACAGAATGTTTCATTCATTCACGCGAATCTTGAATTCATCTTGTTCTCCACTCCCAGCAGGTTTTCGTTTCACCACTGGTGAATGTCCAAGCAACCCAAGGCTGGTTTCAGCTGCGTGTTAACACTCGCAGCCGTGCTGTTCAATTGGCTATCCAGTGAACGCTGGTTAGCTCTTGATTTTCCTTCCACACACCGAGCCTTCAGAAATCATTCTTATCTCCACTTCAGAATGTTCCATTCGTTCCTGCGAATCTGGAATTCCTCTGACTCTCCACACCAGGCAGATTTTCCTAACAACACTGGTGAATGACCAGGTAATCCAATGCTGGTTTTCAGCGGCTGTTCACACTCACAGCCTTGCTGTTCAATTGGCAATCCAGTCAAACCTAGTCAGCTCTTCATTTTCCTGTCCACACAACCCAGCGTTCAGAAATCATTGGAATCTCTACTACAGAAATTTCCATTCATTCACTGTGAATCTGGAAATAATCTGAATCTGCATTCCAGGAAGGCTTTCGTTACACCACTGATGAATGTCCAAGTAATGCAATGCTGCTTCTTAGTGGTCTGTTCACACTCGAAACCGTGCTGTTCACTGGCTATCCACTCAACATTGGTCAGCTCTTCAATATCCTGTCCAGACTATCCAGATTTCTAAATCTTGGCAATCTCCACTACAGAATGTTCCATTCAATCACGCGAATCTGGAATTCATCAGAGTCTCCACTCCCGGCAGGTTTTCGTGACACCACTGGTATATGTCCAAGGAAGCCAATGCTGGTTTTAAGCCGCCTGCTTATACTCTCAGCCGTGCTGTTCAATTTGCTATCCACCCAACCCTATTCAGCTCTACATTTTCCTGTCCTCATAACCCAACCTTCAGAAATAATTGGTATCTCCTCCACAGAATGTTCCGTTCATTCACTGCGAATCTTAAATTCATCTGACTCTCAACTCCCGGCGGGTTATCGTTACACCACTTGTGAATGTCCAAGTAAGCCAATGCTGGTTTTCAGTGGCCTGTTCATACTAAGAGACGTGCTGTTCATTTGGCTATCCACTCCACCCTGTTCAGCTCTACATTTTCGTGTCCACAAAACCCAGCCTTCAGAAATCATTGGAATCACCACTAGAGAATGTTCCATTCATTCACTGCGAATCTGGAATTCATCTGAACCTCCACTCCCGGCAGGTTTTCGTTACACCACTGGTGAATGTCCAAGTAACTCAATACTGGTTTTCAGAGGCATGTTCAACTCGCAGAAGTGCTGTTCAATGGGCTATCCACTCAATATTGGTCAGCTCTTCATTTTCCTCTCCACACAAACCAGCCTTCAGAAATCATTGGGATCTCCACTACAGACTGTTCCATTCATTCACTGCGATTCTGCAATTCATCTGACTCTCCGCTCCAGGCAGGTTTTCATTACAGCACTGGTGAATGACCAAGTAATCCAATGCTGGTTTTCAGCCGCCTTTTCACACTCGCAGTGTGCTGTTCAATTGTCTATCCACTCAAACC